>NC_058084.1:470893079-471222268 GCF_014858855.1 Bufo gargarizans | reverse complement strand
AATATTGACCTAGAAAGAATTCGTCTGTATGTTTCCTAGGCGGTCAACCATCCCCCCATTCCCCTTATTCTTTTCATAGATCGAAGATTTCAAAGGCTGTAAGGCAACCGGCTGCACCAGAAGCCTCCCTCCAGTTCTCTTCATTTGGAGATGCCCATTGGGCCACCCCTCCCCCATCTTTTATCTGACAATGTAAGGGATGTGGTGGAATTTGATCCTCGTGTTGAGTGTTTGTATCAGGTGCAGATAATCCCCGAGGCTGATGAATACTGGGGCCTAGTGTGTCTCCTGCGTAACTTTCGTTTCTGGGATTATTGCTCATTTAACACCCGGAATTAGAGGTTTCTACTGTGCTGGCCAATGTAGCAGGAGTCCGGCTGTCAACCACACCATGTGCAACAGCAGTGCCAACATAATGACACCGCCATACACTCCCATCTATTCAGAGGTATACGGCCCAGTACAGGACTTCTTTTTTCCAGCTGTAAAAACACAAAAAGTTTTCCCATCATTTCCATTATGGGATTAGATTTCCTGCTTCCTGTCCCTTGTACTTCCTCACTTTTGCTCTTTCCTTCTCTTTCGTTATTTCTCTCTTCCCCATCCATCTCTTTCTCATGCACTTTATTGCTCTCTCTTCCTTTTTTCTTCCTCTTTCTCTCTTTTGTTCTTCTTCTTCATCTCTCTCTCTTTCAGTCTCTCCCTTCCTCTCACTCCCTAGTCCTCTCTCTTATCATCTTTCTCTCCCTCTTCCCCTATTTCTTGCTCACTCTCTTTTTCTCTGCTTTTATCTCATTCTCTTACCCGTTACTCTTCTCTCTCTCTCTCTCTCTCTCTCTCGTTCTTCCTCTTCAATTCTCTCTTGCTCTCTCTTTGTACTTTCCTCTCAATTTTTCCCTCTCTCCCTTATTCTCTCTGTCTTTTTCTCTTGGGTTCTCTCTCTTCCCCTCTATTTCTTAATCTCTTTGTGTCTTTCTTGTTCTCTTCCTTCCTATCCCTTGCTCCCTGTCTCTAGTATTTCCTCCCTCTTGCTCTTTATTTCTCTTCCTCCTTATCTCTCTTCCCTCTTTGTCTCTCTTCCCTATCGCTTTCTTCTTCTCTCTCTCATTCACTCTATTCTTTCTTCCCTTCTCTCACTTTTTGTTTCTCTTCCTCTCTCTTTCAATCTCTCTCTTCCCCACTCTCTTGTTCTCTCTGTTATTATCTCTTTCTCTCACTTCACCTGTCTGTCTTGCTCTCTGCTCTCTCTGCTTTTGTCTCTTACCCCTCTCTCTCATTACCTCTTGTTCTTTCTCTTCCCTTTTCTCTCTCTCTCTCTCTCTTTCTACCTTCCTCTTACTATTTTCTCTCTCTCTCTCTCTCTTGTGTTTTTCTGTTCTATTTCTTGCTGTCTCTTACTTTCTTGTTCTGCCTCTTCCCCTCTCTTTCTTAATCTCTCCCTGGCTTGTTCTCTTCCTGTCTATTCCTTGCTCCTTGTCTCTTGTGTTTCCTCCCTCTTGCTCGTTACTTCTCTACCTTGTTATGTCTCTCTTCCCTCTCTGTCTCTCTTCCTTATCTCTTTCTTGTTCTCTCTCTCATTCACTCTATTCTTCTCTCCTCCTCCCTCTCTCTTTTTCGTTCTTTCTCCACCTCTCTCTTTTGCTCTCTCTCTTCCACTCCCTTCCCCTGTCAAGTTCTCCTATCATTCTTGTTATGGGGGTGGAGAACTACCCAGCCCCCGCTCACAGAATCTAGTCCTAGAACCAATCAGAAGAGTTTTTGGATTTACCAACAACCAATCCCAAAATGTGGCTTCTTTGAGGGCGTTTATCGATTGGAAAATTGGGGTCATTCCATTGTGGTGTGTGGATTGACTCATGTCCGCCTATCATCCCGCACTCTACCTCTGTGTCGAAACATGTCACAGCCTATACTTTGTCCCCACGTTGAGCCTCGTCCTTCGATTCTGTGTAAAGTGTTGAAAATTACAGTCATTTCTTAGACACTTAGATAAAAAAAGTGAAAGAACAATCTTGTGTAATCCCCGCGGAAAGTGGCTCAGTCAATTTGTATTACTTTCTGAGGAGGAAGAAATCATAGACATTCAGGAATGAAGCTACTAAGTCATTGAAATGTTTGGTTCTTAAAATATAACCCATTACAAGGAGGATCTGGGGGGAATACAAGAAGACTGGAAGTGGCTCCTCGTTACATTGTTTCCTGGAAATATCTCATTGTAGATTTCCATATGGGATAATTACACCTGTCTCCCCACCTGTCATCTCTAATGGTGGGGGTAGTAGTCATAATAAAACATAATTCACCTTATATTAGTTAATCATGGATTGAATAACACGAGTCTCTTTTTCCACTTCACAATAGGATCTGCCAGAGTGGATGGTGTATTCGAGGGGTTTCCCACACCATCACTTCCGGATCGATGGGGGTCCGACTGCTACAACCCGTTCACGTTTTCCTGCACATTGGCAAATCACATCAAACCCCAAATAGAGCTGTCAATTAGTATTTTTGTTCTCCGGGTTACTGGGGGTTGGACCCTCACAGATCACAATATTATGGCACAGTAATATAGTAATGTCCCTATAAAGTGCGTCCATACAGTGCTATACACAGTGTGCCCCCATTGTGTGCCCTATGCAGCATAGTATGCCAATATACAGTGCCAGACAAATTATGCTAGTCCCAGTGTGCAAGCCACCTGGTGTCATCATTGTGTGCCCCATGCAGAACAGCATGCCCCCATGTAGTGCCAAAAGTGCCACCATATAGTGCCAGCCAAAGGGTCCTCTCATATAGTGCTAGGTAGTGTGCACCCTCATAAGGTACCCCACAACAGTGTGCACACATATGGTGCAAGTCATAGTGCCCCCATATGGTGCCAACAAATGTGTCACCATAAAGTGCCAGGCATACTGAACCACCAGTAATGGTGTGCCCCTATAGACTACTAGCCACAGTGCACCATAAAAATGCATCAGGCATCAGTGTGCACCCATATTGTGTAACCCCCCCATAAAGTGCTAGCTGCAGTATACCCTGGCAAGGTACCAGCTACAGTGTGCTCCCATATTGTGTAAACCCCTATAAAGTGCTAGCTGCAGTATACCCTGGCACAGTGTGCACCCATATAGTGCAAGACCTACTACCATGAAACCTAGTAACCCTCATTGTATCCTTTATCGGTGTGCAGACTGAAAGCCGAGGGCCACAAGTCCGGCCACTCAGTACAGCGTATGGCCACAGCACAACATAGCAAACTGGACTTCATTGCTTCAGAACTGTCTGCTTAGATTTGGGGAATTAGATTTGCATCTCACGTTCCTTTCTGCAGGATTTGCACAGACACAGAAAGCGAAAGAAGGGAAGATGTTATATGTGTGTGAACTGGAAGTGATGTGGATAATGTCTGACAGATGAGAGTCCCGCCCCTGAGGTTCCAGGGTTCTCCGCTCTTTTCCATAACTCCCATAGTAGTGAATGTAGAGAACATTACACATGTGCAGTCGCCTCTACATGTATTCTCCAATTGGACAAGTGTTCGAGTGGGGGGTACTGCTTTAATAGGTACGTCACACAGCGGATCAGACAAGATGCACCAAAAAAAGACCCAAAATGTGTGGGATAAAGTCTTAAAGAAAGAGGCAGAAGCAGAGCCGTTCACCAAACAAGGACTAAACCTTCTTCACATAAAATCAGGAGAGACATGAATTTCCATTTCCCTCTTTTGCTCTTGTGTCGCTCTCTCGCTGAGGCGCCAGCCTAGACAGGCAGAGATGCCCCAGATTTGTCACAGAGGATGGATGGAGAGTCTGGCACACCTTACGCTGTCTCGTCTGTTTGGTGGCTTCATTTGTGCTGGAATCAGGTCCCTGAATTTTGCTTCCTCTAAAGCCACGATCCGTCCACCATTAAACCACACGCCTGTCAGCCAAGGAAAAAATATCTAAAAAATTGTGGTGCACCCGTCTGTTAGCCCAGAATTCTGACGCTCTCTCATTCATTTAGTCAAGTTTTCTCTCCCTTTCTGTCTCTTCCCCTCTCTTAATCTCTTCCTGTATCTTGTATTTCCTCTCTCTTGCTCTTTCCTTCTCTTCCCTCTCTGTCTCTTTCTTGTTCTCTCTCACTCTGTTTCTCCCCCCCCTCTTACTCTTCTATTTCAGTCTCTCGCTTCCACTCACTTCCCCTCTCAGTCTCTTGTTTTCAATCTCTTTTAACGCTCTCTAATTTCACTCTCTTTCTATCTCACTCTTTTTCTCTGTGTCACTCCTTTTACCCCTCTCACTCTTCTCCCTTTCTCCCACTCTCTCTCATTCTTTCTGTATTTCTCTCTAATATTCTCTATTCCTCACTATTTTATTATCTCTCTTTTCTCTTTCTTGTTCTCTCCCTCTCTTGCCTTCACTCTCTTTCTTGCCCTCTCTCTCTTTCTTCTTAACTCTCTGTGGTTCTCACTCGTTTTTTCTGTGTTTGTCGCACTCTCTTTCTCCTCTCTCTTTTATTCTCTTCCCTTCTGCCTCTTTGTACCTTTCTCTCGCTCTTCTCTCTTTTGTTCTCTCTCATTATTTCTGTCTTGTTCTCTAATGCTCTTTCTTCCCCTATATTTCCTGCTCTCTTTCGCATGCTCTCTCTTCCCCTCTATTTCCTGCTCTCTTTCTCATTCTCTCTCCCTCCCTCTATTTCCTGCTCTCTTTCTCATTCTCTCTCTCCCCCTCTATTTCCTGCTCTCTTTCTCATTCTCTCTCTTCCCCTCTATTTCCTGCTCTCTTTCTCATTCTCTCTCTCCCCCTCTATTTCCTGCTCTCTTTCTCATTCTCTCTCTCCCCCTCTATTTCCTGCTCTCTTCTCATTCTCTCTCTTCCCCTCTATTTCCTGCTCTCTTTCTCATTCTCTCTCTCTCCCCCTCTATTTCCTGCTCTCTTTCTCATTCTCTCTCTTCCCCTCTATTCCCTGCTCTCTTTCTCATTCTCTCTCTCCCCCTCTATTTCCTGCTCTCTTTCTCATTCTCTCTCTTCCCCTCTATTCCCTGCTCTCTTTCTCATTCTCTCTCTTCCCTATTTCCTGCTCTCTTTCTTATTCTCTCTCTTCCTCTCTATTTTCTGCTCTCTTTCTCATTCTCTCTCTTCCCCTCTATTCCCTGTTCTCTTTCTCATGCTCTCTTTTCCCCTCTATTTCCTGCTCTCTTTCTCATTCTCTCTCTTCCTCTCTATTTCCTGCTCTCTTTCTCATTCTCTCTCTTCCCCTTTATTTCCTGCTCTCTTTCTCATTCTCTCTCTTCCCCTCTATTTCCTGCTCTCTTTCTCATTCTCTCTCTTCCCCTCTATTTCCTGCTCTCTTTCTCATTCTCTCTCTTCCCCTCTATTTCCTGCTCTCTTTCTCATTCTCTCTCTCTCCCCCTCTATTTCCTGCTCTCTTTCTCATTCTCTCTCTTCCCCTCTATTTCCTGCTCTTTCTCATTCTCTCTCTCTCCCCCTCTATGTCCTGCTCTCTTTCTCATTCTCTCTCTTCCCCTCTATTTCCTGCTCTCTTTCTCATTCTTTCTCTTCACCTCTATTTCCTGCTCTCTTTCTCTCTCTCTCTTCCCCTCTATTTCCTGCTCTCTTTCTAATTCTCTCTCTTCCCCTCTATTTCCTGCTCTCTTTCTCATTCTTTCTCTTCACCTCTATTTCCTGCTCTCTTTCTCATTCTCTCTCTTCCCCTCTATTCCCTGCTCTCTTTCTCATTCTCTCTCTTCCCTATTTCCTGCTCTCTTTCTTATTCTCTCTCTTCCTTTCTATTTTCTGCTCTTTTTCTCATTCTCTCTCTCTTCTCATCTCTTTCTTGTTCTCTCTTGTACTTGCTCTAATTTTCTCTAATTTTTCTCTCTTTTACACGCCCTTGTTTACTCTCTCACTGATTTTCCACTTATTGTACTGACTGAAAGTGATGGCGTGGAATAATTGTCACCTGCCACAAGTGCTTTGATTGGAACAACTCAGTTCAGATCCAGGGAGGGACAGGATCACAGGTCTCTGCCGTCCAGCATGCCACCATCTGTCCATCAGTTTGAATCTCATCTTCCTTCACCTTCTGATTCTCGTTCCTCTGCATTTCATGATATTTACATTAAACTGGCAGGAGAGCAGTGACACTTTTTATGAACATCCCCAAAATGCACCAAATTCTGCATAATTACTGCAGATAAGTGGTCAGCAATCTCCAGCACTCAAGCTGCGGACCCATAACATACTGTTGTGTTCAAAATAATAGCAGTCAGACATCGTTAACCTGATCAATCCCTGTTTTTGGTAGAAATGATATTTCTACATGGCAAATAATTTACTACCAGGTGTAGTAGAGTAATAGAAACCCAACAGATCCAACAGTGATGACATGCATGCTGCTGATTCTCTGTTATTCTATCACTTATTGAAAGGGGCATGTTCAAAATAATAGCAGTGTGGAGTTCAGAGAGTGAGGTCATTCATTCTTTGAAAAACAGATGGCAATTATTGTCCTTATTTAAGGAAGGAAGGCAGCAAATGTTGTACATGCTGGTTACAGTGCATTTCTCTCTGAAATTCTGAGGAAAATGGGTCGTTCCAGACATTGTTCAGCAGAACAGCGTACCTTGATTAAAAAGTTGATTGGAGAGGGGGAAACATATAAAGAAGTGCAGAAAATGATAGGCTGCTCAGCTAAAATGATCGAAAATGCTTTAAAATGGCAACCAAAACCTGAAAGACCTGGAAGAAAGCAAAAAAACTACCATTCGAATGGATAGAAGAATAGCCAAAATGGCAAGGACTCAGCAAACAATTGGCTCCAGGAAGATCACAGAAGGTGTAAAGTTACCTGTGATTACTGTTACAATGAGAAGACGCCTCTGTGAAGCCAAGCTATCTGCAAGAAGCCTCTTCAAAGTCCCACTGTTGAAAAAAAGACATGTGCTGAAGAGGTGACAATTTGCCAAAGAGCACATTGACCGGCCTAAAGAGACATTCTGTGGACTGATGGAAGTAAGATTGTTCTTTTTGGGTCTAGTGGCCGGAGACAGTTTGTCAGACGACCCCCAAACACTGAATTCAGCCCCAGTACACTGTAAAGACAGTGAGGCATGGTGGGCAAGCATCATGATATGGGGATGTTTCTCATACTACTGTGTTGGGCCTATTTATCACAGACCAGGGATCATGGATCAGTTTGAATCCATCAGAATACTTGAAGAGGTCCTGCTGCCTTATACTGAAGAGGAAATGCCCTTGAAATGGGTGTTCCAACAAGACAACGACCCCAAACACACCAGTAAACGGGCAACATCTTGGTTCCAGACTAACAAGATTGACGTTATGGAGCGGCCGGCCCAGTCCCCGGATCTTAATCCCATAGAAAACTTGTAGTTTCTGAAGCAAAACCAAGAAATAGAGAAGAACTGTGGAATGTAGTCCAATCATCCTGGGCCGGAATATCTGTTCACGGGGGCCAGAAGGTGGTGACTCCGAGCAACACAGATGTCCAGCAGTTCTCAGAAACAGCGGTTATACAACTAAATATTAGTGGTGATTCAAAGGAAAGCAAAATCTTCAAACATGTTTCAGTTGATATAGTGAATGTTTGAGTTTGTAAAGAAGAATACAAAAACTGCTATTTTTTTAACAGTCAAATTTTTCACTTTTCTTCCATTTTATTAGAGGAACAACACAAATTTGATATATTTTTCTTCATGTTTTGATTTGGAATAGAATGTGTAGTGTTACCAATGCATTTGTGTGTATGGAAATAAAAGCTAGTAGAAGGATTTGAGCTTTATTCACTTTTTTAAATACACTGCTATTATTTTGAACACAACTGTAGATGGTCCAGACCATCATTTATATGACCTATCCTTATTTCTTTACACAACTTAATACTTTCTTGGCTAGAACTTCAGAAGTGACATCAGATGGGGATTTATCCTGTGTGAATCACATACAGATGTTGAAACTTCTCATAACAGTTTTATTGTAAGAAGCAAAAAGCAACTGGTGGGAAGTCAAAAAGTCTAAAACATAAAGGAAGGTCGTGACACAGATGAGATCAGAGCCCAAGGGCTTGTTACCATTGTATCCAGTCTAGACTATAAAGGGAGCAGCACAAGGCGCTAGTTTACATTTACAGTGTATAAGGGCGGATACAATGTATCAATCCGCAGTCCAAACAGCTCACTTCAGATTGTCTACAGTGGATACAATGCTAACAAAACTTCAGGTGGAAGAACTAGACTTTTATATGTGAACTCAGAAATCCAGAAAATCGTAAGGATTTTAACCCCTTCAGGACCCTGGACTTTTCCATTTTCATGTTTTCGTTTAGTACTCTCATAAGGAGAAACTAAATAAGTGTCTTGCAGGTTTGATCCCTTTTAATGGCTAACAAAAATAGAAGTAATGATGTTACATAGCGAGCTTTCGAGACAAAAGTGTTTTCGTTCCCTGCCCCTGCCGGAGCTATCATTTTATTTTATTTTTCCATTCACATAGGTGCATGAGGGCTTATTGTTTGCAGTACAAGTTGTACTTTCTAATGTCACCATTTAATATTGCGTACGATGTAGTGTGAAGCTGGAAATAAAGTCAAAATGGGGGGAAATTGGGGGGGGGGGAAATGCAATTCCACCATAGTTTTATGGATTTTATTTTTACAGCATTCCCTGTGCAGTAAATATGACCTGTTCTCTTCATTCTCCGGGTCAGTACGATTACAGCGATACCACGTTTATATCGTTTTATGGGTTTTGTTTTTACTATGTTCCCTATGAGATAAAACTGACCTGTTCTCTTCATTCCCCGGGTCAGTACAATTACAGCAATACCACAGTTTTTAGTTTTACCTGTGTTTTATAACTTATAAAAAAAATAAAATCAATTTAGTTTTTTTGCATCACCATATTCTGACCCCCATAACTTTGTTATATTAATGGAGCTGTATGAGGGCTCATTTTTAGTGGGGTGATCTGTAGTTTTTTAAACATCATTTTGAATATATATGTATGACTTTTCGATCACTTTTTGTTAAATTCTTTGAAGGAGGTGGGTCATTTTGATTATTTTTTTTCCCCTTTTGTTCACCTTACGGATACATACATCTATATTTTAATAGTTTGGGCATTTTGGGAAGTGGTGGTGTATATGATCTTCAATTTTTAGTTTTAATTTTTACAATGGGGAAAAGAGATGATGTGAATTTTTATATATTTTTAGATTTAAAAATTATTTTTTTTTAACTCTTTTTTTAAAATTCCCCTTAGGAGACTTTAACAAGTGAATATTAGAGTGCTTGTCCCATATACTGCAATGAAGTACCAATGCAGCCTATAGGAGTTATGCTATGCTCCTATGGAGCCTTGCTGTGGTTGGGATGAACGGCTCCGCCAGTCGCCACTTGTGGATGCAGTTCGGGCCTTGGGAGCGCATGGGGAAAGCTGCCTTTAGATGCTGTGGTCACAATTGACCACGACATCTGAGGGGTTAAATATATGTAGTTTGCATTATCACCATTCACAGACAGTAACCTGAGGCTTCAGCTGTGTAAAACAGCAGAAACCTGGCAGCTAGTGCACCCGATCTGGAACACCATCTTTAACCCCTTCTACTCCGGGCCAGTTTTCGCCCTTCTGCCCAGGCCATTTTTTGCAAATCTGACATATGTCACCTTATGTGGTAATAAGGCCTCATGCACACGACCGTTGTGTGCATCCGTGGCCGTTGTGCCGTTTTCAGTTTTTTTTCACGGACCCATTGACTTTCAATGGGTCCGTGGAAAAATCGGAAAATGCACCGTTTGGCAGCCGCATCCGTGAGCCGTGTTTCCTGGCCGTGAAAAAAATATGACCTGTCCTATTTTTTTCACGGCCAACGGTTCACGGGCCCATTCAAGTCAATGGGTCCGTGAAAGAACACGGATGCACACAAGATTGGCATCCGTGTCCGTGATCCGTGGCCGTAGGTTTTAGTTTCATACAGACGGATCCGAAGATCCGTCTGCATAAAAGCTTTTTCAGAGCTGAGTTTTCACTTCGTGAAAACTCAGATCCGACAGTATATTCTAACACAGAAGCGTTCCCATGGTGATGGGACGCTTCTAGTTAGAATACACTACAAACTGTGTACAAGACTGCCCCCTGCTGCCTGGCAGCACCCGATCTCTTACAGGGGGATATGATAGTACAATTAACCCCATCATATCCCCCTGTAAGAGATCAGGGCTGCCAGGCAGCAGGGGGCAGACCCCCCCCTCAGACCCCCCCCCTCCCCAGTTTGAATATCATTGTGCGGCCCCCCCCTCCCCTGTTGTTAACTCGTTGGTGGCCAGTGTGCGCACCCCCCTCCCTCCCTCCCTCTATTGTTTTAATACATTGGGGCCAGTGTGCGCACCCCCCCAACCCCCCCCCCCCTCCCTCCCTCTATTGTAATCATCATCGGTGGCAGCGGAGTAGAAGATTTTCATACTTACCTGCTTGCTGCTGCGATGTCTGCGTCCGGCCGGGAGCTCCTCCTACTGGTAAGTGACAGCAATGCGCCGCACAGACCTGTCACTTACCAGTAGGAGGAGCTCCCGGCCGGACACAGAGATCGCAGCAGCCAGCAGCCAGGTAAGTATGAATCTTCTACTCCGCTGCCACCGATGATCGGGGGGGGGGGGGGGGGGCACACTGGCCCCAATGCTATTATTACAATAGAGCGAGGGAGGGGGGGGGGGTTGGGGGGGCGCGCACACTGGCCCCAATGCTATTATTACAATAGAGGGAGGGAGGGGGGGGGTTGGGGGGGCGCGCACTGGCCACCAACGAGTTAACAACAGGGGAGGGGGGGCCCACTGGCCACCAATGAGTTAAAAACAGGGGGGGGGGGGGGGTCTGCCCCCTGCTGCCTGGCAGCACCTGCCAGGCAGCAGGGGACAGTCATGTACACAGTTTTTTTGTATATTCTAACCTGAAGCGTCTCCATCACCATGGAAACGCCTCTGTGTTAGAATATACTGTCGGAAATGAGTTTCACGATGTAGCTCATATCCGACAGTATATTCTAACATAGAGGTGTTCCCATGGTGATGGGGACGCTACAAGTTAAAATATACCATCGGATTGGAGAAAACTCCAATCCGATGGTATAACAGAACTCCAGACTTTACATTGAAAGTCAATGGGGACGGATCCGTTTGAAATGGCACCATATTGTGTCAACATCAAACGGATCCGTCCCCATTGACTTGCATTGTAATTCAGGACGGATCCGTTTGGCTCCGCACGGCCAGGCGGACACCAAAATGACTTTTTTTTCATGTCCGTGGATCCTCCAAAAATCAAGGAAGACCCACGGATGGAAAAACGGTCACGGATCACGGACCAACGGAACCCCGTTTTGCGGACCGTGAAAAAAAACGTCCGTGTGCATGAGGCCTAACTTTGGAACACTTTTACTTATCCAGGCCATTCTAAGATTGTTTTCTCGTGACACATTGTACTTCCTGATAAATTTAGGTCAATATATTTCACCTTTATTTATGAAAAAAACGCAAATTTACCAACATTTTTAATAAATTCGCAATTTTCTAAATTTTTATTTCTCTGCTTTTAAAACAGAAAGTGATTCCTCATAAAATATTTATTACTTAACATTCCCCATGTCTACTTTATGTTGGCATCATCTTGTAAATGTCATTGTATTTTTTTAGGACGTTGGAAGGCTTAAAATTTTAGAAGTAATCTTTAAATAGTTAAGAAAAGTTCCAAAACCCACTTTTTAAGGACCAGTTCAGGTCTGAAGTCACATTGTGGGGCTTACATAGTGGAAACCCCCCATAAATGACCCCATTGTAGAAACCACACCCCTTAAGTTGCTCAAAACTGGTTTTACCAACTTTGTTAACCCTTTGTGTTCCACAAGAATTAAAGTAAAATGGAGATGACATTTCTAAATTTCACTTTTTTGGCAGATTTTCCATTTTAATCAGTTTTTTTCTTTAACAGATCGAGGGTTAACAGCCAAACAAAACTCAATATTTATCATCCTGATTCTGCGGTTCACAGAAAAACCCACATGTGGTCGTAAACTGATGTAAGGGCACACGGCAGGACTCAGAAGGGAAGGAGCACCATATGGTTTTTGGAAGGCAGATTTTGCTGGACTGGTTTTTAGATGTCATGTCCCATTTGAAGCCCCCCTGATGCACCCTTACAGTAGAAACTCCAAAAAAGTGACCATATTTTGGAAACTAGGGGGTAAGGTGCCAGTTTTTTTGGTACTATTTTGGGGTACATATGATTTTTTAATCACTCTATATTATGTTTTTTGTGAGGGAAGGTAACAAAAAAATTGGGTAGATCATGTGTTATTTTTATAAAGCAGGTTGTTACGGACATGACAATATCAACTATGTCTACATACTTTGTTTGTTTCAGTTTTACATAATAAAGCATTTTTGAGAGGCTCGTTTTTTGCAGGAAGAGTTGACGTTTTTATTGGTACCATTTTTGGGTACATATGATTTTTTGATCATTCATTATTACACTTTATGGGGCAAGGTGACCAAAAAATTGGTTGTTTTGGCACAGTTTTTATTTATTTTTTTACAGCATTCACCTGAAGGGGTTATGTCATGTGACATTTTAATAGAGCAGGTCGTTACGGACGTGGCAATACCTAATATGTCTATTTTTGTATTATTTATTTAAGTTTTATACAATAATAGTATTTTTGAAACCCAAAAAATTATGTTTTAGTGTCTCCATAGTCTGAGAGACATTGTTATTTATTTATTTTTGACCTATTGTATTAGGCCACTTTCACATTAGTGTTTTCAAATCAGCTATTGAGATCCGTCATAGGATCTTAATAGTGGAAGAAAACGCTTCAGTTTTGTCTCCATTCATTGTCAATGGGGACAAAACTGAAGGGAACAAAACGGAATGCACCAAAATGTGGCATAGAAGGGGTTAATCTGCTGGCATCGGCTTTTACAGCAACACCGGCGGATACAGCAGGGGCCCGGCTATCAGGGACTGCCGGGCCGGTGCAGTGATCCGAAACGCACGGCTCCGGTGCCCGCCCGATCACCATGACGTAATAGTACGTCAAAATGCAGCAAGTCACTTGCCATGACGTACTATTACGTCAAATGTTGGGAAGCGGTTAAAGACCCGACATGTACATCCGGTCATCAATAGCCCGTCAGCTGTTTGTGAAGGCACTGATGTTCCTGTGGGTGCCGCGGCCTTCTCACTTACCAAGCACAGCGCCGTTCATTGTCTTATGGCTGTGGTTGGCATTGTAGCCCAGCTCTATTCACTTAAATGAGACTGAGTGATTGTCATGTCACACGGCCTAGGGAAAGCTGTGAGCCTTCACACACAGCTGATCGGCCTCCACTAGAGGTTAGGTCATCAGTTTAAAAGTCTAAAACCCCTTTAAAATCCTTTACACCTGACAGTCACTGCCCGCTTGTCTTTTGCGCCTGCCTCTGACCCTGATTTCTGATGTCCCTGGTTGCATCTCGCTCGGACACATTCCTGTTTCTTCGCTTCACCCTAGTTGAGATGTCTCAGCTGTTAATCTCCTGTCCATCTAGGCTTCAGTAACTTGTCTGCCCCCTCACACCACTACTGATTGACATTTGGCTTTCACCACTGGCATTGCATTAAAAGAGCACTAGATATAGAAAATGCACAAAAAATAAAAATCTCTCAGCGCTTCTCTTTTTTCATACTTTCATTTGATGCAATTTTATTTCAGTTTACAATTAAACTAAGAAATATATAAAAATGATTCAGTTTCCCAGGAGACCAGCCATAGCCGACCTCCTCCTCCTCACTGCCCTGTCTCTGGCTGTAAGAACTGGCTGCAGCAGGAGGAGGAGGGATCCGCAGCACCGCAACAGGCTGGAAGAGGCAGTGGGGTGGCAAAAGGGAGAAGGTGGGCCACACCAAACAGACCCGCAACTGTTCCCCGGAGCCCCCCTAGTGGCAATCTCCCTTGCCAAGGGGTAGGTGTTCCACAGTCTGGCGCTTTTTTGAGGAAAGTGCGGACGATAAAAGAATTGTCATTTTCAACCTGTGCCATACAAAAATGAGCAGGGCGTGAACACTAGCAACCTCCCCACCACCAGCATGATCCGCCACATGGCATCCAAGCACCGTAATAAGTGGGCCGAACGCCTGGGTCCACAACCAGTGTCTGCGGGTCACACCACTGCCTCCTCTTCCCCTGTGTTGCGTGCTAGCCAATCCCCTGTCCAAGACGCAGGCCCGGACACTTCCTACCCTGCACCTGGACGTTCGCAAGCACCATCAGCTAGCACATCCACTTCTGTGTCCCAGCGCAGCGTACAGATGTCCATACCCCAGGCCTTTGAATGAAAGCGCAAATACCCAGCCACCCACCCACAGGCCATAGCACTAAATGTGCACTTTTCCAAATTGCTGGCCCTGGAAATGTTGCCATTTAGGCTTGTGGACACTGAGGCTTTCCGCAGCCTGATGGTGGCGGCCGTCCCTCGTTACTCAGTCCCTAGCCGCCACTATTTTTCCCGGTGTGCCGTCCCAGCCTTACACCAGCATGTGTCCCGTAACATCACCCGTGCCCTGACCAACGCAGTTATTAGGAAGGTCCACTTAACACTGACACATGGACAAGTGCTTTTGGCCAAGGACGCTACATTTTCCTGACGGCACACTGGGTGAACGTTGTGGCAGCCGGGAGTGAGTCGTACCCTGGGATGGCACAGGTGCTACCGATGCCAAGGATTGCGGGCCCTACTTCCATCAGGATTTCCGCCACCACCTACATTAGTGGCTGCAACCCCCCCTTCTCCTTCTCCACCTCTGAATTGTCATCTTGCAGCAGCAGTCAGCCATCAGTTGGTAGCTGGAAGCAGTGTAGCACTGCAGTGGGGAAGCGGCAACAGGCCGTGCTGAAACTAATATAGTTTAGGTGACAAACAGCACACCGCCGCAGAGCTGTGGCAGGGTATAAGGGACCAGACTGAACTGTGGCTCTCGCCACTCAACCTAGAACCAGGCATGGTTGTGTCTGATAATGGCCGTAACTTGGTGGTGGCTTTGGAGCTCGGCAAGCTCACACACATACCATGCCTAGCCCATGTGTTCAACTTAGTGGTTCAGCAGTTTCTCAAAACCTACCCCAATTTGCCTGAGCTACTGGTGAAGGTGCACCGCTTGTGTGCCCATTTCCGAAAGTCATCTGAAGCTGCCGCTAGTCTGGCAACACTGTAGCAGCGCTTGCAATTGTCAGCTCACCGACTGTTGTGCGACGTGAGCACGCGCTGGAACACCACGTTCCACATGTTGGCCAGGCTTTGTGTGCAGCAGAGGGCAGTAGTGGAATACCAGCTGCAACATGGTTGTCGTCTTTCCAGTCAGCTTCCTTTTTTTACAAGCGACGAGTGGGCATTGCTGTCTGACCTCTGTGAGGTTTTTTACGCAACTTTGAGGAATCAACACAGATGGTGAGCGGCGATGCCGCTATTATCAGCGTACCCATCCCACTTATGTGTCTACAGAAACGCTCGCTGCTCACAATGAAGGAGGACGCTTTGCATGTGGAAGAGGTGGAAATGGGGGAAGACAGTAAACAGGGTGATAGCCAGACCACCCTCAGTTCGTCTTCTCAGCGCGAATTGGAGGAGGAGGAGACGGTTGCCTCCGCTACAGAGGTTAGTACCCACAACAGGTTGATTCGATCTGTTCAGCAAGGATGGGCCGAAGAGGAGGAAGAGAATGAGGATATTGAGAGTCATCCTTCTGATGAGGACAGCGAAGTCTTATCTATTGGGACTCTGGCACACATGGCTGAGTTTATGTTAAGCTGCTTTTTCCGTGACCCTCGCATTGTACGCCTTTTCTCCAACACCGATTACTGGTTGTTCACCCTTCTCGACCCCCGCTACAAAGAGGACTTCTCATCTCTCATTCCTGTGGTGGGGGGGACTAGCAAAATGGTGCAATACCAGAAGGTCCATGTGGAAAAATTGCTCCAACAATTTCCAGCTGACAACGCTGGTGGCAGAGTACGTAGTTCCTTGGGCAACCGAGGAGGGGAGAAGAGGGGAACTCACAGCAGAAGAGGGGAACTCACAGCAGTTCCAACAGAGGCAAGGCAACACTCTCCAAGGCCTGGGACAGTTTCATGACCCCCGCCAGCACCCTCACCCTGATGCGTGGCCTAGTGTCACAAGGAGGGAAAGTTTTGGAAGATGGTGAAGGAGTACGTAACAGACCGTGTCAGCATCCTCAATGATCCCTCTGTGCCTTACAACTATTGGGTGTCCAAGCTCTACGCCTTGGAGGTGCTCGCCTGCACTGCCGCCAGCGTTTTGTCAGAGCTGACAGGTTGACTCTTATCAAAATGAACAAGACCTGGATTGCCCTGACTTCTCTACTCCACCAGATGAAAGGGGCTGAACATAAAGGCCCTTTTAATTTTGCTTTTATGGTGTATTGAATACACTGTATTCCCATTCTTCGGGAAAAAACGTGATTCTGGTGGTTGTCGATCTTTTTAGTAAAATGGCACACTTTATTGCATTACCTAGTCTACCTAATGCTAAAACTCTTGCACAGGTGTTTGTCAACATCGTGAAACTACATGGCATTTTCTCTGATGTGGTGTCCGATAGAGGGACTCAGTTTGTTTCCAGATTCTAGAAAAGCGTTCTGTTCTCGTCTGGGTGTACAATTGTCCTTCTCCTCGGCTTTTCATCCTCAGTTGAACGGACAGACGGAGCGCACTAATCAGAATCTGGAGACTTACTTGAGATGTTTTGGTTCAGAGAATCAGGAAGAGTGGTCTTCATTTTTGTCGTTAGCTGAGTTTGCTATAAATAACAGTAGACAGGAATCCACTGATAAGTCGCTGTTTTTTGGGGCATATGGGTTCCATCCACAGAATGGTACATTTTCTGGTGCTCAAAATTCCAGCATTCCTGAGGAGTAGGGGTGGGCGGTATAGGCGATATAGGCGATATGCAATATAAATTTGTGCCACGATATGGATTTTGTGCATATCGCCTATATCGCCAGACTGCGATATGACCACGGAGCGGCAGTTTTGATCGGAGTCCCAGCAGTGTAATGCTGGGGCTCCAATTGGTTACCATGGCAGCCAGGACACTACTGAAGTCCTGGCTGCCATGGTATGTCAGTGAGCAGCATTATACTCACGTGCGCCATGGCCTCCGGGCGCTCCTTCTTCTCATAGGTCTGTGCGGCGCATTGCTAATGCTATAAGCATTAGCAATGCGCCGCACAGACAGAAGAAGGAGCGCCCGGCGGCCACGGCGCACTTGAGTATAATGCTGCTCACTGACATACCATGGCAGCCAGGACTTCAGTAGCGTCCTGGCTGCCATGGTAACCGATCGGAGCCCCAGCATTACACTACTGGGACTCCGATCGGAACTGCTGCTGCCACCAATGATCAATACTGGGGAGGGGGGGGCGCACTGCCCACTGCCACCAATGATGGGGGGGGGGAGAAGGGGGACCCTGTGGCCACTGCCACCAATGATTAATACTGGGGAGGGAGGGGGAGTGGGTTTGAGTTACCAGAGGGGGCTGATAAGAGGGAGAGGCAGGGGGGCACATGAGGGGCTGGGGGGCACATGAGAGGCTGGAGGGTGGATCAGAGGCTGGGGGGCACATGAGAGGCTGGCTGCCATGGTCAGCTCCCTGCTGTTGAGTGCACAAAGCACAGGGCAGCAGGGAGAGTGTAAAGTCCTATTCACCCTAATAGAGCTCTATTAGGGTGAATATGACAATGGTTCTAGCCCTTAAGGGGGCTAATAGTTATTAAATAAAAAGTAAAAAAAAAAGTTTAAACCCCCCCCAAATATAGAAAACAATATATTGCGATATATATCGCATATCGCACATGCTTAAAATTATATCGCAATATAGATTTAAGGCCATATCGCCCACCCCTACTGAGGAGGAACGATTTTCCTCTTCTTTTTTTTCTATTTGGCGGAAAATCCAAAATAACCTGAAAAATATGGGTAACAGGTATAAGCGTGTGGCTGACAGGAGACGTATGAGTGGTCCGGACCTGAGAGTGGGTGATTCTGTGTGGTTGTCTACAAGAAACATTAAACTTAAGGTACCTTCTTGGAAGTTGGTCCCAAGATTTATTGGTCCATATAAGATCACTGCCATTGCTAACCCTGTAGCCTTCCGTCTTGAACTTCTTCAGGCTTTGAAAATCCATAACGCTGTTAAAGAAATGTGTCAAACCTGTTGAACCGTCCTACTTACCTCCCACTCCTGTCATGGTGGACGGCAATTTAGAATTTCAGATCAGCAGGATTGTGGACTCCCGAGTTGTCCAGAGATCCCTCCAGTATCTCGTTCATTGGAGAGGGTACGGACCAGAGGAGAGGCTGTGGGTTCCAGCGACCGATGTTAATGCTAGTCGTCTGGTGAGAGCATTCCACAGAGCTCATCCTGATAAGGTCGGTCCTGGGTGCCCGGAGGTCACCCGTAGAAGTGACCTCTGTTAAAAGGTCTGAAAGACTGACTGCACATGAGTGATCTGACAGCCTCTTTTGTTTTCACTTTGTGTGTTGCTGGTATGTGCACACCTCCTGTTCAGGTGTGGATCATGTGACCTTTATCTCTCCCTATTTAGTCTGACTTCACCCATCACTCCTTGCTCTGGATAGCTTCATTTGGTTTTGGAAGAGCTGGAATGCGGTTCTTGTTGAAGTCCTGTTCATCCATCATCCTCAGAAGTTAGTGCTCTGCTTGTTGTGTTTTGTATCCCCCCCCCCGGTTGATTACTAGGCCTTAGCGAGACACTGGTTCCTTCACCAGGGAAGTAATGGGTTGTCAATGCCCTATCATTACCTTTAGGGCATCCAAGGGTTACCAAGGTTTTTTAGGTTCCTGTGTATGGGCATCTCTACCATCGAGAGGTGCCCATACGGATAGGAGTTAGGGCCAGGAGCAGGGTTTTATAGGTGGTGACCCTATTCCTTCCCTAGCGGTGAGGCCTAGTGTCTTTCCCCTTCCTTCTTGTTGTTTTTTGGTGTTTTCCCTTATTACATCCGTCACATCTGAAAACCTACATCCCACTCCTGACTGGCAAGAAGAGTAAGTAAGCCATGAGGTCTAAGAGACAAACACACCAGAGCTAGGCCAATGTGAGATTCTCTTCTGGACCGATTGTTGTCAAGCTGTGCTCCAATCATGGTGTCTTGGGCCATACATGGCCAGAGTCATATTGGTTGAGCAAGACCAATATAATACCATGGAGTATCACCGTAGCATTAATAACTAGAGACAAAAGAAGCCAAAAGAGATGGTAAAATCAATCTGAGATATTTTGTTCTTCTTTGATGCTGACCAAATCTCCATTCTTCATTCCCATTGGACAATTTGAGATCATCATACAAGGGTTAAAAAATGAAAAGAAGCATATTGTCTTCTGTTCACACTGTGTCCTCAAGTACGACCCACTTGTCTTCACTGCTTTTCTCTCCTGTTCTGTTAATTCTTGTGCTGCAAATGATTATCTTTTCAATGAGATGCACATTCCATTCACAATTCAGTTCTCATAGTGAGCAGGGAACAAACGTCTGCACCATCAGTAAATGAATCACCCACTTGTCATATTCAACTTCAAGAGGAATTCCAGTCACAGGTGATATCAACTTGGGATTAAATATTTCACATGTGATAAAAAAATTTTTTTTTATTTAGTTACAAAATGTCTCACAATCATAAAACAACAGTCAACTATGCTAAAGCTCCACACATCTGAGTAAGACACCCTATATGGGCTCCCAACAGGATTGTCCCGTACTGCACCAACTGAACAAGAAAATACCAAACATAGTACTGCTCTCTATGTACAAGAATATAACTACTATAATACTGCTCCTACGTACAAGAATATAACTACTATAATACTGCCTCCTATGTACAAGAATATAACTACTATAATACTGCCTCCTATGTACAAGAATATAACTACTATAATACTGCCTCCTATGTACAAGAATATAACTACTATAATACTTCCTTCTATGTAGAGAAATATAACTACTCTAATACTGCCTCCTATGTACAAGAAAATAACTACTACAATACTGCCTGCGATGTAAAATAATATAACTATTATAATACTGCCTCCTATGTGCAAGAATATAACTACTATAATACTGCTCCTATGTACAAGAATATAACTACTATAATACTGCTCCTATGTACAAGAATATAACTACTATAATACTGCTCCTATGTACAAGAATATAACTACTATAATACTGCTCCTATGTACAATAATATAACTACTATAATACTGCCTCCTGTATACAAGAATATAACTACTATAATACTGCCTCCTGTATACAAATATATAACTACTATAATACTGCTCCTATGTACAAGAATATACCTACTATAATACTGCTCCTATGTACAAGGATATAACTACTATAATACTGCTCCTATGTACAAGAATATAACTACTATAATACTGCTCCTATGTACAAGAATATAACTACTATAATACTGTTCCTATGGACAATTTTTTTTTTTATTTAGTTACAAAATGTCTCACAATCATAAAACAACAGTCAACTATGCTAAAGCTCCACACATCTGAGTAAGACACCCTATATGGGCTCTCAACAGGATTGTCCCTTTTCAAACAAATTCAGCTACATCATTTAAACTTTAAAGTACTGCACCAACTGAACAAGAAAATACCAAACATAGTACTGCTCTCTATGTACAAGAATATAACTACTATAATACTGCTCCTACGTACAAGAATATAACTACTATAATACTGCCTCCTATGTACAAGAATATAACTACTATAATACTGCTCCTATGTACAAGAAATATAACTACTATAATACTGCTCCTATGTACAAGAATATAACTACTATATACTGCTCCTATGTACAAGAATATAACTACTATAATACTGCCTCCTATGTACAAGAATATAACTACTATAATACTGCCTCCTATGTACAAGAATATAACTACTATAATACTGCTCCTATGTACAGAGAATATAACTACTATAATACTGCCTCCTATGTACAAGAAATATACTACTATAATACTGCCTGCCGATGTACAATAATAACTATAATACTGCTCTATGGCAAGAATATAACTACTATAATATGCTTCCTATGTACAAGAATATAACTACAAAATATAAAACTACTATAATCTGCTTCCTATGTACAAGAATATAACTACTAAATACTGCTCCTATGTACAAGAATATAGCTACTATAATACTGCCCATGTACAAGAATATAACTACTATAATACTGCCTCCTATGTACAACAAGAATATAACTACTATAAAGACTGCTCCTATGTACAATAATATAACTACTATAATACTGCTTCTATATGTCAATAATATAACTACTATAAATACGGCTCCTATGTACAAGAATATAACTACTATAATACTGCTCCTATGTACAAGAATATAGCTACTATAATATGCTCCCTATGTACACAAGAATATAACTACTACTATAATACTGCGCCTATGTATACAAGAATATAACTACTATAATACTGCCTCCTGTACAAGAATATAACTACTATAATATACTTGCTTCCTATTTACAAAGATATACCTACGATAATACTGCTCCTATGTACAAGAATATACTACTATAATACTGCTTCCTATGTACAAGGATATAACTACTATAATACTGTTCCTATGTACAAAGAATATAACTACTATAATACTGCTTCTATATATGTACAAGAATATAACTACTATAATAACTGCTCCTATGTACAGAATATAACTACTATAATACTGCTCCTATGTACAAGAATATAACTACTATAATACTGCTCCTATGTACAAGAATATAACTACTATAATACTGCTCCTATGTACAAGAATATAACTACTATAATACTGCCTCCTATGTACAAGAATATAACTACTATAATTCTGCTCCTATGTACAAGAATATAACTACTATAATACTGCTCCTATGTACAAGAATATAACTACTATAATACTGCTCCTATGTACAAGAATATAACTACTATAATACTACTCCTATGTACAAGAATATACTACTATAATACTGCTCCTATGTACAAGAATATACTACTATAATACTGCTCCTATGTACAAGAATATAACTACTATAATACTGCTCCTATGTACAAGAATATAACTACTATAATACTGCTCCTATGTACAAGAATATAACTACTATAATACTGCTCCTATGTACAAGAATATACTACTATAATACTGCTCCTATGTACAAGAATATAACTACTATAATACTGCTCCTATGTACAAGAATATAACTACTATAATACTGCTCCTATGTACAAGAATATAACTAC
The DNA here is from genome assembly GCF_014858855.1 of Bufo gargarizans. NCBI lineage: Eukaryota > Metazoa > Chordata > Amphibia > Anura > Bufonidae > Bufo > Bufo gargarizans. Next base: position 471,199,884 of record NC_058084.1, on the reverse strand, counting down.
TATAATACTGCCTCCTATGTACAAGAATATAACTACTATAATACTGCTCCTATGTACAAGAATATAACTACTATAATACTGCTCCTATGTACAAGAATATAACTACTATAATACTGCTCCTATGTACAAGAATATAACTACTATAATACTGCTCCTATGTACAAGAATATAACTACTATAATACTGCTCCTATGTACAAGAATATAACTACTATAATACTGCTCCTATGTACAAGAATATAACTACTATAATACTGCTCCTATGTACAAGAATATAACTACTATAATACTGCTCCTATGTACAAGAATATAACTACTATAATACTGCTCCTATGTACAAGAATATAACTACTATAATACTGCTCCTATGTACAAGAATATAACTACTATAATACTGCTCCTATGTACAAGAATATAACTACTATAATACTGCTCCTATGTACAAGAATATAACTACTATAATACTGCTCCTATGTACAAGAATATAACTACTATAATACTGCTCCTATGTACAAGAATATAACTACTATAATACTGCTCCTATGTACAAGAATATAACTACTATAATACTGCCTCCTATGTACAAGAATATAACTACTATAATACTGCTCCTATGTACAAGAATATAACTACTATAATACTGCTCCTATGTACAAGAATATAACTACTATAATACTGCTCCTATGTACAAGAATATAACTACTATAATACTGCTCCTATGTACAAGAATATAACTACTATAATACTGCTCCTATGTACAAGAATATAACTACTATAATACTGCCTCCTATGTACAAGAATATAACTACTATAATACTGCTCCTATGTACAAGAATATAACTACTATAATACTGCTCCTATGTACAAGAATATAACTACTATAATACTGCCTCCTATGTACAAGAATATAACTACTATAATACTGCTCCTATGTACAAGAATATAACTACTATAATACTGCCTCCTATGTACAAGAATATAACTACTATAATACTGCTCCTATGTACAAGAATATAACTACTATAATACTGCTCCTATGTACAAGAATATAACTACTATAATACTGCTCCTATGTACAAGAATATAACTACTATAATACTGCTCCTATGTACAAGAATATAACTACTATAATACTGCCTCCTATGTACAAGAATATAACTACTATAATACTGCTCCTATGTACAAGAATATAACTACTATAATACTGCCTCCTATGTACAAGAATATAACTACTATAATACTGCTCCTATGTACAAGAATATAACTACTATAATACTGCTCCTATGTACAAGAATATAACTACTATAATACTGCCTCCTATGTACAAGAATATAACTACTATAATACTGCTCCTATGTACAAGAATATAACTACTATAATACTGCTCCTATGTACAAGAATATAACTACTATAATACTGCCTCCTATGTACAAGAATATAACTACTATAATACTGCTCCTATGTACAAGAATATAACTACTATAATACTGCCTCCTATGTACAAGAATATAACTACTATAATACTGCTCCTATGTACAAGAATATAACTACTATAATACTGCTCCTATGTACAAGAATATAACTACTATAATACTGCTCCTATGTACAAGAATATAACTACTATAATACTGCTCCTATGTACAAGAACATAACTACTATAATACTGCCTCCTATGTACAAGAATATAACTACTATAATACTGCCCCTATGTACAGAATATAACTACTATAATACTGCTCCTATGTACAAGAATATAACTACTACAATACTGCTCCTATGTACAAGAATATATCTACCATGCTGGCTGTGTAGCTGAATGGCTGCTAGTTTCTGAGCTCCTCAACCTTGCCGGCGATTTAACCCCTATAATCAGCTTACAGCACCGCTCTGATGGGCAAAGTGGGTAAGGAGAGGTCCAAAGAACAAGCGGACCCCACTCCTGTTCAGTCCAGACAACCAGATATGGATCAATATCTAAGAAAACAGCCGAAGCTCCGGTCGGCTGAAACACCCAAGATGGCGCCGGCCCCAGCTCCACTGTCTGATATGGAGGAGGACTCTGATGCCGGGAGCGCTTCAAGCACTTCTACCTGCAAGTCCCGCAAACAGAGAAGATCCTTCACCAAAGCGGCACTCCTTGAAGTGCTGAATTCAGCGTTGGCCCCTATTAAAAAAGATCTGTCTGACATAAAGGAAGACCTCCGGGACCTCCGGGATCTTGAAAATTTGCATGAAGCAGCGATCAAGCGGGAAGAAAAATCGTATAATGCGATTCGTTCCCACACCGATTTATTGAATGAAGCGCTTCTTCGGATAGAAGATCAGGAGAATCGCAGCCGCAGGAGGAACCTGAGAATTTGCGGCCTCCCTGAATCGATCGCTAATGAAGCGCTTAACAAAGTCGCAGGCGAAATATTTGCAAGTCTGTTGGGTCCCGAAAGATCGACACAGATTATAATCGAGCGCATACACTGCGCGCTTAGGCCTTAACCTAAAGCCACAGACCCTCCACGTGACGTAATCTGCGGCCTCCTCAGTTTCGTAGACACAGCTGCACTCATGAGAGCCTGCAGAGAAGCAGAGCATCTCCAACATGAAGGTACGGCAGTTACGTTTTTTCAGGATTTAGCTCCGTCCACGTTAGCTAAGAGGCGCATCCTTCGCCCTCTCCTGGATGCCCTTAAAGGGGCAGGCACTCCATTTAGGTGGCTTTACCCCTTTGGCCTTGCGGTCCTGAAAAACCATCGCCAGATCACAATCCGCTCACCTGAAGACCTGCAGGCCAGTTGGTCCCAGCTGGGGCTGACCCCTATCGAGATCCCATCGTGGATGCCAGCTGATCTGGAAGACCCACCTTTACCGCCTCCCCAAGCGGACGACTGGTGCCCCGTCCTCACAAGAAAGGGGCCCAAAACCAGGGCCGAAAAACCTGCCTATGCTCCAACCTGATCATAGAGTTCTCTCTCTCTGAATTCTTATAGTTCTGTTCCGGCTAGAGGCTGAGTGTTCGGGACTCTGTGCTTTATGGCGGGAAGATCCGAAGTCTCCTTATATCCGTCAGATATTATGGCTGACCCTAGGATGCTCACATCCGCTAGTTCTGGAGTATCTTGTTCATTGTTTAGCCATGGTTCCTCCTTTCTCCAAGGCGTTACGTTAATTTCATGTTCTGGTCCTTTCCTGCTCCCTGCACCCACATCAGCTTGCAGGGGTTAACCCGGCTTTACCAACGGGTTATTCTTTCCTCTCCGGATGGCCAGTCAATGGCCCTCTCTAGCTCTACGGGACCCTCCACCTGACAGACCCCGGCTGGTAGCCGTCCTGAGAAAGGGTCGTCTCACAGTCAGGTGCTCAGTAGGGCTTTTCTTGCAAGCTGTCTTTGCACTATTGTTATGTTCCCTACCCGTTTGTCTTTCCTCTCTCCCTCTTGTGTCTAATCCCCTCCATTATTATCAGATGTCATATATAGTGTCTATTTAGATGCTGACTATTTTTTCTCCATTTTAGATTGTCGTCCGTAGTGATTTCCTCCCTTAATGCCCAGGGAATGGTGATTTTAGGCGGTGACTTTAATGTCACCCTTGAACCCGCATTAGATTCCTTGAATGGGAAGTCTGCCAATACACATGTACGCTTAAGGCGCCTCAAACTCGCCTTACAGAAGTTAGGAGTAGTAGATGTTTGGCGCACCACAAACCCCTCAAGTAAGGATTATACCTTCTACTCAGCCGCTAAATCATCCTACCATAGACTCGACTATCTATTTTTGTCTAGATCTCATGCTAATAGGGCTATTCGATCCCACATAGGGAACATCACCCTATCTGACCATGCTCCTGTATTTCTGAGTGTTTCTCTGCAGGACCTCCCAAAGAGGGAATGGAATTGGCGTATTAATAACACCATTATCTCAGACCCTTCTCATGCTAATAAATTGTCTTCTATCATAACTGAATTTTTTGCACTTAACACCCTAGGTCCGGATGCGCCCTCCCCTTCTATAACCTGGGAGGCCCACAAAGCGGTCCTGAGAGGAGAACTGATAGCTTTAGATGCCCACATTAAAAAGCAACGGAATCAAGCAATTGCGACGCTCCTGTCCCAGATACAGGTACTGGAATTGTCACACAAAAGCTCCCAAGCCCTTAGATGTGCCTCAGAACTCGCAGAGGCCCGTACAAAACTTAATAACTTGCTGAAGGTTACATCAGCCAAGCTTCCATTGAGATCCAAGTTCTGTTCCTACGCTCATGGGGACAAGGGGAATAGATTAATGTCCGCCCTAGTCAAGAAAGAAAGATCTGACTGAAGCTTCCCACCATCACCCCATCACAGTTGGCCCAGCTTCTAGCCCCTATAACAGATTTAGAAATAGGAAAAGTCCTCTCCTCTATCCCCTCGGGGAAAAGCCCAGGGCCTGATGGCTTTACTATCTCCTACTACAAAACCTTTAAGCATATTTTAATTCCCCAGTTTAACAACCTCTGTAACTATTTACTCAAAGGAGGCTCGCTTCCCCCCCAATCGCTCTCGGCCCATATCACGTTTATCCACTAAGATAACAAAGACCCCCTAAACTGCGGGAGCTACCGCCCTATTTCACTCCTGAACACTGATGTGAAATGGTGGGCCAAGATTTTGGCTCATCGGATCCAGGTGATTCTCCCTGACATTATCGACAAGGAGCAGGTAGGATTCGTCTCTGACAGACAGGGGAGTGAAAACACGGTCCGCGTCCTACACCTAATCACGCACGCCCGGCAGAACTCTATGCCATTAGCCCTTCTCGGTACAGATGCAGAGAAGGCCTTTGACAGGATCAGCTGGCACTTTATGTCTCAAGCACTGTCGAGATTTGGCCTTCCAGACCAATTCATCTTGTCTATCTTCTCACTTTATTCGCTCCACTCTGCCAGAGTCAGGATCAATGGCACACTCTCTCCAGCCTTCCCCATTACTAATGGGACAAGGCAATGTAGCCCATTATCACCAGCCCTTTTTGTTGTTGTCATGGAGACGCTTCTGGCCAAAATTAGACAGGACCCGGATATTCAGGGGATAACTTTGGGGTCGCACACTCACTTAACAGCTGCTTTCGCAGATGATCTACTGGTCATCACGTCCAATCCTCTGACCTCCTTCCCCAAACTCCAAGCCCTTTTCGAAGAATATGGGCAGATCTCCAATTTTTTTATTAATTATAGTAAGTCACAAGCCCTAAATATCTCCTGCCCAACCACCTCCATAGAAACACTCAAACGTACTACTGCCTTCTCGTGGGTCCCCAAATCGATCACATTCCTGGGCACTCACTTATCAGCGAAACCAGAAGAGCTTTTTGAGCTTAACAAAGCCCCTTTGCTTCGTTCTATTAGATCTCATCTACATTCCCTAAAATTACTGTTCATTTCGTGGATAGGTAAGAAAAACTATATTAAGGCCTTTATAGTCCCTAAACTACTCTACCTCATCCAAACACTCCCCATATGGCTACCCCATTCCTTCTTTGTGGAGGTCCGCAGAATCTTCTCAGCCTTTGTATGGTCTGGTAGGTCCCCTAGATTAGCGTACACTACTCTCACTCGGGAGAGAAGATTGGGAGGCTTCGGCCTTACAGACATTTACCTCTATTATAAGGCCTCAATGCTTACCAGAGCCCTGAGCCTCCTCTCCTGGCGCCCTCTCAATCTTGTCTCCCAACTGGAGTGTGATATGCTCACCTATAATGACAAGCTGGTTCTATGGGGTCTACGCAAGTGCACAGCTAACAACAAATATATCTCACCTCTATGGAAGGGCTTGCTACTACAATGGTCCAAATTATACCGGGCCTCGACCCTTTCGTTCCCCAGCCCGAATCTTCCCTTACACCTGCTTCAATATCACATACACCCTACCACCTCAGCAGCGTCCGGAACCTGGGCACTACTCTCCAGCCTTAAGCTGCAGGACGTTATTTCTGAGTCTGGCGCCTTGGACTGGAGCACAGTCCTTGCTCTCCCTAGGGTTCAGAAAGCCTCTTTCTTGGCGGCTATGGCCTTCCGAAAGGATCTAGCGCTCCTTGAAAATCTACCCCGACCCACAACAGATCCCTCCTGGATTGAAGGGAAAATCTCACAAACCCAACGCCCACGGAAATCTCTCTCCATATTCTATAAGGAGCTGCTCTCCTCCGCCCCTCCAGATCTGTGGTTCATTTCTGCTTGGGAAAAAGAATTGTCCATAAATTTGTCTGAGCCTGAAAAGCCTTCATCCTCACACATTCGCACGGAATTAACCGTTGCATTAGAATACAAGCTAACTCCTACAAATTGCTCACAAGGTGGTACAAAACACCTGAATACCTTCATAAGCTCAATCCTGATATCCCAGATCGTTGTTGGAGGTGCGGAGGAGATATAGGCTCTCTCTCTCATATATGGTGGAACTGTGAGAAGATTTGGCCTTTTTGGTTGGAAATTGAAGCTGCTATTAACAAGGCTTGTAATTTCCAGGTCAGAATTGACCCCAAACTCCTATTATTATGATGCCCTAACAGTACGCTTACCCCTTCTAAGTCAAATCTTCCGACTATGCTCATAACAGCAGCTCGCCTACTGATCCCACTGTTGTGGAAAAGCGAATCCCCTCCATCCCTCTTAATGTGGACCGAGAAAGTCGACCAGTTGTACCGGTTTGAAGAGCTTGCACATTGGAAAACATATTCTAGAGCATTCTTTGCTAAAATATGCCTCCCCTGGAAGCATTATCGTGACTTCTAGACCCATAGAGTATTGACATCTGACATCCCACCCTCCCCCCCCCCCCACCTATGTCTTGTCTTCCTATCCCTAGTATTTCTTTACCTGCATATGGTATTGTTTTTATTTTTCATTTGACAACTGCCCTAGATCTGTTTCGCTGAATGATTTTGCATCTTTCCAGCTACGTCTGGTGTATAAGTAGTGTACATTGTCATATGACTAAATGCTTTTCAATAAATAAAAAGAAAATTGAGTAAGAATATATCTACCATAATACTGCTCCTATGTACAAGAATATAACTACTATAATACTGCTCCTATATACAAGAATATAACTACTATAATACTGCTCCTATGTACAAGAATATAACTACTATAATACTGCTCCTATGTACAAGAATATAACTACTATAATACTGCTCCTATGTACAAGAATATAACTACTATAATACTGCCTCCTATGTACAAGAATATAACTATTATAATACTGCCTCCTATGTACAAGAATATAACTACTATAATACTGCTCCTATGTACAAGAATATAACTACTATAATACTGCCTCCTATGTACAAGAATATAACTACTATAATACTGCCTCCTATGTACAAGAATATAACTACTATAATACTGCTCCTATGTACAAGAATATAACTACTATAATACTGCCTCCTATGTACAAGAATATAACTACTATAATACTGCTCCTATGTACAAGAACATAACTACTATAATACTGCTCCTATGTACAAGAATATAACTACTATAATACTGCTCCTATGTACAAGAATATAGCTACTATAATACTGCCTCCTATGTACAAGAATATAACTACTATAATACTGCTCCTATGTACAAGAACATAACTACTATAATACTGCCTCCTATGTACAAGTATATAACTATTATAATACTCTTCCTATGTACAAGAATATAACTACTATAATACTGCTCCTATGTACAAGAATATAACTACTATAATACTGCTCCTATGTACAAGAACATAACTACTATAATACTGCTCCTGTGTACAAGAATATAACTATTATAATACTCTTCCTATGTACAAGAATATAACTACTATAATACTGCCTCCTATGTACAGGAATATAACTACTATAATACTGCTCCTATGTACAAGAATATAACTACTATAATACTGCCTCCTATGTACAAGTATATAACTATTATAATACTCCTCCTATGTACAAGAATATAACTACTATAATACTGCCTCCTATGTACAAGTATATAACTACTATAATACTGCCTCCTATGTACAAGAATATAACTACTAGAATTCTGCCTCCTATGTACAAGTATATAACTATTATAATACTGCTCCTATGTACAAGAATATAACTACTATAATACTGCCTCCTATGTACAAATTTATAACTATTATAATACTGCTCCTATGTACAAGAATATAACTACTATAATACTGCCTCCTATGTACAAGTATATAACTACTATAATACTGCCTCCTATGTACAAGAATATAACTACTAGAATTCTGCATCCTATGTACAAGTATATAACTATTATAATACTGCTCCTATGTACAAGAATATAACTACTATAATACTGCCTCCTATGTACAAATTTATAACTATTATAATACTCCTCCTATGTACACTAAGATGAAGCTGTAAGATTAAAATAGACATGCACATCTACATTAAAAAAAAAAAAAAATGGCATATTGTAGGAAACTGTAGTGAGCATGCTCTATGAAATGTACAGAAGTCACTATGGACGAAAGCAGAGGAAAGAGAATCTGTAACATGTTTTTGTTAAGCAGTAGCCATCTATCTGCACTGATTTGCTATATACTGTAGCAGACATCTACCTGTACATCAGAAAATGACTTATAGACTTCTATAGACGTGTAGAGTGCATGCTCGGGGATGTACATGGGTGGAGAGTAAAGATCCTGAGTTATCTGCCACCCTTTTTTAAGTCATTTGTGACATTATATTTAGTTTTATCATTTGTTATCAACAGGGTAAATATATCAAAAACTGTATCTTTTACCGTAGACTGCAGCAGTCTCGACAGAGGAGCGATAATGCAGTGGCCGGGTTTGGGGTGGCCCCAACGCTACGCCGGTTCCCCGGACACAGTCAAAGTGTCACCACGTGTTGCTGCTCTCCGGAAGGGATGGTAAGGCGTGGTGCATCCCAATGGGAAATAAGTCCAGAGAGGTGGGGTCTGCAGTAAACCAGTTCGCTTCTTTATGGGAGGAATTCAGGAGCAAAACAATACAGGAGAGGCATAGGGCTGGCTTCTCCAGTCTCATCCCTGGCAGAAGAAGGGTTTAATGCTGAGGAAAGGCCTGAGCTAACGGTCCCTCTTTCTCATCAGAAGGCTGGTACCCTGGTCTAAGGCTGGCGATCCAGGGTCTGTGGCAGAGTATCCCCTTCTCTGCATTTTCTTCTGGTCACTCAGTAGTCTATATAACACAACCAATTAAAGTAGGTCAGACTACTGTTGGTTCTAGTGGGCTAAACCCTTTAAATCCAAGAAATATTCACAACTAGTGGGTAGCTTATTTAAAACTTAACATTTAATAATGTCCAAGAGTAAATCGTACCTAGAGGCCTGAGAATCACTCTGACTCCAGCAAGTAGATGCAGGACCACTTCTTTGATGAGTAAGTGGGAAGACGAGGCAACCAAAAGTTTGCTGCGTTTTATGCAACTCTTGCTAAAAGATGAAAGGGTCAACCTGGTGAGCCTTGAGAACAAACTCAGGGATCAGATTGAACTCACACAAAAATTTAAGAGTGAGACAGAGTTTAACAATAAGGAACTTCAACTTAAAAACACCTTGAAAAGTTCCAGTTTCACCTTAGAGTGCAAACATCGCCAGTTCAACAGGGACTTACAAGATTTTCGGGACAACCGGGTCTATTCCACCCTAGATCGGAACATACTACAGACTAAACGTCTAGACGCGGACATTACATCTAGGGACACTGACGCGTCAGAAAACAAAAATGAGACAGGTCAATATAACAGAGGAAGGGGTAGGGGCCGACAAAGGTCCCAGAGCTATAGAGGCAGAGGGGAAAGGAGCAACCCAAGAGGGAGACAGGACTACGGTGGGTCAGATTTTTTAGAGACACCATATCCTCTACGCAACCGGGGGTTCCAGAAATCACCACCCCAGACCAACAGGCCGCTAAGCAACACAACCAAGTAGTTAACCTCTCCAATCAGCAGCTCCAGGACTCAGAAATGTGTGTCCTGAGCAAGGGCCTTTCTTTCGTCCCCACCTCAAGCTTTATTCTTTTCAATTGGGTTAGAGATATCCATCTCTTTGCCAGAAAACTCAGATGGTGAAAACATTTTGCCCTGATTGCGAAACGAGAGAGCAAGGAGATGGGTATCTCACCCAACATTTTGCAAGATGTCCGTCTTCTCTACAGCTTGAGTGAAAGCATCCCTCAGGAAGGCAAAGGCCCATTTACTTTGCTTAAAAATAGGAGCCTTAAAATGCCACCCCTAGGGGACCCAACCTGTATTGACGTTTTTGTCAACCAAGTCTGCCGTGATTTGACAAATCTTACCTCCTCTCATTGTGGTTTCAATTGCAGCAAAAGTGAATATAAGTCACTGCTAGATCTAGAGCAAAAGAACAATTTGACCATCAAACCCTCCGATAAGGGAGGTAACATCGTCCTGATGGATACTATCGACTATAAGAACATGTGTCATGTCTTGCAAGGTGACAAAGAAACCTATGAGAAATTAAGTGGAGATCCTACTGTATCTTTCCAGAAGGAATTGATTGTCATATTGTGGCTAGCCAAGACTGAAAATCTGATTTCAGGGGAGGAATTTGACTTTTTGTACAAAAAACACCCAACTATAGCCACCTTTTATAGTCTACCAAAAATTCACAAAGGTGGCACCCCGGTCAAGGGGCGTCCGATTGTATCAGGTGTCAATAGTTTAACTCAGAACTTGGGGATCTATCTGGATCGTATGTTAGCACCATTTGCTAAAACACTGCCCTCATACCTGAGAGACACGAGTGATCTTTTAGGTCGCCTCGAGTTGATAGCTTTGGATGAAGGTACATCTTTGGCCTCAATTGATGTGGAGGCCCTCTACTCCTCCATACCCATGCACTGGGAATGAGGGCAGTGGAGACATTCCTCATCACTAGAGGATGACAATTTTATCGCTACAATGCATTCATTTTGCGCTTACTTGATTTTGTTCTGACGAGGAATTACTTCTTGTTTGACGGGGTCCTTTACCACCAGCTCAGGGGCACTGCGATGGGGAGTTCCTGTGCCCCGTCGTATGCTAATCTGTTCCTGGGCTGGTGGGAACGGACCCTGGTCTTTAGTGATGTACCCAGCAAATATATTCCATGTATCACCACATGGGCCAGATTTATAGACGACATTTTTGTTGTCTGGAAGGGGGGAGAAAAAGACTTCTCAGAATTTGTGAAGGAGCTAAACGTTAACTGCATCAATATTAAATTTACCTCAGAATTTAAATTAATACCTTGCCATTTCTTGACATCGAGATTTCAAGGGGTAAGGAGGACATGATACAAACCAGCACATTCAGGAAGCCCACCTCTACGAATTCGCTTTTGCATTGGAGAAGTCATCACCCTTATCCCCTAAAAAGAGGGATACCGGTGGGACAGTACCTACGGATCAGGAGGAACTGTTCCACCTGGGGTGCCTTCAAGCATCAAGCTAATGATTTGCGATGCAGATTTCGGGAGAGGGGCTATCCTGATGCAGTTCTTAGATCGGCCTATAAGAGGGCCTGTGAGAGAATTCAAGACGAGCTCCTGTACGCTAAACCTAAAAAAACAGACAGTGGTCTCATACGCCTCATAGGTAACTTTGATGATGCATCAGAGGACGTTAAACATGTACTGAGAAAACACTGGGATGTTCTCCTTCTCGACCCAGACATTAAGGAGGTAGTCTCTGAAACAGTACAAGTCACCTACCGCAGGGGCCTCAGCCTCAAGGACCGCCTGGTACACAGCCACTTCAGTGAAACTCGAGATATAAAAGAAACACGGCTCCGGCGTCCCATTGGGTGCTTTCACTGCAGCGGCTGTGTTGCGTGCCCATATATTATACAGGGACGTTTGTTCTGTGGTAATGTCACCGGAAAAAAACACCTGATTAGACATTTTGTGAACTGCCGCACCAAGGGAGTGATCTATAAGGTAAACTGTGAGTGTGGCCTTGAATATGTGGGTAAAACCACCCGTGAGCTGCGACTACGGGTGGGAGAATACCTGGGTGACATCAGAAACGACAGAGACACACCCCTGGTGAAACATGTTAATGTGGTGCACAGTGGTGACATATCTGGCCTAAGATTTATGGGTATTGAGGTGGTCGCGCGACCGAATCGGGGAGGTGATTGGGACAGGAGGGTTTTGCAGAGAGAGACTTGGTGGATCTTCCAGCTGAAAACTGTTGCTCCTTTGGGACTGAATGAGCAGTTGTCATTTAGCTGCTACATTGATCCCTGATCATTTCTCTCCCTGCTACCCATCAATACCATCCTGTCCAATCCTCTCCTTCCCTCTATTTAAATAAAAATATATATTCATCTGTTCACATATAGTACATAACTTTATGCTATAGAACACTATACTTGGTCTGGGTACCTAATCCAGGTGAGCGCTAGATTTAGGGGGCAATATAGTAATTATATGCACGACAGCTATTTAAGGATCAACCTTATAGACTCTGACATTTTAACCGGGGATCTGTGGACCATGCAGACCCATGAAAAATTGATTTGAATTGGAGCTTTGTGAATGGTGAACCAGACTTGCCCGCTAGCCCAACCAATACACTGCGACGAACCCGCCCCGGACGTGTGCAGCATTAAGCGTGCCCGGGTAATTGTGCTATTTGCGGCGGCTGCGATATGTGCCATTCAGATGTTGTAGTCTCCGCCCTTTGTGCTTATAGACCAATGCTGTTTAGTATTAAAGAGCACAAGGCATTGAACAGTCCTTGAATACTCACTGGTGACATTAAACCAGGAGAACTGTCTCAATGTGTGTCAATGAACACCTGAATGAATAACATCGAATGTAATCAGTAGTGATGAGCGGCAGGGGTCATATTCGAATTCGCAATATTTTGTGAATATTTTTTATAATATTTGGCGAATATTCAAAAATTCGAAAAATCTGCAAGGTAATGATTGTGTAATATGCAAATTTTCCTAATTCGAATTTTCGGATTCTAATTTTTATTGCGAATTTGTCAGCTTACAACTATTAGACAAGAAGATTTTAGCACTATATTAGCTAAATTGCTCTATATTTGATTTTTTTCGAATATTCGCTATATTGCTTTAACTTTGTTTTTTCGAATATTTGTAATATTCTAAAACAAGAATATATAGCAATATAGCGAATATTCGAAAAAAAACTAATATAGAGCAATTTAGCTAATATAGTGCTAAAATCTTCTTTCTCTAATAGCTGTAATTTTTTTCTCATCTGAAGTTCAGAACTATAAAAAAAAAAGATTATAGCACTATATTAGCTAAATTTCTCTATATTCGTTTTTTTCGAATATTCGCTATATTGCTATAACTTCGTTTTTTCGAATATTCGTAATTTTCTAAAACAAGAATATATAGCAATATAGCGAATATTCGAAAAAACGAATATAGAGCAAAATTCGCAAACACTACTACTCCTAAAGTCAAGTATATTGCAGCCTTCTTACTGGCCCACAAGCTAGAAGCAGGAAGGGATCATGTGTACTGATTAAAAAAAAAAAAACGGAAAAAAATTGAATATTCGAAATTACGAATATATATAACTATATTCGAAATATTCGCGATAAAAATTGGAAATTCGAATATTCAGTGATCAACACTAGTAATCAGATCCGGGTGGCATTATTTTTACCTGGACAGCATTCACACCGATGAGTAAATTTATACATCAATTGTGATTGGTGACCTAAAGCTTTTTGGTCACATGAACTGAGAGGAAACTTGGCCATATTTGCTTGAAACTGAATGTCTATATGGCTGAGGTTTACATAGAGACCTGTTGGTGATTTGACTGTCAAAGGGTCACTATATAGGTAACCAGCAACCAGGATTGATTGCAGTGCATAATCTTGGATGGTTTACTTAGCCAGGATCTCTTTGTACTCCCCACTTGGGTAAGTGACCCTACACCAAGGGGCCACCGTAGTAAGGTTTGGTCCCCTGAGGAATCAATAACTATTGAAGAAACGCGTCGGGACTTTGCATATATTTGATACTAATACAGTTATCATTGTAATTCATGAGTGTTGATTACACTAGGTATTGTGGGCTACAAACAGCCACATTGCGACATAGTTCCATCAACCTCATTATTCTGCCAGTTTAATTGCTCTCCTTTCAACCGCTAGACCCATTTGTGATCCTATGGACCATATTCTGTCTGTCGGGCAAAGCTGGGCAGTCCATGTTTAGGGAGGGTGACGTCAGGGCTAGTTCACTAGATAGGGGGGAAGGGAGGTAGAGATAGGGACACCTAGGATGTTTGACCCAGCATTGTGTCTCTCTACCTATGCGCCATTTTCCTCTCACTCTATTTTGTGTATTACATTGCTATCCCTGCTCTGGTCCTCTCCCATCTCCTTGTAAGCATTTCTTCTTAAGGAGATTAATGTAGCCAATCGGTTGCATTCTTTGAGTGTTTTTCGTTTATTATTTTACTCTTGGACATTATTAAATGTTAAGTTTTAAATAAGCTACCCACTAGTTGTGAATATCACTCAGTAGTCTGGAAGAGTCTCCTCCCTGGCAGAAGAAGGGTTTTATGCTGAGGAAAGGCCTGAGCTAGCTGTCCCTCTCTCTCTCTCAGAAGGCTGGCATCCTGGTCAAGGGCCAACGGTCTGTAGCTCAGTAGTCTGGGTGGTTCCTTGGTCACGGGGCTAGTGACCCATGGTCTGTGGCTCAGCATCCCCTTATCTCAGTGTCTTCTTCTGGTCACTCAGTAGTCTGGCAGAGTCTTCCCCTCCAAGCACTGATCCCCAACTGCAGCACACTAGGAGTTTTGACTGTTCTCCTTATATACAGTTTTTGCTAGACTAGAACCTTCTAGTGGGAGGGGTGGAGTGGAGAAACTCAGCACAAACAGATACATTGTTTCAGCTCCCGTCTGGTATAGTCTTACATTAGAGCTTCAATGATACTCAATGGCAATGACTCAGCAGGTTTACCAAACAAAAATAAGTTTCCAGACAACAACAGAGCAAAAACCATACATTTAAAAGGTCAGGCTGTCTGCTTTTAATGGTAAACAAGTCTGGGTTTTCCCCTCCAAAACATGGTCTACTTAAACCCTATGGCAGCTGTGGAAAATTACCAGCTTCTTAATCAAAGCCCTAACAGTCTCTCAGTATTCATTAACCCTTTCCACAGAGCCATGTAAATACAGTGATAATATACAGGATATATCACAACATATAAAATGCAGGTACCCAGTATTAAACAGTATAGGTTAACCCTTTCAAGAGAAATAAAGTAAGAAGTGTTAACTTTGCATACGGGATATAGGCAAATGTCCACAAATGTCCTAAGGTCAAAGTACTCCCTGCTCCAAGGCACTACAATAACCAGTGCCTGTCCTGATGTCACCTCGCTCCGGAGTCACACAATGAATCCAATCGGCGATATCTATGGAAACGAGTCTGTGTGAATTATCGCTGCCTGGTAAAACACCTGCATTGCAGTCGAGTTTAATATTCACTTCCAACAGGGAGCCAGATTTATGACTCATGACTTTCTTTGTTTTTGAAGAGCCTTTTTTGCAACCCCAAGGAACGGCATTCGGAAGAATTCTCCCTATATTTTTTCAAAACGGCTTAGGTTAATCAAATATCATTACTGCATTTCCATCAAGAAAACATAAACAGAGCAGAACGACATTTATCGAGCCAAGAGGAGGCTGATGCAATCCCTGTGATTGCTACAGCACCAGAAGACCAGGAGCAGGATGGAAAGCCAATGAAGACTTCTGTGGAGAATATTTGGGAGGGAAGCATCTTCGGGACTACTGCCGGATTGAGCTGAAGCTTTAGACATTAGTAGTCCTCCTAAGACCCCACAAGTTGTCTCTACATTTGCCCAAGACATTGATTGTTGTTTCTCTTTACATTAAAGCCATTTTCCAGGATATAACACTTTAGTGCAATCCCAACCCCCCAAGGACCACCGCCAACCACTGCAATCCACAGCACGCAATTGTCCATGGTGTGGCTGCTCATGTTGCTGTATGATGCCAGTGGTCTGCGCCCATGACAACTTCCTTAACTTGGTGCTATTCCCTGCTTCCATATGGTGCACACACTCTTCCCTATTAATGGGGCTGTCCACCTTTGGGGTCCCAGCTCCTTCTCTCCCTGGCCTTGGCTGCTCCACTGCTTTACAATGTCAACTTCCATTTTAACACCACTGCAGCCAGTCACTGACCATAGCAGTGACCTGCTCCCCTTGTATCATGTTAAATGTTCCACTTAATGCCAGGGAAATAGGTCACCACTGTGGCTCGTGATTGGCTGCAGTGGTGTTAAAATGGAAGTTGATATCCTGGGGAAACGTGGAGCCGGGGAGAGAAGGAGTGGGGAGCCAGCTGAAAGCATATAAGTAAGCTTTCCTTCACAGATCTGACCAAGAGGGTGAGGTTGCCTAACCCCCTCCATCCCTCCTCCCAATGTGCACAACCCCTTTAAAGAACCAGCATCTAATTGGTCTCCAGCCAATGGAAGCCTTTTCTGGGGCATTTAAGGTGCCCTTCTCTATGGGAGCCTGAGAAATAAGGACCTAGCTTTAGTCTTGTGAAGTATTGTTATAGAATTGTCCTGACCTCTTTCTATTTACTAGTTTGCCCTCTGTTTTCTGTCCTGGCACATGCCTGACTTCCATATTTATCCTGTGCCATCTGCTCTGGCCTATCACTTTTTTACTGGACTGACCAAAGTCTACCTGCTCTGACCTCAGCCTGTCCACTGACCTCTCTCATTTGTCCCCTTGGTGCTTTGCACTGGTGTCTTTTGACCCGCCTGGTTCAGCTGTGACTGAACAGAGACTACTCCAAGAGGTAGGACTACTCCAAGAGGTAGGACTACTCCAAGAGGTAGGTAGTTTCCCTGCAGCACAGTCCAGATCCCTATATGAGTTTAAAGAACTTTGTGACCATTTAGTCAACTCTGTGAAGTTAAAAACCTAAGTCAGATCCATTCAGTGACGTTGTGGGTCCACACCTGCTGCTGCAGCTCAACTGTCCACCATTTACTTGAAAGGATTGAACAGCAGTACCGGATGAAGCCACATCCATTTGGACATCGCTAGACAGGAAAGAGACCCCAGTGCTCCAGCCTCATCATTCTGATGGTTAATATGGCACTAGTGATAAGCGGGAGGTGCCATATTCGATTTCGCAATATTTCGCGAATATTCAATTGAATATTCGTCTTATATTCGTCAAAATCGAATATTCGTCATTATTATATTTATTTTGAATAATATGCGATTTCATTATTTGCGTATTGCGAATTTTCTTTTAACTGTATAAGGCAACTTTCCTATGGCTATGGCTAGGCTAATATGTGTATTTTACAAATATTCTCTATGATGCTATAACTTCGTTTTTTAGAATATTCATAATATTCTAAAAAACAAAGTTATAGCAATATAGAGAATAATCGTAAAATACACATATACACTGTAAGCTTTTTTTTTTGTCTAATTTTTTTTGCCTCTTCTGAACTTCAGTTTTGGAAAAAATGTACACTATAAAAAAAAATACTATAGCACTATATTAGCTAAATTACAGTCTATAAGTGTATTTTACGAATATTCACTAAATTGCTATAACAATAAATAAAAATAAAGTTATAGCAATATAACGAATATTCGTAAAATACACATATAGACTGTAATTTAGCTAATATAGTGCTATAGTATTTATTTATTTTTTTGTCAGTTTTTTTTTGCCTCTTCTGAACTTCAGTTTTGGAAAAAAAATAACACTATATTAGCTAAATTGCAGTCTATATGTGTATTTTACAAGAATTCGCTATATTGCTATAACTTCGTTTTTTAGAATATTTGTAATATTCTAAAAGACGAAGTTATAGCAATATAGCGAATATATTCGTTATTTAGAATATTTGTAATTTTTTTTTCAATGTGTACTGTTATCCCACCTTGGCATACTGCTCCCTGACAAGCGTCCCCGTCACCATGGGAACGCCTGTGGGTCAGAATATACAATCAGATCACAGTTTTCATGATCTCACGGAAAACTCAGATCCGATGGTATTTTCTAACCCACAGGCGTTCCCATGGTGACAGGGACGCTTGTCGGGGTGGAGTATGCGAACAACTGTACAGATAGGAAAAATTAATGCGAAAATTCTAAATAACGAATATATTCACTATATTGCTATATATTAGTTTTCTAGAATATTCGTCATTTTATTTTCCATATGAAAACATGATTCCTTCCTGCTTAAGTTGCTTGTGGGCCAATGACTTATTTACCCACAAGAAAGAAGCAGGGAGGAATCATGTTTTCAGATGTTAAAATATGACGAATATTCGATATAACGAGTATATAGCACTATATTCGGAATATTCGCGAATTTACGAAGTTGCGATATTCGCAATTAATATTCGCTATTCGAATATTCGAGCTCAACACTATATGGCACCTAGAAATCATCCTTTGATGGCCTGTCCTAAGGATAGACCACTGGTGTCATATTCTAGAAAACCGCTTTGAGGTCATTTTAGAAATTCAAAAATTGATGTGATGTTTTTGACTAATATAAAAAGTTACCTCCTAGTCTATTATTTGCGGTTTTCAATCTTTGAGATGTACCTGGCCCTGGGCCGTTATCTTGTGCCAATTTTGTCCCAAAACTCTTGACAGGGAAGAATTTGGTTGGGTAACATTATATAATTTTTAATACCCAAAAATTGGATAACAAATTAGGCGCACACACACGTCCACCGATCTACACATGTTTTTGTTCAGTTCATATTTAAACACATTTTACAACATGACATTTACTAAATCGACAAAGCAAAAAAAAAGAATTGCTGAACGTAGTTCTGAAGAAATTCTGAAAGCCAACATGCCCGATCCTTCCTTCCAACTACATTGGTGTTGGAGAAGAATCAGGAGTTGGAGTTTGAGACCCCCATACACAACAGATAACCAAAATGCAGGAACCAGAGATCTTGGCCAAGTTTTGTCTAAGGTGTGTGCGCATCAATCCTAGTAATTGTCAGTGAGGGAGCACCAGCAGCCAACATAACCAAAATGAAGGGGAAGAAGCTTCCAGCTGAGAACTGTGCCCTACAGTAAATTTCCGGTCATTTAAGCTCGAATCTCCTTAGCTTTTCAATGGATTCTTCTCTCACAGGAGTCCTAAGCAGAAGGAAGTATCCACCTCCTCCATTTAAACAAGATTTAGTCCCTGCCTCTGCCTCTATTGATAATGATATGACTACGTAGCATCCCCTCTAATGAAAATGATATGACTTTGCAGACCCTACCCTCTAATGATAACAAGATGACTCTTATGACACATCCCCCTCTAATTATGAGAGGACACTTCTGACCACACCCTTTTATAATAATGGAATGACTCTTCTGACTCTGCTCTCTAATAACAATGAGATGACTCTGCTGATCCCATAAACTAAAGATAATGAGATGACTTTGCTGACCCTGTTCATGAGATTAATTTCCTAATATTCCCTCTAATGATATGAGATGACTCTGCTAACCCTGCCATCTAATAATGAGATTACTGATGACTAACTCTGGATAACTCTCCTGACTACAGCTTCTAATTCCAGCAAGATGATTCTGATGACCCCACCATTCAATGATAAAGAGATGACTCTGCTGACTCTGTCCCAGTCTACACGGCAAAGTTGAAAAATAGGCTGCAGAAAACAGGAGACTAATTCCAGCAAGAAGACTCTGATGACCCCACCCTTCAATGATAAAGAGATGACTCTGCTTATCCCATAAACTAAAGATAATGAGATGACTTTGCTGACCCTGTTCATGAGATGAATTTCCTAATATTCCCTCTAATGATATGAGATGACTCTGCTAACCCTGCCATCTAATAATGAGATGACTGATGACTAACTCTGGATAACTCTCCTGACTACAGCTTCTAATTCCAGCAAGATGATTCTGATGACCCCACCATTCAATGATAAAGAGATGACTCTGCTGACTCTGTCCCAGTCTACACGGCAAAGTTGAAAAATAGGCTGCAGAAAACAGGAGACTAATTCCAGCAAGAAGACTCTGATGACCCCACCCTTCAATGATAAAGAGATGACTCTGCTGACCCTGTCCCAGTCTACACGGCAAAGTTGAAAAATAGGCTGCAGAAAACAGGAGATAGTGATACCTACCAGTGAAGAAGCCACATTGAGCAGCAAGTACAGTCTGATAATCATCTCCATTTTTATCTTGTTTGAAGATTTCTGTGAATTATTCTGCTCTGCTCTCAAGAAAATAATAAAAATAAATAGAAAAAAATCTGCTTGACAAAAGCTTCAGATTTCAGTCCGGGGCTCTGTAACAAATACAAGAAGAAAGAAGAGGGTAAGAAGAAATAGTGTGAAAATTACATCAACACAATCGCTGCTCTGCCTGGGGAATGACAGGAAAATTGAACTATCGAAAATTGTGAATTATTTTTTCTTTTTGAAAAGCCGTTGAAGCAGAAGAGTCTGTGAAGGACAAGTCATAAAAGCTCTCACTATAGAGGTAATGTATTGCCGGTACAGACTGCTTGTCTTCACTGTTCAGCTCTCACCTTGAGGAACCTCAACCCTCCTCCAACTCTTATTTCATTTAATTTTTTAAGGGAAACAAAAAATAAATTGTAAATGAAACCCTCTGCACATTGATTGACAGGATCAGGCAGTAGAAACGTCATCACACCTGACCTGTCAATCAAAGTGCAGAGGGCTGTGGCAGTTGCAGAGAGAGCAGAGCCTCTAGGTGTAATGGTAACACCCCCGTTGCTCCTAGAGGCTCATTTGCATATAATAAAACATCATTTTTCTCAGCAGTGCAAGCACATATGAACATGGGACCAACACAGATGCCTTCAGGTGCCATGTGCACATGTAACAGGTCAGACAGTGTCATAGGTACAAAACTGCTGACGGATGCCCTTTACAAGGCTGTCCACTTGTGAAACTACCTTTCTGTTAGAAGTGACCCCAGAAAACAAGCTGAACATAGGGAACCTAGATGATCATCCGAAAATTGACAGTTTCCAATAATAATTAAACAAATGGTGGCTAAATATTGGCTGCCATTTCCAGCTAATTATGGAGCGAATAAAAATCTTCTACCGTTTTGTGTATACAGCTCCTATGCAGACCGATGCATAACAATGTAAAACAACTAGGAGCAAACCTTTCATAGCCTCCTCCTGGCCACTTCTCTTTTAACCTACAGACAGAGGGAGACACGGCAGGATCAGATCCATGCACAGAGCTTCCTTGTAGCTCGTGTCCACAGAGACACATAGCTATTGTAGGAAGGTGCAAGGGGCCATCATTGATCGAAGGTATGTGTCACTGACATTCCTGGCCTTAGTGAGGTAAGAGCTGGTAGTTTTAAGTGTCAGCGGCAGCTAGTGCTGACTGACACTGTTTTTTGTTAGTCTGGCTGTACAGCCGATTCAGGCCGGCTCTTACTGGGAGGTGCCAAAGTGCTGGGTGGGTGGCTTCTCCCCACGCTGCAGGCCAGGTTTTTTTGGCCAGCCAGCAGTCTCAGCTGTGTGTGGATTATCCTCCATCTGGTAGAGAAGCTGGGGAGTCTCTGTGTTTTGGGACCTGTGAAGTTGTGCCGTGCTAAAGGGATGAGAGCCGTATGCCGGGAAACAGGCCCCTAAAGCCTGCTAGTGGACTGCAGGATGGAAAACTGCTAACAAGGTGAAGATTTTGTTCTATGGACATTGCATGGTGTGAACAAACACTAAGACTGTGATCAGTCGTTTTGTTTTTCCTTATGTGTGAATAAACACTGAACTGTTTAAGTTAAAGACTTGATTGCCTCTGTACTGCGTCCGCTAGCCGGTCTACCAGAGCAAAACCCCACAATTGGTGTCGGATGCAGGTAAAACGCAGTGAGGCAGGCCTGAAGAGCGAAAAGTTTTGTTGTTTTTTCTGGGCACAAGTGCATGTCCTATATTAAGCCGGCCAAGGTTACGACCAGTGTCCCCGGATAAAATGTAGGTGGTCGTGAAAAGCCCTCGTGGAGGCTATCTTGCAGCAGCGGGAGGGCTAACAAGCAGCAGCAAGGAACCAACCAGCTGTTAATACAATATGTCATGGCATTGCAAGCGGCTGGAGCATCCCAGAATGTCCATGATGCCCGGAAAGCTGTCCGTGCGGCGATCCCCAAGATGTCCCCCTCGGACGCCGTCTATCTGGCGGCCATGAGGGAGAAACTACCCCGAGACCAGTGGGCTGAGGTCGTCGCTCCGTTCCTGGCGTCTTGACCCCAGCAAGTGTTTTTTGATCTCCCCGATGATCAAGTGGCCGACTCACCTTAAAAGGTGAGATACTGGTGAGACTGGGGGTGAATTTATTGGTCCGGGCTCAGCGGGTGCACCAGTGGGTGCTACACCGGTTGCAGAAATGGCTGCAGCCTGACATATTGACTCCCACTACTATGCTGGACCGTCTGTTGCCGGATGTGTTTTGGAGGGCTTTGCTGTGCCCTCTCCAGCACTGGATTGGCCAAGTGTCTCCTGGTAATGCCTTAGAGATGGTCGCCCTGGTATGGTCGCCCTGGTGGAGCGCTACTAGGCCACCAGAAATCTGCAGGGGGGTTCTTTTGGGAGGCGTACAATCAAACCCTGGAAATCTCCACCCCAGACCTGGTGGCCGGTGGCAGCCAAACCCGCCTGGGACGTATCCCCTGCATACCCGGCCCCGGTGGTTTACTGGAGGTGTCACGAGCCTGGACACATAAGGGCCGACTGTCCCCATCGGGGAAAACCCATGGATACCAACTATGGCTACCGCCACTCATTGTACTCCAGGAAGCTGTGTGCCACAGGTACCTCCGAGACTGTAGACCCTAGCCACCTGTGCCAGGTGGAAGTGGGGGACACTCTGGCCATGGCACTGCTGGATTGGTAAGAGTTGCCCTGGTGCGGCCGTCAAGTATACTGGCCAAAAGGTCGGCGTTGTGTGCATTCATGGGGACTTAAAGGACTATCCCACCGCCCTGGTCTCTATATCAACGGTGGCCGGCAGGTGGACTCATGAGGTGGCTGTTGCCACAAAATTACCATATGAACTAATAATTGGGAGAGACTACCCCGGTTTCCCTGCACTATGGCCGGACACGAAAGTTGCCAAAACCCGTGAGACAGATGTAACCTTAGCAGAGTGGCCCGGCTCAGGGGGGAGACCAGAACCCTGGGAACCTGAATCCAAAGGGCCAGCGGTAGGTGTGACTGCCACTTCGGTGGAAGAGGGGGAGACAACCCCGCTAAGTGTGATGGTGGGAGACATGGAGGACTTGCCGCCAGGTCCGGAGCTAGCCGACCTCAATATCTCCGGGGATAATTTTGGTACTGCACAACATCAGGACCCAACCCTATCCAGAGCCTGGGAAAATGTATTAATAATAGATGGGGAACCACAACAACCGGGGCAGAGCTTGTGTTTCCCCGTTTTGTGGTTCATCAACAGATGTTGTATCGAGTAAAGCAGCTGCGAGGTGAATCCATTGAACACTTGGTGGTGCCCCAGGCTTATCGCAAACTCATGTTAAAGTTAGCCCACCAGCATGTTCTCGGGGGTCATCTGGGAATGCAAAAAATGCAGGACTGTATTCGACAGCGGTTTTACTGGCCCAGTGTGTTCAGAGAGATAGAAGAATATTGTAAGTCTTGCCCAACCTGCCAGATAACGAGCCCCCAGCTTCAGTGTACCTGGACAATCTCGTTATCCACAGCACCGACTGGGAAAGTCACCTACCTAAAGTGCTGGCTGTAGTTGACTCCCTTAGGAAGGCTGGCTTAACTGCTAACCCAAAAAAGAGCGCGATAGGGTTAGAAGAGACCAAGTACCTGGGGTATGTCATTGAGCACGTAACTATCAAACCTCAGATGAACAAAATTGAGGCAATTAGGAATTGGCCCCAACCTGTCAATACTCGGCAAGTAAAGTCGTTCATGGGTATGGTGGGGTACTATATGAGGTCTGTCCCCAATTTTGCTATAGTCGCCGCACCATTGACAGGCCTTTTGAAGGGATGCAAATCAGTGACGGTTCAGTGGAATGAGCAGGCGGAAAAGGTTTTCTCCACTTTAAAGTTGGCCTTGGGTGGGTCCCTGTTATTGGTGAACGCCGGACTTCAAGAGGGAGTTTGTGGTACAGACCGATGCCTCTGAAGTAGGTCTCGGTGCTGTACTCTCTCAGGACATCAATGGGGAGGAACATCCTGTTGTTTTCCTGTGCCGAAAGCTTACCCCAGCTGAGACTAGGTACAGTATAGTGGAGTGAGAGTGCATGGCCATCAAGTTGGCACTCGAGTCTCTCCGCTATTATCTGTTGTGGAGAAAGTTCTGTCTGGTGACCGACCACTCCCCTCTCAAGTGGTTGAGCCAAGGCAAAGAGAGGAATGCTCGGGTCACCAGATGGTTCTTATCTTTACAAAACTTCAAGTTTTCTGTGGAACACAGGGCAGGCAGGTTACAGGGAAACGCAGATGCCCTGTCCTGGGTACACTGTCTGGCGGGTGTTCACCCCCTCAGGGTTGAACAAAGGGGGGAGGTATGTAGGAAGGCGCAAGGGGCCGTCATTGACGGAAGATATGTGTCACAGAGGTTCCTGGCCTCGGTGAGTAAAGAGTCGGTAGTTTTAAGTGTCAGTGGCAGCTAGTGCTGACTGACACTTGTTGTGGAAATTTTATTAGGATGTGTTTCTAATATATTGTGTATTGTCGTCATGTCTCTCAGTGTCAGGGTAAACCATTGGAGTGGATATCTTCCTGTGTATGTGGAGACACAGCTGCCGGGCGCAGAGGTCTCCGTCGGCGAATGGTCCATGTGCTAAGCACTGGGCTGTGGGCCGAGGGGGGAGACTGATGTGTTCAGCAGAGCAGTGTTTTGTTGGCTGATGTATGGACGCTGGCTAGGGCCCCCGCGCAAGACGCGGATTTATTGGCTTGGCGTGGATGCATTTGTTAAGAGAACAATATATGAAAGGAACGTGCGTTTGTTGTCTCTAGTGCGCCTGATTAGCCGCTGGAGATAATGACATTGTCCTGTAAATAAACTTGCATGAGGATCATAGTAACTTTATCTGGCATTGATCACTGAGCAAGGCTGGATAAAGTTCAGTCCAGTGGTAATGGGAGATTATTGTATACATGTGTTTGTTAGCTGGCTATGTTATTTTAAATGATGGTGGTTTCTCATCTTCCTGTATCATTACTTCCTGTATGTGATCACTTCCTGTATCCTTGTTACATGAAGGAAGTGGTCGGATGACAGGCCGGCCCCTTTTCTATTGTTACACCCTTTTGTGACTAAGTAATAAAAGTGAACAGACTGGGCAGGAAGGGAGCAGTGCTCAGCAGAACTCAGGATGAAAACACCATTTGTCTGAGTCTTGATGATACAGATTTATCTTTCCTTACACAAGATCTGATGCAAGCGAATTTCTACTACAATATTTCTATTACACAATGTTTTTGTTAGTATGGCTGTAAAGCCGATCCGGGCCGGCTCTTACTGGGAGAAGCCAAAGTGCTGGGTGGGTGGCTGCTCCCCACGCTCCCGGCCCAGCCAGCAGTCTCAGCTTTGTGTGGTTTATCCTCCATCTGACAGAGAAGCTGGGGAGTCTCTGTGTTTTGGGACCTGTGAAGTTGTGCCGTGCTAAAGGGATGAGAGCCGTATGCCGGGAAACAGGCCCCTAAAGCCTGCCGTGGACTGCGGATGGAAAACTGCTGACCAGGTGAAGATTTTGTTCTATGGACATTGCATGGTTTGAACAAACACCAAGACTGTGAACGGTCATTTTGTTTTTCCTTATGTGTGAATAAACACCGAACTGTTTAAGTTAAAGACTTTGTGATTGCCTCTATACTGCGTCCTCTAGCCGGTCTACCAGAGCAAAACCTCACACTATGCATAGGAGGATTATTTGTGTGAAAGCCCTGGTGTTACATAGTGACTGGTGAAACCTTTACAGGATGTGATGGGTACATAGTTACCACTGAAAAAAATGAACACTTAAAAAAAAAAAAAAAACTTTACTAACTTGGGCGGGGCTTAACTGTCACATGACAGCTGACATATTTTTTCCTGTGAGACAAACTGCATCATAGAGAAACAGCCACAAGTTGCTACAATGTATCCTCTGCACAGCTGAAGCTCAGTCGCTCTTGGGTCACATGTCTGACAAAGGGGCGGGGCTAAGCTGCTGACTGTTGGCAAGAGCGACCATCAGACTTTAGAAAGCAGCTTTAGATGTGAATGGAGAAAAGAGTGTGCAGACTGGTAGATAGCCAGATGTTTTATTTCATAATACAGAGGTACATTTTAATGCATGGTTTCGCACCTGATTTCATAAGCTGATTTCTTAAACCCCTTTGCAATTAATTATGATAAATAATACCGCCTAACCGTACTTCCCACTTCCTGAAAAAAACAATCCTTAATGACTATAACCAAAATCTAGCAATGGCAAATTTCCCGTCTGAATGACGGGATAATCCTCTGCTTGAGGATAAGTTAAAGAGTGCGCACATCTGCGCCAACAATCCTATAATTGACCACCAGCTGAAATAAACTGATGGTTAATCACTGTGAAAATCAGGAGAGGACGCGTAAAAAGGGTTTAATTACTGCCAAGTGTGATGTGTATTCTCTGATGCTTCATGTCAGGAGGTAGCAGAATGTGCAGGAGAATAGACATAATCATCATAGGCATGAAAAGCCAATACAATAGTCACCGGATTATAACAAGACCGAAGTGCCTCATCGTGTGGGAAAAAGATTAAATTCACATGAAAAGTGTCATTTTATGCCATACAGGCATCATGATAATGCTTCAAGAAACAGAATTCCCTTTAAAACTTTTTTCTACATTTTACTTGTAGTACCACACCTGACCACACAGTGTGCTGTTGCACAAAATATCCACCAGCTTCAGCACCCCCTGGTGGTAGAGATATTTATTGCAACATGGCAAACCCACACATTGCTTGGACACAATACCAGAGGCTTAATTTGGCACGAATGTCTCAAAATGTATCAAAATCAAGCAAAATATTTAGCACAAGAGGCAGCACACACACAACACAATTATGTAGCCTCATGGTTGTGGAAAAAAAATGGCACAAGTCAAAGCTATATTTGGCTCAACCTCTGACTTTTAGCCACAGCCTGTGAGGTTTCCACGGGTCCGGCCACCACCGAAGCACTCTCCCAACAGAAGTGAATAGGGCTTGGGCGGCCACCGCTCCCATTCATTTCTATGGGGCCAACGGAAATAGCTGAGCCAACGCTTCATAGAAATGAATAAAGGGCGGCAGCGCATGCGCAGTGCACCCTCCACAACTTTGCAGGCCCCAGTTCTCGGTGTAGGTGCGGGTCCCACCTCTGGGGAGCGATATGCCCCCATTGTCTGAGATGGGAAAACCGCTTTAAGCCTTGCCCCTGCTCTACTCAGAGATGCCCACAGGACTGTGTGGAAACGCCCACTTCGGAGTAAATTTGCATAAATCCCACCCCCTTTCAAATGTAACCATTATTTCAGTATTTTATAGGGAATGTTTCTTTGTACTAGAAAACAGGGTGTAAGGAGCTCTAACGGAGCATTGCTAAGGGAAGTCTGTCTTCAGTCTTCGGCACTGAAGACACTTGTGTACAATGTACAGAGGCTTGCAGCCTGCCCCACTAGCTATGTAAATGTTCCCCATCAGCCTGCCTATCTGACACAGGAGTCTTCAGCGCTCAGTAGGAAGCTGAAGACAGTCTCTCCTCAGTTGTACACACTGTTTTCTAGTACAAAGAAACCTCTTTCCCTAATAAAGTATATTACAAAAATGTTTAACATCCTCGTCCTTCCTCAATATTAAAAATAAACTGAAACTGTTACACTTTAAGATATGTTTCACGGGAAAAACCAGCAGAAGAACACGACTCTTGACATCTGCAATGGACCAAACCTTCCTCAGCTCTCAACCAGTGTGAGTCAAATTGGGTAATTGTTGAATCACAGTTGCATGATGGTCCATGTCATCCATGTACCTTCATGTGAGGAGTGACTTTTGGATCCATCATGCATATGTTGTATGAAGTCATTGAGGTGGGGTCAAGGCTATTCTACAGGCATTGGGTGGTCCACCATGCTATTTGGCAGCCATTCTTTGCCTTTTTTCTCACTATGGAATAAACACTAATATAAAATGCTAACATAAAAAAAATTACATTCCATAAAAAGCAAATAGAACATAAGCAAATGTAATAACTAGCGTTGGCATCCTGCCCTCCCCACCCTCAATCCTGGCATGGCAAAATCATAACCGATAAAGTTTTCTCCTGCCAACTAGTCATGGACTGGCCGTGATGGAACCTGCAAGCAATCATTGCGTTATTTTCCGCAGGATATCAAATCAGACTAATGGCCGTGGCAAACAACGTTCTGTCCTGATAAATGATCTTCACGGTTGATATCATTGTCTCCGCAAGTATGACATTAGCTGCTTCTGTTTCTCTTTAGAACGAGTAACATTTCCTATGTCCTCATGGAGAACACTGGAAAATCAGGTTTTTTTTTTGTGTGTGTTTTTTCTTGGAACAGCTCATCAAGATCATATCCAAATAATGAATTACCTTGTTGCTCGGAGACTAAGGCCTCTTTCAGACGGGCGTTGCAGGAACATGTGCGATTTTTCCGCGCGAGTGCAAAACATTGTAATGTGTTTTGCACGCGCGTGAGAAAAATCGGCATGTTTGGTACCCAAACCCGAACTTCTTCACAGAAGTTGAGGCTTGGGATCAGTGTTCTGTAGATTGTATTATTTTCACTTATAACATGGTTATAAGGGAAAATAATAGCATTCTGAATACAGGATGCAAAGTACAATAGCGCTGGAGGGGTTAAAAAATAAATAAATAATTTAACTCACCTTAATCCACTTGATCTCTTCTGTCTTCTTTTTTGCTGTGTGCAGGAAAAGGACCTGTGGTGATGTCACTCCGGTCATCACATGGGCTATCACATGATCCATCACCATGGTAAAAGATCATGTGATGACCGGAGTGATGTCACCACAGGTCCTTTTCCTGGATTAAGGTAAGTTTAATTATTTTTATTTATTTTTTTAACCCCTCAAGCGCGATTGTACTATGCAGTCTATATTCAGAATGCTATTATTTTCCCTTATAACCATGTTGTAAGGGAAAATAATAATGATTGGGTCTCCATCCCGATCGTCTCCTAGCAACCGTGTGTGAAAATCGCACCGCATCCGCACTTGCTTGCGGATGCTTGCGATTTTCACGCAACCCCATTCATTTCTATGGGGCCTGCGTTACGTGAAAAACGCACAAAGAGGAGCATGCTGCGATTTTCATGCAACACACAAGTGATGCGTGAAAATCACCGCTCGTGTGCACAGCCCCATAGAAATGAATGGATTCAGTGCGGGTGCTATACGTTCACCTCACACATCGCATCCGCGCGGAATACCCGCCCGTGTGAAAGGGGCCTAAGACTGGGAAAAAGACAAAAGTATTGATAGTAAAACGTTTTGGATTTGGAGGTCAACATGTTGGAAAGACCATACTGGCTGGAGTTCTGGAAGAGGACAACCTCACCAGTACAAATGGGTACTGGGGCTGGATTGATCATCTCAACGGTATCTACAACAACCTGTGATCAGGGGTGACCAGAAATCAAGACCCTTTCTTCTAGATATCGCCAGTACATACAACTCATAGCCCCAGTTACCATTCCTACAAATTTGGAGATACAAAAACAAACAGGCTCCACATTTGTATTGATTCCATCGTTCTGGACAATGTTGAGGATTCCAATGCCTAATCTGCCCTATTTTCTCACTTCTCTTATGCAACTATCAATGAAGTAAAGAGTCCAGAACACGGTTGGCTAGAGATGATGTGCCTTAGTCCACCTCTCTGATTCCTGCTTCCTCTCGAAAGGAAGGAAATGATTGCTCAGCCATGAGGATCCCAATGCCTAATCTCCCTAATTTCTCACTTCCATCATGGAACTATCAATGATGTAAAGAGTCCAGGTAACGGTGGTCCAGAGATGATGTTTCCTAGTCCCCCACCTCTCTCTGATTCCTGGTTCCTCTTGAAAAAAAACGGAAATGACTGCTCTGCCATGATGATCCTGATGTCCAATCTGCCCTCATTTCTCACTTCCATCATGGAACTATCAATGATTTAAAGAGTCCAGGGCACAGTGGTCCTATGTTTCCTAGTCCCTCACTTCTCTCTACTTCCAGCTTCCTTTCGAAAGGCAGATAGTGACCGCTCAGCCAATTACTGAATTGGACTGGAACAGAAGGGACTCGAGAAGTAAACATCACTTATTTTCCTTTTATTTTCCAATCTGAGTCTGTTTTAAAATGTTATTGTTGGCTAGTCAACCCTTTTAATTCTTTTTGGTGATGTCATAACCCAGTGACATCATATATTGCCTTATGATAAAATAGAGTTGTGCTCAAAATAGCAAAGAACCATAGAAATGCCCCCCACCCCTTTTTTTTACAAGGGAGTCCAGATCCCCTCTTTCCCTATCAATAAAGCGGCCATATGTAGCTGAGGTTGAGGTGTGATATAGGCAAGCAGCCAGATTGTGGCCGGTGACGCCTATAAGGAGGACCAGCTCTGAAGACAGTAGAAGGAATGTTTTTTAAAGCCTCTAATGTTGCAAATGTTGAATACCTTTATGGTGCTCCTTAGAAAAGTGAAAGAGATGCTGGAAGCAGTTCAATGCCCTATTGTTGGCCGCACTAGGGGTCTCCAGAAGAGGACATTAGCATTCTACACACAGACCGTCTATCACCCAACAACGGGTTATCGAGTGTGTATTTAATGAAAAGGAATTTCCCCTGCTGCAGGATTCTTCACCAGAATGGAATCTAATTAACAGTTAACCAGTGGTCTGCTGGAAACAACAGCAAGGGACAGATAAGAGTGCGGATGAGAAGAAGCTGGAGATGTCTTCGGAGACCTTCCCAGAGATCACAAAAGTGCGGTAACCTTGTGAGCCAGAATCTGGCCGCATATCTCCAAGCTGAAGGCAGATGCCAAGAATTGGTAAGAGTAGAGCAAGGGACTAGATGGTGAAGGAACCTACTACAGCTAGCCATAGCCTACAAACACAAGATGGCAAAGGGGCATTAATGATGGGATACTCACCATGGAGACAGATCAGGTCACTGCTATGGTGAAAAAGCGGGCCTAGCACTGGGCTCCTGCTTCCTGACATAAATCCATAGCATTTTATTACAGATGCTTCTGAGTGGAACTCAGTGCAAAGAGATTTTAAAGGTTCCATTCAGTTCAATGGTAACTGTATAACCTCCTGTGCACTGAGCTCCCCATAGTGGTGGGATGACATAGAGAATATGGAGCCTCCACTAAACCCATCATCCCCGAAGTGGAGATCATGGTGATTGTTCCTCATATCCCTTTTCATTTCCAAAGGTGGTCATAAACCCTAGATACGCTTGTTTGTTTGACAACTATGTCTCCCCCCCCCCCCAAAAAAAAAAAACATCCACGATCGGCTCGATCGACTGTGCCTGTGCTCTTAATGGAGAGAGATACCTGTGAGATATTTTTTACTGTTCTTCATCAAACTTAATTAGTCAAGTAAATAAGTTTCAACCCTCCCCTCTGAGAAAGTGCTACCGACCGAAGATACAGATGACCTTATATTAGAGGATACTAGTGGTAGATACGGTTGGTGGCAGCACAGCTATTGGAATGGCTTGGTTATGCCACAAAAATGCCACTGAAAGTGTATTGGCATCCTGGGAGTGAACTGTGCAGCAAAGCTGTATTTAGGTTCAATACAAAACCTGGAAAAGGACTTGGTTTTCCAGATTTGGGGGAGAGAAGGGAGGCTTCCAACTCCACCATCATCTACTCCACTAATGAGGAGCTGAGGAGCTCATTAGGCTCATCAGGAGGCAGTTAGAGAGCTCATTTAATAAGGACAGAGCTCTTCCAACAGATCTCCTGGTCTATAGAGGGACGCGCGATGCCAAGCATGAGGGAATCAAAAGAGACAGAACCATACGGAGGAGTGAAGGAACTGATAGTGAGGGTAAAACACAAGTGCAGTTAATGCCTGAACAAGACTAAGATTTGGTTTTCTGATTAATTTATATAGTACGGTGCAGTGCCATACCGTGTGAGAAACAAAACCGTCAGAGGTCAAATAAACCTAAAATCCTGTGTGCACAACAAAATTTATTCTTGTTGCCTGCTGCAAAGTCATATAGTATACAGTCAGGTCCATAAATATTGGGCCATCGACACAATTCTATCATTTTTGGCTCTATACATCACCACAATGGATTTGAAATGAAATGAACAAGATGTGCTTTACCTGCAGACTGTCAGCTGTAATTTGAGGGTATTTACATCCAAATCAGGTGAACGGTGCAGGAATTACAGCAGTTTGCATATCTGCCTCCCACTTGTTAAGGGACCAAAAGTAATGGGACAATTGTCTTCTCAGCTGTTCCATGGCCGGTGTGTGTTATTCCCTCATTATCCCAATTACAATGAGCAGATACAAGGTCCAGAGGTCATTTCCAGTCTGCTATTTGCATTTGGAATCTGTTGCTGTCAACTCTCAAGATGAGATCCAAAGAGCTGTCACTATCAGTGAAGCCGTCATCAGGCTGAAAAAACACCACAAACCCATCAGAGAGATAGCAAAAACATTAGGCGCGGCCAAAACAACTGTTTGGAACATTCTTAAAACGAAGGAACGCACCGGTGACCTCAGCAACACCAAAAGACCCGGAAGACCACGGAAAACAACTGTGGTGGATGACCAAAGAATTCTTTCCCGGGTGAAGCAAACACCTTTTACAACAGTTGGCCAGATCAAGAACACTCTCCAGGAGGTAGGTGTATGTGTGTCATAGTCAACAATCAAGAGAAGACTTCACCAGAGTGAATACAGAGGGTTCACCACAAGATGTAAACCATTGGTGAGCCTCAAACACAGGAAGGCCAGATTAGAGTTTGCCAAACGACATCTAAAAAAGCCTTCACAGTTCTGGAACAACATCCTATGGACGGATGAGACCAAGATCAACTTGTACCAGAGCGATGAGAAGAGAAGAGTATGGAGAAGGAAAGGAACTGCTCATGATCCTAAGCATACCACCTCATCAGTGAAGCATGGTGGTGGTAGTGTCATGGCGTGGGCATGTATGGCTGCCAATGGAACTGCTTCTCTTGTATTTATTGATGATGTGACTGCAGACAAAAGCAGCAGGATGAATTCTGAAGTGTTTCGGGCAATATTATCTGCTCATATTCAGCCAAATGCTTCAGAACTCATTGGACGGCGCTTCACAGTGCAGATGGACAATGACCCAAAGCATACTGCAAAAGCAACCAAAGAGTTTATTAAGGGAAAGAAGTGGAATGTTCTGCAATGGCCGAGTCAATCACCGGACCTGAATCCGATTGAGCATTTCACTTGCTGAAGACAAAACTGAAGGGAAAATGCCCCAAGAACAAGCAGGAACTGAAGACAGTTGCAGTAGAGGCCGGGCAGAGCATCACCAGGGATGAGACCCAGCGTCTGGTGATGTCTATGCGTTCCAGACTTCAGGCTGTAATTGACTGCAAAGGATTTGCAACCAAGTATTAAAAAGAGAAAGTTTGATTTATGATTATTATTCTGTCCCATTACTTTTGGTCCCTTAACAAGTGGGAGGCACAGAAGCAAACTGTTGTAATTCCTGCACCGTTCACCTGATTTGGATGTAAATGCCTCAAATTACAGCTGACAGTCTGCAGGTAAAGCACATCTTGTTTGTTTCATTTCAAATCCATTGTGGTGGTGTATAGAGCCAAACATGCTAGAATTGTGTCAATGTCCCAATATTTATGAACCTGACTCTACATGTATTTGTACGTATGGGGCAGTATTATAGTAGTTATATTCTTGTACATAGGAGCAGTATTATAGTAGTCATATTCTTGTACATAGGAGCAGTATTATAGTAGTTATATTCTTGTACATAGGAGCAGTATTATAGTAGTTATATTCTTGTACATAGGAGCAGTATTATAGTAGTTATATTCTTGTACATAGGAGCAGTATTATAGTAGTTATATTCTTGTATATAGGAGGCAGTATTATAGTAGTTATATTCTTGTATATAGGAGCAGTATTATAGCAGTTATATTCTTTTACATAGGAGCAGTATTATAGTAGTTATATTCTTTTACATAGGAGGCAGTATTATAGTAGTTATAGTCTTGTACATAGGAGACAGTATTATAGTAGTTATATTCTTGTACATAGGAACAGTATTATGGTAGTTATATTCTTGTACACAGGAGCAGTATTATAGTAGTTATATTCTTGTACATAGGAGCAGTATTATAGTAGTTATATTCTTGTACATAGGAGGCAGTATTATAGTAGTTATATTCTTGTACATAGGAGCAGTATTATAGTAGTTATATTCTTGTACATAGGAGGCAGTATTATAGTAGTTATATTCTTATACATAGGAGGCAGTATTATAGTAGTTATATTCTTGTACATAGGAGCAGTATTATAGTAGTTATATTCTTGTACATAGGAGCAGTATTATATTAGTTATATTCTTGTACACAGGAGCAGTATTATAGTAGTTATATTCCTGTACATAGGAGGCAGTATTATAGTAGTTATATTCCTGTACATAGGAGCAGTATTATAGTAGTTATATTCTTGTACATAGGAGCAGTATTATCGTAGTTATATTCTTGTACATAGGAGCAGTATTATAGTAGTTATATTCTTGTACATAGGAGCAGTATTATAGTAGTTATATTCTTGTACATAGGAGCAGTAGTATAGTAGTTATATTATTTTTAACTGGTTTAGTAGTTATATTGTTATAGTACATAGGGGCATTATTATTATTATTATTATTACTTGCTCATTGGAAACAGTTGAGTGGTTCATTGTTGTGTATATTTTAGGCAGATCAGTTGCATCTTCCTATGGTCAGTATATTTCATGCAGTGGTTTGTGTGACCTAATCTCTTCTTACTGAATAATTCAGCTATTAGGTGACGATTGTTTTCAATTTTCACCCAGAGAAATAAAAGCCACAAAAGATATTTGTCACACAGAATAGACGGTGCTGACCCCCTGTTTGAACGTTTGCAGGGTGTGGAGTGTCGTCATTGTCCGTTATTCTGGCAACTTTTTTCGCAAAGGTTATTCTTGCAATATTGAAAGCTCAGAAGAGAAAATGAAATGATGTCAGATTCTCAGGATTTGGCGCTATGGCCTCTGCAGAGCTTCATGCACAGTAAGTTAATTTTCCCATTGTTTGGTATGTATCATGCAGAATTGAATGTAGCACCAACATTGCTGCTGCTTAGCAACCGGATCTCCTTTAATGCAAATATATGGTTGTGACAGTGTGAGGCTCAACCTAGTTCTGCAGAAAACATAGAAATAACTGATCGTGTGCCGTATGGACAATAAATCTCCCAAATAACAGTCACACGAGAAGTGAATTCATCAATGGTTTCTGCTCGACTTGATAGAGAGTTGTCAGCAGAAGATCCCAGTCCTCTACCCACCACAAAACAGATGGCAGTTTTTCTAGAAAAATATCTAAATATTCAGTGGAGCAGGAGTGGGGCCAGGGGCGCACCACGAATGAGGCCAGGTGAGGTGTGGGCATTGGGGGTCTCAGGTGTTGGATCCACAGCAGTCAGCTGAACACTGGTGGGTCTGCATTTAGAGAAAGGGTTAACTTGATGAGCTCGCCCCTTTAAGTATTAAAGGGGTTTTACAACAATCACAAAATTCTAGGATTTTTTTTTATTTATACATTTTTTTTTTTTGCTCAGGTCACTAAATATGTCCCCTACGTTACATTTTCCCATTGCCGGAGCTAAAGGGAAGTAAAACCAGTGGTCACCGGGACAGGAAGCCAACTGATTGCTAGTCTACTCGATGTCCCAGAGCTTGCAGAAGAGACTAAAGGGATCTCGAAGAAGATGAATACACTGGATCCTATAAAGAAACACTATGCTGCCTGTGTTTATTGAGGTGGAGATGCCCTTTAATGTGTACGTTGTAGGAGATCAATACAGTGGATCGGTCTGTGCTCCAGAGCTGCGCTCACCTCTGCTACAACCCACCATTCCGATAACATTCTGCAGATGTGACGTGCACCTTGCCCACCATACAATGCGCATCGCCATTTCTATGTAGCCTTCAAGAGTTTTGCAATGGAAAATAGCCATGTTTCATCCCAGGGCTGATGTCTCCTAGTAATTAATCTAATGAGCCCTTAGATGCAGATGTCAGGCAGCTCATTACAGGCAAACAGGACGGCGGCTGATACTGACAGCGGCTCAGGCCAGATACCGCCGCCGTCTCAGCGATTCAGTAATGAATCTCTCCAGTCACAGCCATAATATTTCCAGAGAAAAGAAATATCCAGAGAAGAATAAAGAATCGATCGCGGTGGTAGAGAACCTACGTTACATGGAGAGATTAGAGGGCCACTCCAGGCAGATCTAGACGAGGCTGGGGGCGGGACATGACACAAGTACTCAGAGAAGACCCAATCAGAATCCATGTGCCATGGAGCGCCTTCTTTGGAGCAGAACATAGTGTATCCATTGTGTCCAGAGGGTTCTTTTAAGAGCTTTACAAAACATAAGCAACTACAAGTATTTATAAAGTCTATAAAACACTGGGAGCGGATATTCATCTTAACAGACAAGATCGCCTCCTGGAGGAGTAAGGGTTCGGGGACCTATAGCGGGGAGGATTCTTTACTGCAAGAGCAGGGAGCCCGATAATATTTTTATTTTTTCATTTGAGAGCAACTTAACCACTGATCAATTAAAGTGAACTAGGTTTACAAGACCTCCCAGGGATGGATAGATAGATAGATAGATAATATCACTGTAGACCGGCACTCTTCATTTGGAACAATCCAGAGACATCAAATTTATATCATCCATATATTCATTTATTATATCTTATATAAAAAGTATGACTAAAATATAAAAATACAAAGGTCAAAAATAAAAACACACAGACTTAAAATGCCAATGCCCCTCTAAGGCCCCTTTCACACGGGCAAGTATTCCGCGCGGATGCGATGCGTGCGGTGAACGTATTGCACCCGCACTGAATCCGGACCCATTCATTTCTATGGGGCTGTGCACATGAGCGGTGATTTTCACGCATCACTTGTGCGTTGAGTGAAAATCGCAGCATGCTCTATATTGTCCGATTTTCACGCGACGCAGGCCCCATAGAAGTGAATGGGAAGCGTGAAAATCGCATAGCATCCGCAAGCAAGTACGGATGTGGTGCGATTTTCACGCACGGTTGCTAGGAGACAATCGGGATGGAGACCCGATCATTATTATTTTCCCTTATAACATGGTTATAAGGGAAAATAATAGCATTCTGAATACAGAATGCATAGTAAAACAGCGCTAGAGGGGTTAAAAAAAAATAAATAAAATTTAACTCACCTTAGTCCACTTGATCGCGAAGCCGGCATCTCCTTGTGTCTCCTCTGCGCTGAGCGGCTGAACAGGACCTGGGGTGCTTCATTAAATACCGGTTAAGGACCTTTGATGACGTCACTCCGGCCATCACATGGTCTTTTACCATGGCGAATCACCATGGTAAAAGATCATGTGACGTACCATGTGATGACCGGAGTGACGTCATCAAAGGTCCTTAACCGGTATTTAATGAAGCAGCTCACCCCAGGTCCTGTTCAGCGCAGAGGAGACACAAGGAGATGCCGGGCTTCGCGATCAAGTGGACTAAGGTGAGTTAAATTATCTTTTATTTTTTTTAACCCCTCTAGCGCTGGTTTACTATGCATTCTGTATTCAGAATGCTATTATTTTCCCTTATAACCATGTTATAAGGGAAAATAATACAATCTTCAGAACAACAATCCCAAGCCCGAACTTCTGTGAAGAAGTTCGGGTTTGGGTACCAAACATGCGCGAGTTTTCTCACGCGAGTGCAACGCATGACAATGTTTTGCACTCGCGTGGAAAAATCGTGCATTTTCCCGCAACGCACCCGGCTCTTATCCGGGCAAAAAAACTGACGTCCGTGTGAAAGAGGCCTAATAACTGTATATGAGGTAGATCTGTTTGGTCTCTCTTCGTCTCCACATAGGCCTCCAATAGGACACTGTATATATATATATATATATATATATATATACAGTCCTGATCAAAAGTTTAAGACCACTTGAAAAATGGCAAAAAAATCATATTTTACATTGTTGGATCTTAACAAGGTTCCAAGTAGAGCTTCAGCACGCAACAAGAAGAAATGGGAGTGAGACAAAACATTTTTTGAGCCTTCAATTTAATGAAAACAACGAATAAACTGACACAGGCTGTTTTTCAGCTGATCAAAATTTTTGGACCATATGCCTTTAAAAGGCCAAATCTGTGCAAAGATGTGGATTCATTGTCATTTTCTGTCAGGTAGTCACACGTTGTGATGGCAAAGGCCAAAAAACTCTCCCTTGTCATCAGCACTGAGCCGGAGGATCCAATTGGCTGTCCGTCAAGACACTGGACGATCCTCGACCCAAATTAAGGCCCTTACTGGTGCTGACTGCAGCCCCATAACCATCAGACGGCATCTGAGACTGAAGGGCTTCAAAGACAAAAAACGTCTTCAAACACCTCGTCTCCTTGAACGCCACAGAACTGCTCGTTTGGACTTTGCAAGAGAGCACCAAACATGGGACCATCAAAGGTGGAAGAAAGTTTTATTCTCTGATGAGAAAAAATGTAACCTTGATGGTCCTGATGGTTTCCAACGTTACTGGCATGACAAGCAGATCCCACCTGAGATGTTTTCTACGCGCCACAGTGGAGGGGGCGCCATAATGGTCTGGGGGGCTTTTTCCTTCAGTGGAACAATGGAGCTTCAGGAAGTGCAGGGACGTCAAACGGCCGCTGGCTATGTCCAGATGTTGCAGAGAGCATTCCTCATGACTGAGGGCCCTCGTCTGTGTGGTAACGACTGGGTTTTTCAACAGGACAACGCTACAGTACACAATGCCCGCAGGACAAGGGACTTCCTCCAGGAGGATAACATCACTCTTTTGGCCCATCCTGCATGTTCCCCTGATCTAAATCCAATTGAGAACCTTTGTGGATGGATGGCAAGGGAAGTTTACAACAATGGAAAACAGTTCTAGACAGTAGATGGCCTCTCTTCGTCTCCACATAGGCCTTCAATAGGGCACCGTATATACATATATATATATATAGTCCTCTTCATCTACTGCGTATCATTCTTCTAACCTGATTGGATGTCAGTGTTGGTATTTAGCTGATATTATAGTAAAAATATATAATTCAAACATATATTCCAAATATGGTCATATTGTCTTTCTTTCTTTTCAATATAATACCCACTTGTCACTCAGCAATCTGTAGACGAACCATCTGTTCCAGAAGATATGTTGTATTATTGTGCACATATATAATTCATCTATGTTCCCGATGCGTTTGTTTTCCGGTTCACCTTTATGATAATAATGATATTTTTTTAGCTATAGCTATCCAGCAGTGATCAGGAGTGTAATACCATGGATTATTATTACTTATAGAATCCAGGACCCACTTACCTATTGAGGAATAATCCTGTAGCTGGAATAAGTACAGATGAAGTGTGCAGAGCTCCACAGACATCACTCCTGATCACTGCTGGATAGATATTGCAAAAATATATAATTATTAATATAAAGGTGAACCGGAAAACGAACGCATCGGGAACATAGATGAATTATACACGGTATGTGCACAATAATCTGGAACAGATGGTTTGTCTACAGATTGCTGACCAGTGTGTGTTATTATAATACTATTATAATATTTGGAATATATGTTTGAACTATAATATCAGCTAAATACCAACACTGACATCCAATCAGGTTAGAAGAATGATACGCAGTAGATACGGAGGACTATATATATATCCCCTATCGGAGGCCTATGTGGAGACGAAGAGAGGCCAAACAGATCTACCTCATATACAGTAATTAGAGGGGCATCGGCCTTTTAAGGCCTCATGCACACGACCGTTGTGTGCATCCGCGTCCGTTCCGTCATTTTTCACAGTTTAGCGGAGGTCCCATTCATTTCTATGGAGCTGTGAAAAAAAAATGATAGTCCTCCGTTTTTTTCTCCGCGTCCGTGGACCGTGATTCCAGTCCGTCAAAAAAATATAATCTGTCCTACTCTTGTCAGTGGAAAACGGAGGACGGACCAATTCAAGTCAATGGATCCGTCAAAAAAAACGGATGCACAACTGGTATGTCGTCTGTGTCCGCGTCCGTGTCCGTTTTTTTCTACAAGATAGAGATATAGATAGATAGGAGATAGATAGATAGATAATAGATAGATAATGGATAAATAGATGGAATGATGCCGTTGTCAGAGTTTTTCTCGTTCTTTCAGTATATATTAATAAATATCCCCCGAGCAGCGGCGCCATTAATGTCATCATAGAAATTATTTGCGTGAAGCAAAAAATATGAATTGCGATGGTTCCTGGCCGTACATAAAGCGATGGGAAAGAACACAGAGACAGATTCCCTGGAGCAGCGGGACGCAGAGAACAGGACTGAGGTACAGAAAGGCGGAGTAAGACGGAGCGCAGCGCGGGGGTCACACGTCCTTGTAAAGGGAACCCCCTAAGATTCCAGCTTCTGGTGCTGCCATGTGGTCCCAATCACAAGACCCCTTCACATCAAATCTCCTTTATATCTGTGACATACCACAAAATAAATCTACAGGGCCAACTGGCATCCCTGTCCATCCTGAGCCTCCTGGTTCATGAATCATGGAAGATAGACACCAGGTAGAGAGACAGGAGATAGATAAACAGATAATAGATTTGCAACCTCACAACTACTCCCTATTTTGCAGGAATCCAGCTCTGCTGTGTCGTCTACTCTAGATATCTAAACAGTGTCCCCCGCCGGATCGGGGATGCTGATAAATGATTTCTCCGCAGTCGCTGCAGGATATTACACTACGGAAGATTGATGGCTTTTACCCTCTAATCCTCTCTACCGAAAATTGTCTAATTTAAACAATGGGAAAGAAGATGAAATATTGCTAAATGGCGGCGGCTCCCCGGCCCCGTCAGGTACAAACAGTTGTCTGTCACCGGTTCGTTTGGGAGAAAGTTTGCTGCCGTCTGCGGATATTTCTCTGCTGAATGAACCTCAGGATAACGATCCCCTCTCTAGACCGGTCGTTCCTCTACACAGACTGACATCACAGCAGAAGTGCCCTAGTGGCCCTCTATGGACAATGGGCTCTATGGATGGTATTTAATGGGCACCACACCTGGTATTATGTACACTGTGCGGATCCAACCACGTGTCCGAGCCCTGACATAAAACTCTCCAATACCATAATGCCACTAATATGACTGATGCTATAATATGGGCACTAATATCACTGATACTATAAAATGGGCACTAATATGACTGATGCTATAACATGGGCACTAATATGACTGATGCTATAATATGAGCACTAATATCACTGATGCTATAATATGGGCACTAATATGACTGATGCTATAATATGGGCACTAATATCACTGATACTATAAAATGGGCACTAATATGACTGATGCTATAACATGGGCACTAATATGACTGATGCTATAATATGAGCACTAATATCACTGATGCTATAATATGGGCACTAATATGACTGATGCTATAATATGGGCACTAATATCACTGATACTATAAAATGGGCACTAATATGACTGATACTATAATATGGGCACTTATATGACTGATGCTATAACAAGGGCACTAATATGACTGATGCTATAATATGGGCACTAATATCACTGATGCTATAATATGGGCACTAATATGACTGATGCTATAATATGGGCACTAATATCACTGATACTATAAAATGGGCACTAATATGACTGATGCTATAACATGGGCACTAATATGACTGATGCTATAATATGAGCACTAATATCACTGATGCTATAATATGGGCACTAATATGACTGATGCTATAATATGAGCACTAATATCACTGATGCTATCATATGGGCACTAATATGACTGATGCTATAATATGGGCACTAATATGACTGATGCTATAATATAGGCACTAATATGACTGATGCTATAATAAGGGCACTAATATGACTGATGCTATAATATGGGCACTAATATGACTGATGCTATAATATGGGCAGTAATATTACAGATACTATAATATGGGCACTAATATGACTGATGCTATAATATGGGCACTAATATGACTGATGCTATAATATAGGCACTAATATGACTGATGCTATAATATGGACACTAATATGACTGACTGATGCTATATTATGGGCAATAATATGACTGATGCTATAATATGGGCACTAATATGACTGACTGATGCTATAATATGGGCACTAATATGACTGATGCTATAATATGGGCACTAATATGACTGATGCTATAATATGGGCACTAATATGACTGATGCTATATTATGGGCACTAATATCACTGATGCTATATTATGGGCACTAATATCACTGATGCTATAATATGGGCACTTATATGACTGATGCTATATTATGGGCACTACTATGACTGATGCTATAATATGGGCACGAATATCACTGATGCTATAACATGGGCACTAATATGACTGATGCTATAACATGGGCACTAATATCACTGATGTTATAATATGGGCACTGATATGACTGATGCTATAATATGGGCACTGATATGACTGATGCTATAATATGGGCACTAATATGACTGATGCTATAATATGGGCACTGATATGACTGATGCTATATTATGGGCACTAATATCACTGATGCTATAATATGGGCACTAATATGACTGATGCTATAATATGGGCAATAATATGACTTATGCTATATTATGGGCACTAATATGACTGATGCTATAATATGGGCAGTAATATCACTGATACTATAACATTGGCACTGATATCACTGATGCTATAATATGGGCACTGATATGACTGATGCTATAATATGGGCACTAATATGACTGATACTATAATGTGGGCACTAATATGACTGATGCTATAATATGGGCACTGATATGACTGATGCTATATTATGGGCACTGATATCACTGATGCTATAATATGGGCACTAATATCACTGATGCTATCATATGGGCACTAATATGACTGATGCTATAATATGGGCACTAATATGACTGATGCTATAATATGGGCACTAATATCACTGATGCTATCATATGGGCACTAATATGACTGATGCTATAATATGGGCACTAATATCACTGATACTATAATATGGGCACTAATATCACTGATGCTATAATATGGGCACCAATATGACTGATACTATAATATGGGCACTAATATGACTGATGCTATAATATGGGCACTAATATGACTGATGCTATAATATGGGCACTAATATCAC
Organism: Bufo gargarizans; assembly: GCF_014858855.1. Classification (NCBI taxonomy): domain Eukaryota; kingdom Metazoa; phylum Chordata; class Amphibia; order Anura; family Bufonidae; genus Bufo; species Bufo gargarizans. The sequence continues at coordinate 471,156,304 of NC_058084.1, read as the reverse complement.
TGATGCTATAATATGGGCACCAATATGACTGATACTATAATATGGGCACTAATATGACTGATGCTATAATATGGGCACTAATATGACTGATGCTATAATATGGGCACTAATATCACTGATGCTATAATATGGGCACCAATATGACTGATACTATAATATGGGCACTAATATGACTGATGCTATAATATGGGCACTAATATGACTGATGCTATAATATGGGCACTAATATGACTGATGCTATAATATGGGCATTACGTCGGAGTTTGCGGGTAGCTCTTGCCCTCCTTGCCTACGACATCCAGCAGATCACAGAGCACAGGACAGAAGGAGTAACTCTCCTCCCCGAGGATGTGAGCGCTGTCAGCGCAGCGATTAGTGCGAGGGCCACGTGCACTGACGGGTTCACCACTCCGGTCCGATCACATCATTGTATACACGTCTCGGCTGTGCAGGGTGCGCTCTGCTACTAGATTATCTCAGCTCTGAGACATTAGGTAGTGAACTATATCAGGCCGAGCACATGTACAATCTGCAGTAATTAGACACAAGAGCTGTGGGGGATGGGCGGCCATGTCTGACACTGCGGAGGAGAAGATCCTGTATGAGGCAAGATTACTGATGAGGCTGAAGAGCATTAATACTAAACATACCATGGGGTCCAAAGCTACACCTAGAGCAAAACCACTACAGGAACAGAGCAACAACTCCCTGGTATCCCCCGCTACAGATACTGCCACCTAAAGGTGAGAGGAATGTATAGTATGACTCCAGCAGCAGAATAGTGAGTGCAGCTCTGGAGTATAATACAGGATGTAGCTCAGGATCAGTACAGGATAAGTAATGTATGTACACAGTAACTGCACCAGCAGAATAGTGAGTGCAGCTCTGGAGTATAATACAGGATGTATCTCAGGATCAGTACATGATAAGTAATGTATGTACACAGTGACTGCACCAGCAGAATAGTGAGTGCAGCTCTGGAGTATAATACAGGACGTAACTCAGGATCAGTACAGGATAAGTAATGTATGTACACAGTGACTGCACCAGCAGAACAGTGAGTGCAGCTCTGGAGGATAATACAGGACGTAACTCAGGATCAGTACAGGATCATAATGTAATGTATGTACACAGTGACTGCACCAGCAGAATAGTGAGTGCAGCTCTGGAGTATAATACAGGATGTAAGTCAGGATCAGTACAGGATAAGTAATGTATGAACACAGTGACTGCACCAGCAGAATAGTGAGTGCAGCTCTGGAGTATAATACAAGATGTAACTCAGGATCAGTACAGGATAAGTAATGTAATGTATGTACACAGTGACTGCACCAGCAGAATAGTGAGTGCAGCTCTGGAGTATAATACAGAGTGTAACTCAGGATCAGTACAGGATAAGTAATGTAATGTACACAGTGACTGCACCAGCAGAATAGTGAGTGCAGCTCTGGAGTATAATACAGGATGTAACTCAGGATCAGTACAGGATAAGTAATGTATGTACACAGTGACTGCACCAGCAGAATAGTGAGTGCAGCTCTGGAGTATAATACAGAGTGTAACTCAGGATCAGTACAGGATAAGTAATGTAATGTACACAGTGACTGCACCAGCAGAATAGTGAGTGCAGCTCTGGAGTATAATACAGAATGTAACTCAGGATCAGTACAGGATAAGTAATGTAATGTACACAGTGACTGCACCAGCAGAATAGTGAGTGCAGCTCTGGAGTATAATACAGGATGTAACTCAGGATCAGTACAGGATAAGTAATGTATGTACACAGTGACCGCACCAGCAGAATAGTGAGCGCAGCTCTGGAGTATAATACAGGATATAACTCAGGATCAGTACAGGATAAGTAATGTATGTACACAGTGACTGCACCAGCAGAATAGTGAGTGCAGCTCTGGAGTATAATACAAGATGTAACTCAGGATGAGTACAGGATAAGTAATGTATGTACACAGTGACTGCACCAGCAGAATAGTGAGTGCAGCTCTGGGGTATAATACAGGATGTAACTCAGGATCAGTACAGGATAAGTAATGTATGTACACAGTGACTGCACCAGCAGAATAGTGAGTGCAGCTCTGGAGTATAATACAGGATGTAACTGAGGATCAGTACAGGATAAGTAATGTATGTACACAGTGACTGCACCAGCAGAATAGTGAGTGCAGCTCTGCAGTATAATACAGGATGTAACTCAGGATCAGTACAGGATAAGTAATGTATGTACACAGTGACTGCACCAGCAGAATAGTGAGTGCAGCTCTGGAGTATAATACAGGATGTAACTCAGGATCAGTACAGGATAAGTAATGTATGTACACAGTGACTGCACCAGCAGAATAGTGAGTGCAGCTCTGGAGTATAATACAGGATGTAACTCAGGATCAGTACAGGATAAGTAATGTATGTACACAGTGACTGCACCAGCAGAATAGTGAGTGTCGTTCACTCAGATAATTTTTTTTGTAGTTTATCCATACATACTCTACTACTGTATGACATAACATGGAAGATTAACCAAGTCTGGGACATTTGGATGACAAGCTGATCCTGAAATTTCTGGCATTGTACCGACATTTCAGTGACCATCCCAACAAAATATGATTTTCCAAAAATGATCAGGCATCGTGTAAAATCTACCCGGATACATGGGGATTTAAAGCCTTGAGTTTACCAGCAGAAACGCCAGTAATTACACAAACCCTGGTGAGGTTCGGCCTGTAATGTCTGTCAGGTATCTTTCCAAAAGAGACAGAAAAAATAGAGACGATATAAGAATGCTAGATATTAGATAAACTGCTAGGAAAAAGATGAGGAGAACTTTGGAGTTCAGAGAAGAGCAGGGCGTCTTGTGATGTCTCCATCCTGTACTGTGCAGGGCAGGATCCCAGAGACGAGAACAGCGTGTATCCTCAGGGACATATACACAGGACTCCCGGAGATGAATGTCTGTCATGTCTTTCTTCTCACAGATGAGGAAAGAACAAAGACTTCTGGGATTTGTAGCCGGATGTAACCACCAATCCTTACCGGAGGGGATAAGGATTTCTCCTGTCACATTCATCCCTAGGATCAACACAGAGAGCATATTCATTATTCATATTTGGAGTTACCTGCATCAGCCATCTGCATGGAGGTCTAGTCTCCCCATGGAGCATTAAGGTCACTGGCTTCAGAATACAGTCCCAGGATCCTATTTTCTGGTGTAGGTCAGTAGTGGAACAGGAGAAACCAGCCACCTACTTGCCTCCAGGATCCTGCAAGAACAGCAAGGATGGGGTTCCTGGTCTTTCCAGGACTCAGGAAAACCACAAGGTCCACATATAGCTAAAGGCAAAACTGGGCAGAAGACAAAACTCATAGGTGTAGGGAAAGTTTCCGAAGTTGTTTGAAAGAAGGCTGATAGGTCTGGAGTCTGTAAGAACCTGTGGCTCCTGGGTCCTGAACCAATTCCATGAGTTTAAAGAAAGAACAAGCACCCTCAAATGGTTGAGTAGAGCCAGATCCCTAGATGATGTCACTAGCAGCAATGATTCTTGAATCATCCTTAGAGCCTAGATCATCACCCAAGGAGATGACCTCTTGCTGCTCTTCCAGTTGGTCAGTTTCATGCTGTAGGAGCCTTATAAGGTTGTCTAGGAGAAGGTAAAGCTCATACAGCAGGAAACTGACCAACTGGAAGAGCAGCAAGATGTCATCTCCTTGGGTGCGGATCTAGGCTCTAAGGATGATTCAAGAATGAAAGAGAGGACGAAAATGCCATCATCCACACTAGCCTGGCTTCTGCAGTGGAGTCTGTACACAGAAGCCAGAAGGGCGATGTGATGTCTATTGCGCTGGATAGTAAAGGGAAGGAGGTGGGCCCACCTGTGGACGATTTGCCCACTGTATAAGGCTGAAAGGGAGTGGAGGTTTGACTTTTACATTGCTCTCTAGATACATAGCAATGTAAAGACCACAGAATGGTCATTGAGTTAGAAACAGGGAACTGCCTGATCTTAGATCTTCTCATGAAGGAACTGAATCTAAGACTGAATTATATTTATCTCCCACAAACCTGGTGGGATCAGAAATATCTCCTTAGGGTAGGTTCACATCACCATTTCGTTGTCTGTTCTTCTGATCCGTCAAAAGAATAAAACTGGATTGTTTATTTTGAGCATCCTTGTGCCAGCCATTCAGTTGAAGACATGGGTGGTGGTTCTTCCCTCAGCTCTCCTACCTCAGGAGGAGCACTAGACAGGTATTGTCTATACCAGAACCTGAGAAGGAAGCTTGATTGTCTTGTCTTAACTGGAGGAAGCAATGAGGACATCTCCAGAGTAAAATATCTTCTTAAGAGCCATCAGTAATATGTGTACTTGGTTCTAGAGATGCATATGCATCACCTGATCAGGAGGTATCGCTCACCTGACCCTTATGAGACAGTTATGCTCGATTGTACTAGATCCGTAAGAAGGTCCAGAGACATTATTTTACTAACATCTTTTGGGAAGGAAGGATCCCAAACTTAGGAGGAACCTTCTCTTGATGTTAAAATTAAAGTGATCAGGTAGGAGAAGTGAGACCAGCGAATGAAGGATTTACTCTGAAGAAGTAGCTGGTCTAATATGAGTTCTTTAAGACCTTTAAGGACTCCTTGGTTCTTCTTTTGACTAAAGTGTTCAATGACTGCCTCTACAGTATGTGGGTACTTTGAGTCCACAGGAGGATTGTGGCAATGTGCTGGAAAACTTGGAGCATGTCCTACTTTGGTTCCCCAGAGGTCTACAGTAAGGTGGGTGCCTCCATTGTCTGATCCAGAGTAGGGCTGGTTCTCTGGAGTATGCGATGTTGGGTACAAGTAGCACTTTTCTCGCTAGTAAACATTACAAGCGTTGAGCTTTTTTAGGATGTTTGTGGCTATGAAGTTGTGCTAAGGGTGTTCACACCTGCATTGGATCCTCCGTTCAGACCCTTTGTGGCAGATTCCATCACAAGAATTGAAGAATAAATGCTACCTTTTCTGGTAAAATGCCAGACAACCATGACGGAACCCATTATAAGGCCGGCCATATATATGACATTCTCGTTAGCTACCTTTCCTAACCCTTCATACAACCGAGCACTCAGGCATCTTAATGGAAAGAGGGGGGGAAGCCACTGCCGCTAACTCCTCTGGCCACACGTTATCAAAAGGATCGGGCATGATGGAATCCAACTGCCCGATCCTGATCTCCATGACATGTGCCGTTAGATAGTTGTCAAATCCTGACAAGCACAGCTGAGACATTTAGAGCGTATGGCCAGTTTAAGTCACTGGGGTCCATTCGGTGCTGGTGGTGTCCGTCCTGTACTGGTTCCCGCTCTCCACTCTGCTCTGATGGAAGAGAATGACCAATGTACATGTGAACAGAGCCAAAAGGTATAATTCCTGTAGGTTATTGGTGTTGGGATTTTTTTGGACTGGGACTTGTTTATATAATGGGACTGGGACTGTCCTTACTCTTTTGGTATACACTGGGTGCAAGTGGCCCCCTCCATACACCTGGCATGCAAAATGAGATTTTTGGAGCATATGCTCGCAAAACAAGATGTGAACAGATCCTAAACTGTAATAAGAGAGCTGATCTTCTAGTATTCCTATGTAGCCCAGCGGATGCCTCGCGCCTCGTTCCTCGCTGTTACCGGGCTCGTGGCTGTCTGTGGCGTTTTGTTCTCTCGTCATTAAAGTGACCTGTCAGTATGTACCCGGCAGCTGCGGCAGACTCCGCATTCACTGTCATTCGGCGTGTGTGAGAAGACATAAAAGCTCGGCGGGTTACCGTGTGCTGCTGCGACGGAGTACAATGGAGAGCTGAGGAGCTTGCGCCTTCCCTGCTGGCTGATGCACTGATTGCCTGTAGAGCGCCATCCAAAATATGAGAGAGGGAGCATGTAACAGGTCTGTGCAGCAACACGAGGCGCTCGCAGGTCATTCTACCCAGGGAACCTCATTCATCTGTACGTAATGATGGGGGGAAGTGGAAAGAGCCCCCATAATGGCTCCAGTAAATTATCAGAGCTCTAGGGCGTCCCCAGTTTATGGGGGGTCCAAAGCTTCCCCCCGCAGAGCACAGCATGAGCTGTGATAGTTGGCGATAATTCTATCAAATACTCTAGGCTTTCAATTCTTTACCTTTTTTAAGATCTCATCTTGCTGTAAGTGAATGAGAACATTCTTGTTTGCATCTTAAGACCGTAGAACGTTACAATGTATCAGTTTGGACAATTCCCCGGCAACAAAAAGCTCTGTCCTGGATTCAAAGCTGTTATCTACACTGATACATTGCAACAAGCCCTCAGTCGTGCCTTCAACAGTGTTGCTGTTCACTGACAGAAAACGGGCGACAAATTGAAACACAAAGTACAGTAGAAGCAGCGGAGTCTTTATGGTGCATTTCAAGGTCATCAGAAATGACGCAAATGGCAACAAATTGATACAAAGGAGCTGGTGACAAAATACATTCTGCACTGCTAGACACCATCTTTCCATACGTTGCCTTATAGCGGAGTTACTATGTATAAGTGCTAATATCTTGCACCAAATATGTGTCTATAATATATTTAGCGCAGGTTATTCTATGATCGCCATTCTCGAACATTGCGAGAGTAAAATGTGTTATCGGAGCCCCGGACGTTTATCATTCACCGGATAACGACACCAGGGCCTGGGAACGAATGCCACCTCTGTACTGCCTACAGAGGTAGATGGATGATAGATAGAATGATGCCGAGCAGCGGCGCCATCAATATCATCATAGAAATTATTAACATGAAGCTATTGCCCAACATCTGTTGCAGGAGGAGACCATTTGTTCCTACGACTTACCACAAGAGGAATTCAGTGGTAACTCTTAGCTCATCCCGAGCCTCCTGGTTCCTAAATTGGATACTATCATCGTTATATAGAAGATCACGTATTTTTGTGCCCTAACACAAAATCTGTTCCCAAGGACTGCATTGAAGCAACAAAAAGGCAGTTGCAAAAGTATACACACCGCATCAATTCTCAGTGTACACATGATAAGGACAGCTTTCAGTATGAAATAGTGTAAACCATTATGTATCCGTAGGATGTCATTCATTTAACCTCAAATACATCTTCCAAGGCTTCTCTCCAGCAGGAGGGTGCCTGAGCTTTAGGTTCCCTTGTGACCAGTAAAGGGTTTGCTGGTCTAGTGCTATTGCAATTTACCTGTGCTTATCCTGTATTATCTCCTGCCTGTATTACTGCCGCGTTTCGAGTGGTTGCCTTCCTGCCTGTGTGTCCCTGCACTCTCAAGTCCAAGTTTAATTCATGTTTATGTTAAACCAGTCCGTCTACCCTGTCTGTGCTCCAGTCAAGTCCCTAACCTGCCTGCCTCGTGTTTGCCTCATCATTACTCTGCCTGCAAGTATTTCCTGTGTCTGCATTAACTGTGCACTGCATTCTAGTCTTGTTGACTGTTCAGGCTATACCAGTGGTTTTTCTGTGTTTTTCGGTGTGATTTCTGTACCCTGAGCTTCTAGTGCTTGCACCAGAGTACCCTGGGACTATCCCAGGAGGTAGCAGTCCGTTTGCTCCCTGCAGCAAAGTCCAGATCCCCGTGTAGGGGTTTAAAGGTGAATACCAGGGGAGGGGCACCTTAATAACCCCCTTAGGGTTAAGCCCAAAGCCAAGCTGTTGGCACAGTAGGTCCAAACTCGCTGATCTGTAACAAGTAACAACTTTTTTGTGCTACTCGGAGTCAACCGTTTTGTGTACAAAAACAGTTAACTCCACTCACTACAAGGCTAATGACCTCCATGTGCTTGGTACATTCCAAGACCATGGCTATGCACATGAAGTTGGTCCCTCCACTCTTCTACTGGGGTAATGTCTCTTCAGTTCACTCTTAAGGCAGAAATCTAATTTGCATATTAGAAAGCCTTGCTTGTAAGACTCCATATACCAGTTAGCTCTCCCCAAGGAAAAACAGTACATTCCTCGAGCTGCACCTCCGGTTTCCTCTGCTCCTCAGCTAGGACCTCCACAATTCCAACTGAGGAACTTAAAGTTTACACTCAAGAGGAGAGATGGGCATAGAAACTAAAAGGGGTCTCCAGAGGGGGCAGTGGGCTAAAGGACTGATACTCACCTAAACCCCCCCCCCCCTCCCCCACCAAAAATAGGGGAGGGGGAAGTAGGATGATGAGAATACACAAAGTAAGGGGTGAAAGGAAGAAGAGGTATGGAGAGGTGAAGGTCAAAAAGAAGAAAGAGGAAAAAGGGGGAAAAGGCAGATTAGAGAGAAGGGAAAAGGGAAATGAAGAAAGAAAGACAAAGATGAAAGAATGAGAGAGAAAACTGGAGAGAGGGGATATAAAGAAAAAGAGGATGATAGGAAGGAAGGAAGGGAAGAAGGAGATGATAAAGGAAGGAAAGAAAGGAGTTAGGGTGAAGGAAGGAAGGAAGGAAGACTGGAGAGAGGTTAAATAAAGAAACAGGAAGACAGGAAGGAAACAAGGAAGGAAGAGAGAGGAAGGAATGAAAAGATGAAGGAAGGAATAAGGGAGTTGGATAGCGTTGAAGGCAGAAAGAGGGAGGAAGGAATATAAAGCAGAAGGAATAAAGGGATGGACATAGATAGGGATGAAGGAAGGAGGAAATTAGAAATGATGAGAGTTAGATAGGGATGAAGGAAGGAAGAACAGAAGGAAGGGAGATGGAAGAAAGAAGGAAAGGAAGGAAGGGATGATGAAAAGGAAGGAGAGAGAGGGAGGGAGAATGGGAGGAAGGAAGGAAAATCAGGTTTCCGCTGTTATTTCCACTGGTCCCTTAGGAAACGGTAATAATAATAGTGACTTCTTCTCCAATTGCTCCACTTTTTATTAGCAAAAAGTTGACATCCATTTCCCCCAATGTATCCATAAAGAGACAGAAGGGATGACGTCGGGGGCCACACGTCTCTGCGCGCTGATTCTGCTTCTCTTACCTCCACTTTCTACATTATTTTCCTTCCATGTTTTCACATCAACAAACCAGAGCAATTTTTGATCATGCAAAAATATCCGGCGCCCCGCGCAGAAGGAATAAAGGGGGGAGGAGGATGAGCCCCCCGTTCTGTGAAAGGAGCTTTATCCAACAAAAGCCAGAAGCCGTACGGGCTGCTTAATGGAACCTGCTTTATGGCAATTGCTGTGCAGTCCTATTTCCTCGGCGGGTGTCCTCATTGTGGCGGCTCGCTCTTATTATTCCGCCTGCAGTACTTTCTTCCAGAGACCAGAACAAGTGCACAAAAAGCTACAATTTTATTTTCTTTCAAACCTCGACACCTAATCACTAGAAGCTTCGATATTCTATGCCCTATATTTGTTTCTACTCCTCCATCTTTCCTTTCACGGACTCCCTGTTCTGCCCCGAACCCTCCATACCCCATGTACAATATTGCCCCCACCACATGTCACAAAGAGTAAGAACATACAGATGTAGCAGAGTCCTAACTCACCAGAGTGCGCCTGCCAGCTCTGCTACATCTGTAACACACACCACCGGTTCCTTTCTCACCGGTACAATCCTGGAAACTGAAGTTTATACAACCACATTCAAAAATGGGAGTTCCGATAGTGAGGGTGTATCTGGGGTGGACATAAATGTCCTGATATTGGCCACGTAAATGTCGGTCAGTATCTTCATGATGGAGACCACAGACACCAACATTTAAAAAGTCAAAATTGTAACAATTAAGAGGACACCCCAAAATGTCTGGGAACATTGATTTTTGGATGGGGTTTGCATAATCCCATCCCGTATTATCTCAACAAAGAGAATGTTGTCACGAATAGGAGAGTATCATGGCCTGGCAGCTCGTTGCTAAGAATGCCCTGCCTAACAACAGTTGCTAGGGATACTTTGCTTTCAGTCTTTTAGGTGAGCTGGTCAGGCAGTAGTTGCCCAGCAACCAGTCTGTCCCAGATTACTAAAGTTTTCAGCCAAAGGTTATTTTTATATCATTAATTTTTTATCACATATTTTTTTAAATTTTTCTATTGTGCTATATTATTTTATTAAATTATTTTTATCATTCATTTTATATTACATATTTTTATTTAAATCATTATTATTATTATTGATATTTATACATAATATGTTATGTTTTTGTCATTACTATTATACTGTATGCTTACTATTATTAATACTATTATTATTATTAGATTGTTAATATTACTAGTGTTAATTTTTATTATTACTATAACTTTTTATTTTAGATTACATTTAGTTTTAGTAGTAGCAGTAGTGGTAGCAGTAGCAATAGTATTAGTAGTAGTAGCAGTAGTAGCGGTAATAGTAGTAGTATTAGTACTAGTAGTAGCAGTAGTGGTAGTAGTATCAGTAGTAGTAATGGTAGCAGTAGTAGTAGTAGCAGCAGAGCAGTAGTAGTAGTAGCAATAGTATTAGTATGAGCAGAAGTAATAGTAGAATTGGTAATAGTAGCAGTAGTAGTAGCAACAGTAGTAGTAGTAACAGTAGTAGTAATAGTAGCAGTAGTAGTAGAAGTGGTAATAATCGTTGTAGTGGTAGCAGTAGCAGTAGTAGAAGTGGTCGTAGTAGTATTAATACTAGTAGCAGCAGTAGTAGTAGTAGTGGTAAAAGTAGTAGTATTAGTAGTAGTAGTGGTAGTAGAAGCAATAGTAGTAGTAGTAGTAGCAGCAGTAGAAGAAGTAATATTAGTACTAGTAGCAGTAGTAGTAGCAGAAGTGGTGGTGGTAGTAGTAGCAGTAGTAGTAGCAAGAGTAGAAGTAGTGGTAGTAGTAGTAACATTAGTGGTGGTAGTAGTAGCAGTATTAATACTAGCAGCAGAAGTAGTGGTGGTGGTAGTAGTAGAAGGAATTTGTACTAGTAGTGGTAGTAGTAGCAATAGTAGTAGCAGCAGTAGTAGTAGTAGTGGTGGTAATAGTATTAGTACTAGTAGCAGCAGAGGTGGTAGTAGTAATAATAGTGGTAATAGTATTAGTACTGGTAGTAGCAGTGGTAGTAGTAGTAGTGTTAGTACTAGTAGCAGTAGTAGAAGCAGTAGTCATTAGTATTATATTATTATAAATAGTGGGAGTAATAGTTTTAGGTCTTTATTTTTATAACATATATAATTATTTTATAATATTTTGACTTGTGTTATCATTGTATTTACGTGCTATTTAATAACGTGACCTCTTCTCTTTACGCTACCCTCAGGCCTCATGCACCGGCCGCGTGCTCCCCGTGTCACAGATGCACGGAACCCCACGGAAGCACTATATGTTCTATTTTTTTTGCGGTGCGGACAGATTATTGACCCATTCAAGTTGGGACGTTGCAATTTGCATCCCCAATGCACGGAACGGCCGCACAATGGCCGCGTGCGTGAGGCCTCTGCTGTGTTACAATTAGCAGCGTCTTCCAGGAGCTTTCTTTCATCCCTCGTCCTCTATAATGACTGCTCATTAATTATAGGGTAATTTTCCTGTTTCTATACAGAACTTTCTATGGAGCAGTTTCTTGGAATAAATAACATTTAGTGGTCTGTAGAAATTCTCCAGGGAAAATTAATATTTTTTTTTATTAAAATTACCATTCGCTTCCGTTTCTATAATAGCAAATTGATAATTTCATAGAATCTACATTCTGTTCACGGTAATGATCATCGCTTTATTTCTGCTGGATAATGATTTTCTTGTAAGGCATTTCTTATGGATTTTGTAAAAAAAAATAAAGGGAAAAAAACAATAACACAAGAACAAAAAATAAAACCAGCCTTGATCGCAGGGGAGCACAACCTTTTCTTGTTGGGGGCCACATTGTCAGACGGAAGGAAACTCAAGGGCTGAAAATAAAAGTTAAAGGGATATTTTTACCTGAAATACTGTATTTATGGTCTATTGTACATACAGTATATACCATAAATGTCTGGTTACACCTCCAGGACACCTATCTAATGTGAGAATGCATGAAACATGCACAGAATGATATCAAGGGCCACATGCAGCCCCCGGGCCACAGGTTGTGCACCCCTGCTTTATCGGGACCTTATTTCCTGTGAAAGATTTTCAGTTTCAACCATATACATCTGGAATGTACTGGTCATAGACCCAACTGGAAAACATCCCAGTTGGTCAATGCACAGGTATATTCTTGTACATAGGAGGCAGTATTATAGTAGTTATATTCTTGTACATAGGAGCAGTATTATAGTAGTTATATTCTTGTACATAGGAGCAGTATTATAGTAGTTATATTCTTGTACATAGGAGCAGTATTATAGTAGTTATATTCCTGTACATAGGAGGCAGTATTATAGTAGTTATATTCTTGTACATAGGATCAGTATCATAGCAGTTATATTCTTGTACATAGGGGCAGTATTATAGTAGTAATATTCTTGTACATAGGAGGCAGTATTATAGTAGTTATATTCTTGTACATACGAGCAGTATTATAATAGTTATATTCTTGTACATAGGCAGTATTATAGTAGTTATATTCTTGTACATAGGAGGCAGTATTATAGTAGTTATATTCTTGTACATAGGAGCAGTATTATAGTAGTTATATTCTTGTACATACGAGCAGTATTATAATAGTTATATTCTTGTACATAGGCAGTATTATAGTAGTTATATTCTTGTACATAGGAGGCAGTATTATAGTAGTTATATTCTTGTACATAGGAGCAGTATTATAGTAGTTAGATTCTTGTACATAGAAGCAGTATTATAGTAGTTATATTATTGTACATAGGGGCAGTATTATAGTAGTTATATTCTTGTACATAGGAGGCAGTATTATAGTAGTTATATTCTTGTACATAGGAGCAGTATTATAGTGGTTATATTCTTGTACATAGGAGCAGTATAATAGTAGTTATATTCTTGTACATAGGAGCAGTATTATAGTAGTTATATTCCTGTACATAGGAGCAGTATTATAGTAGTGATATTCTTGTACATAGGAGCAGTATTATAGTAGTTATATTCTTGTACATAGGAAGCAGTATTATAGTAGTGATATTCTTGTACATAGGAGCAGTATTATAGTAGTTATATTCTTGTACATAGGAAGCAGTATTATAGTAGTTATATTCTTGTACATAGGAGCAGTATTATAGTAGTTATATTCTTGTACATAGGAGCAGTATTATAGTAGTTATATTCTTGTACATAGGAGGCAGTATTATAGTAGTTATATTCTTGTACATAGGAGGCAGTATTATAGTAGTTATATTCTTGTACATAGGAGCAGTATTATAGTAGTTATATTCCTGTACATAGAAGCAGCATTATAGTAGTTATATTCTTGTACATAGGAGCAGTATTATAGTAGTTATATTCTTGTACATAGGAGCAGTATTATAGTAGTTATATTCTTGTACATAGGAGCAGTATTATAGTAGTTATATTTTTGTACATAGGAGCAGTATTATAGTAGTTATATTTTTGTACATAGGAGCAGTATTTATATTCTTGTACATAGGAGGCAATTTTCATTAGTAAAAACAAACAGAAATTGTAAAATATACATTTACAACAATTGTTTGAAAAACAATAGTCATTAAACAGAAATCATAAACCTCTAATACAGAGTAAACTCATAATTTCAATATATCATGATTCCATTTTTGTTAAAGGGATAGAAAAATAATATCAAACATAATCCAATTGCATTAAAAGTCCATATATACATTCCTCTATAATGTCACATTGTTCCTATTTTTCCTGATTTCCAGGGATTTGATCCACCTCAGCTGTGACATAATGAGGTTCACTGCCTTTATGTGCTGGAATGGTTCGTTACGGATGGACACTCTGGTTCTGGTGTTCCAGTGATAGTACTTGATGACTGTAATGATGAGATACATGGTCCCGCGGTCAATGTCACCTACATTAGATGGCACCCCATAGATGATATCTGGGTATTTTAGAGACTGTAGTCTTGGGATTTTTAGCTAACTGGATATTTCCTGCCATATTTTTATTCCTCCCCAACACTCTGATGTAAAATGTTCCATGGTCTTCTCTTGCTGACAACCCAAGGGACACATGCAATCTGACACACTCAAAATTTTTAAATTCTCTTTAACAAAAAGCTTCCCATGCAAGGACAGCCAAGCAATGTCATAAAATTTAGGGGGGAGCCTCACCGCGTTAAGGAACCTTAGACTGTCCTGTAAGATGGCTGTAAACAGAAGAAGGTCTTACATACCCTGAAGTACAGCTCTTTCCTGGTCTTAGTCTGAATGTGACTTCTCTATACCCCACTTCTTAAAGCATCTGAGACCATAGTCCAGGTACTGGGGGAGGTAGTCACGAGTCGATCTTCCCCTTTTGAGACTGCCGCCTCATACCCAAGATTCTGCAAAAGGCAATATCCAGTCCCTGACACTGTTCACCCACAGGGAGCTGTTCTCTGAGTCCAGGCAGCCAAAATTAACACCCTTGGATTTATCATATCCAGCCCACCCTCTCTCCTCTGTAGGTAGGTGATCCTTTTTTTAACTGGGTTCAACCTGTTCCCCCAAAGAAGTTGGAAGAACAGGCTAAAGAGCCTAGCCAAGAAAGATTCTGGCAAAGGAAAGATAACAGAGACATACAAGAAGACAGGGACCAGGTAAGTCATTTTAACCCTTTCTCTATAGGTCAGCCTCCAGTTCTTCCATCGCTGATCCTTTGCCTTTCCGGCTTCCAATCTTTCTTCCCAATTTAGCCTGGCATTATCTTCCCTGCCGAATTTAACTCCAAGAATTTTAATATAGGTGGAGGCTTTCGCAAATTGTGGCAGATCAAAATCTGGATCAGAAATCAGTGTCCAGAAAGCTTGACTCTTCTCAAGATTGACCAGAGACCCTGAGGCCTCTGAGTAACTTCTAATGGCTGCCAACAACATCTGTACCTCACAGGCTCAGATATCACCACAGTCACATCATCCGCATAGGTAACAACACTCAGAGGCAAGCAGTGGGGGACCGGCACCCCCTGAAAATCACACTCCTGCAGCGACCTCAAGAACGGGTCTAAGGCAAACATATACAGCAGTGGACTCAACGGGCAACCCTGTCTCACCCCCGCCTCAACACTGAACGTAGTCACCTGCCAACCATTGACCAGAGGAAAGCTCTCTGCCTCTCTATACAAGGTTTTTAGCCAATCAATAAATTGTCCCGGAATACCGTACTTTGACAAAGTGGCTCATAGATACTCATGGTCTACTCTGTCAAAGACTTTAGCCTGGTCAAGACAAACAACATATCTCCCACACCTCAGAGCTTTACATCTCTCAAACATCTCCCTTATCGAGATGACTGCTCCAGAGATGTTCCACCCTTTTACTGTGCCGAACTGACAGCTTGCCAACAGTGCCCGGGACAAACAGACTAACCTAGAGAACAGAATTGTTGCAAGAATCTCCCTGTCGAAATTCAAGAGGGCAATTGGCCTCCAGTTCTTGATGTCATTAGGCTCCTTACCTTTAGACAACAGAATTAACGAGGACACTCTCATGGACGGAGGCATCAGGTGATTTTCTAGACAATTATTGTACACATCCATGAGAATTGGAGCCAAGTGGTCTTTAAATTGCTTATAAAATTCTGCTGTAATACTATCGGGGCCTGGTGCCTTCTTCAGATGTAACTGATCAATGGCCACTTTAACCTCCTCCACCGTAAATTCTGCTGTTAAAGGAGAAAAGTCCAAATTATTAGTATTAGGTCCTGGAGTTGCCTCCAAGAAATGAGCCATCTTCTCTTTATCCAAAACCTTCCTCTGAAACAAGTCAGCATAGTAAGATCTCACTACCCCCAGGATACCCTCCCGAGATTCCTGAAAAACGCCCTGGGAGTCAGTGAGACCTGCGATCAGTTTTTTTTCCAAACGCTCCCGGCAGTTCTCAAAGGGATCAGGTGACCCTAAGGTTCCATAATCCCGTTCAAGAACCAGGGAGGTGTACCTGCTTTACTGATACTGACTTATTTCAGATTTCAGTCGGTTAATCTTTTGGTTTTCATCCCCACCCGCCGAATAGAGTGACTATAATTCTTTCCGCAGCTTGAGATACTGGCTGTACTTACTCTTCCCTTTCTTAAATGACAGTCTCCTTAAGAGGGATCTGATCTCCTCCTTGACGTCCTCCCACCAGTCAGCCATATTGTCAAAAAAGTCTACCCTCTGTAGTTGATGCTGAAAAAGAGAGAGGACACAATCCTGGGGTCAAGTCTCTATAACCCCCTACCGATATCAGGTCGCTTCATGGATCCCAAGCAGAAAAACAAGGCCAGGTGATCTGAATAAGGGACTACTCGCTCCTTCATTCCACTGAGACTCTGCCGGACAAACAAAAGCCAAATCTATCCTACTTCTTCTGTCTGCATAAGAGTAGGTGAAGTTTGGCTTCCTACCTCCCTGGGTGAAGACATCAGTGAGGCCTGCCTGCAAGATCATGTTTTCAAGACCTTGGAGTCCCTGGTCACTGCTCGGACAGAGGATCTGTCACCTAATGTTCTAGCGACATTAAAATCTCTAGCCATTACCACAGGAACTGAGGTAAAGAGATACTGCTTCACCTCACTGAACAGCTGGATCCTTTCCACCACTGACTGTGGGCCATAGATATTAATGAGTCGGAGCCTCCTACCATGAATAGTGACTTCTAGAACCAGACATCTTCCCATAGCCACCTCTGTTAACCGATGTACTGTCACATTATTGGTGGTAAACATGATAGCCACCTCGGCATAAGGCTCCACAGCCAGTGACCAGAAGGAAGGGCCAGACCTCCAATCTATATCTGCCTCACCTAAAAACCCTAATGTAGTCAGAAGGTTCTCCTGCAAGAAGATGACATCTGCACCCAGATACCTGAGATGATCATAGACAGCGTGTCTTGTACTCCTTACTTTTATGCTGTTCACATTACTTGACACTATTTTTAAAGAGCACAAAAAAAGTAAAAGCAGTGAAGTCCCCATCATCATAGGTCAGAGTCTGAGTTGTTCTGTCTGCCACTTGTTTCCATGTCTGACTCTACCTGATCTTCTACGGCAATGGGTCTCCTTTTTGTTGAGGGGTCTCCTGTGTCGCCTTCACATTCCTTGTCTATCCTTTGTAGCTCTTGCTCATAGTTACCATCTGACTATGTCAGAACCTCTTACCTATTAGATATCACCATTACATCTGCACCTGTATTGACTTTTTTCTTGGCCCTTTGGCCCATGTTGTAATCTGCCTCAGGCTTACGGGAAGACGTGTCTTTTTTCCTCCGTTTGCCCTGCTTGCTCTTACTCCCCTCAGGTACGGATGGTGATACAAATGAGGCTTCATCTGACTGTTATTGGACCTGAGGGACATTCTCCATGTCACTCTGTGCACTCTCTAAGCCCTGATGTTCTGGCTCTACACTATCTAACCTCTACTGGATTTCTTACCTCGTCACTATTGTCCCTGACATCAAGGCCTCCTACTCTACAGCCTCTGCCTCTTCCACCAGTTCCTCATCAGGGAGATCTTTACAGATGTACCATGCATCTGGGCAATCTCTGTGAGGGTGGCCCATATTTCCACACAGATTGCATCTGATGGTCTGACAGCTTGCACTTGCATGGCCGACCTCACCACATAGATTGCACTTCACCACAGTACAGGCACTGGCCAGATGACCGGCCTTGCCACAACTGAAGCACTTCCCGGGCTGACTAGGGTAGAAGCAGACACCTTTCTCTCTCTCATTGTAGAAGGAATTGGGTAGATGCCATGTGATATTATTGTGTTGGCGCAGTTTGACCATGACCTTCCACCCTCCCGTCCAGATACCATCATCGTCCCTGTTCTTAGTTAGGTCAGACATAAGGTTGCAGTGTCTCCAAAGCCACACCACAGTATCTTGGGAGGGAGGGCCTCATTCCAAAAGATGATGTTAACTTTGACCGGTTTGGAGATTGCAATAAAAACACATTTACTCCAACCTTCTGTGTCCCTAAACCTGGGAAAATTAGCCCAGAACCTATCAAGATTAGACATGAGCTTAACACTGACATCATAACCCTGTCTATCTGGTAGGTTTATCACTGCCAAGATGTCAGCTGGCACGAACCCCACTGGTAAAACAGAAGTTCCCTCACCACAAACCTCCTATCGGGGAGGTCTTCTTTGGTGCCTCAGTGTTTGAACCTTCTTCTTTTAAAGGCCTGGCCTGTATAGCCTGCACTAGAGGAGAAGGATGGAGTGCCATGACTCCAGGCATTTCTTGGGGGGTCCTGGCGAGTCTCATGGGCCTGATCTACAGGGAAGGCGTCTGTTCTAGAGGGGTCTGTACTACCTTGTGTGGTTGTAGGTAAAGGGGGGAAATCCTGCACATTACTTTGCACAGTTTCTCCCACCCCGTCCACCTCTATATCACCATCAGAAAATTCCCACACAGACTGTATATCCCCTCCCACCTCGGACCCAGCAGGTCCATGTCCGCCATCAGTCCCAGTCTGTTCCCCAGCAATAGAGCTCTGCTCTGTCACCACATCACCCTGACGCCTTGATAAATGTCCACTGTCCTGCTGCTATGCAGTGCCAGCTGGGACTTCTGCTAGTTCCTGGGCTTCATGCTCCTGCTCAGGGACAGCTGTAGAACTCTGTGGTTGCTGCTGCACAGTGCCTGCTGGGAGTTATGGTGCAGGTCTCTGTGGCTGCTGTTTTACAGTGGCTGCTTTGACTTGTGGTACAGGTCTTTGTGGCTGCTGTTAAACAGTGCCTGCTGGGAATTGTGATACAGGCTGTATGGTGCCTGCTGGGACTTGTGGTGCAGGGCTCTGTTGTTGTACTTGCTTCCCTCTGCATGTATCTCCCTCTTTAAATGAGAAGCTTGCCGCCTGCAGCACAGACCGTGTCATCTGCCGGCGCTCATCAGGGGTAATATGTGACCGTGATTCAGAATCAGAGGATCTGGAATCAAGTACAGTGCTATGTCTATATGTGGCAAACCGCTCCTGGTTCCTATAGGACTCTGCCAGGGGCCCCATCTTCTCCAGGACACATCTCCCCCACCACCCCAGCCAGCTCTATGCTCATTAAGTGCAGCCTGCCATCATACAAGGTCTTACTCTGAGGGTTTGCAGTCTTTAGATTATATAGACAGTCTATCTGCAGCATTTCCTTATGGTGGTTCAGCTCCCATATTTTCCTTACCAGCCCTGGGATCTCCTCCGCCAGCTGCAGCTCAGGTGCATGCACCATCTCCATCACTGGTGGTCTTGCTTTGGGCAAAGTCTGAGGCTGTATGAACTCAAAGTCCTTCAGCTTCCCCATTCCAGGCTTGATGGTCTCATCACTGGCTCCAGAGTCTGCACCTGTGATAGTCCTGGAGACTTTGCTAAAGGTTTCCCCTGGGCCATCTCCACAGGCTTCTCAGCATGCTTGATGATCCCAACACCAGCCTGTGATCTTGTGCGGCCTGAGCACGCCATGTTGGACACCAGATCACTCTGCTGCAGGTTCTCCAGGGAGGTTCTCCGCTGTCTGTGAGCTGCACACCTGCTGCATGGGACGAGCTCTGTCCTCCATGATGGGCACCTTGCTGGATGTTCTTTGTATTTTTTAAGTTTTCACCATAATATTCCCTTTCAGAACTGCTTGGCTTTCGAGGATTCTCTACAGCTTGCATGGCAGACTGTCTCCCCTCAATTTTCTTGGTACATGCTGCTGTTCCTTCTTTCTTTTCTTTAATCAATTCCATGTCTTACTCTTCTTTCCTTGTGCTTACAACACTTCCGTCCAGAGTATTTCTTTGCTCAAAGTTCAATTTGGGATTTGCATCCACCATTAAAAGAGTCTGGGAATTTTCTCCCAATGAAGGCCTGGAAGCCTGGGCCTTGCATGAGGAAGTCCCCCACCCAGGGAGTCCCGTCCCTGGGCTTTCTCCTGAGGTCAAGAGAGCTACAACACACAACCTCTAAACTAGGAGGCAGTATTAAAGTAGTTATATTCTTGTACATAGGAGCAGTATTATAGTAAGAATATATAGCTACTATAATACTGCTCCTATGTACAAGAATATAACTGCTATAATACTGCTCCTATGTACAAGAATATAACTACTATAACACTGCTCCTATGTACAAGAATATAACTACTATAGTACTGCTCCTATGTACAAGAATATAACTACTATAATACTACACCTACATACAAGAATATAAGTACTATGATACTGCCTCCTATGCACAAGAATATAACTACTATAATACTGCTCCTATGTACAAGAATATAACTACTATAATACTGCTCCTAAGTACAAGAATATAACTACTATAATACTGCCTCCTATGTACAAGAATATAGCTATTATAATACTTTCTTCTATATACAGTAATATAACTACTATAATACTGCTCCTATGTACAAGAATATAACTACTATAATACTGCCTCCTATTTACAAGAATATAACTACTATAATACTGCTCCTATGTACAAGAATATACAGTAACTACTATAATACTGCCCCTATGTACAAGAATATAACTATTATAATACTGCTCCTATGTACAAGAATATAACTATTATAATACTGCTCCTATGTACAAGAATATAATTAATATAATACTGCCTCCTATGTACAAGAATATAACTACTATAATACTGCTCCCATGTACAAGAATATAACTACCATAATACTGCTCCTATATACAAGAATATAACTATTATACTGCCTCCTATGTACAAGAATATAACTACTATAATACTACACCTACATACAAGAATATAAGTACTATGATACTGCCTCCTATGCACAAGAATATAACTACTATAATACTGCTCCCATGTACAAGAATATAACTACCATAATACTGCTCCTATATACAAGAATATAACTACTATAATACTGCCTCCTATGTACAAGAATATAACTACTATAATACTGCTCCTATGTACAAGAATATAACTACCATAATACTGCTCCTATATACAAGAATATAACTATTATACTGCCTCCTATGTACAAGAATATAACTACTATAATACTACACCTACATACAAGAATATAAGTACTATGATACTGCCTCCTATGCACAAGAATATAACTACTATAATACTGCTCCTATGTACAAGAATATAACTACTATAATACTGCTCCTATGTACAAGAATATAACTATTATAATACTGCTCCTATATACAAGAATATAACTACTATAATACTGCCTCCTATGTACAAGAATATAACTACTATATTACTGCTCCTATATACAAGAATATAACTACTATAATACTGCTCCTATGTACAAGAATATAACTACCATAATACTGCTCCTATATACAAGAATATAACTACTATTATACTGCCTCCTATGTACAAGAATATAACTACACTTGTACATAGGAGCAGTATTATAGTAGTTATATTCTTGTACATAGGAGCAGTATTATAGTAGTTATATTCTTGTACATATAAGGCAGTATTATAGTAGTTGTATTCTTGTACATATAAGGCAGTATTATAGTAGTTGTATTCTTACACAAAGGATGCAGTATTATAATAGTTTTACTCTTCTTAATAGGATTTATAAAATTATTATGTACATTATAGTAGTTATATTCTTGTACATAGGAGCAGTATTATAGGAGTTATATTCTTGTACATAGCAGTATTATAGTAGTTATATTCTTGTACATAGGAGCAGTATTATAGTAGTTATATTCTTGTACATAGGAGGCAGTATTATAGTAGTTATATTCTTGTACATAGGAGCAGTATTATAGTAGTTATATTCTTGTACATAGGAGCAGTATTATAGGAGTTATATTCTTGTACATAGCAGCAGTATTATAGTAGTTATATTCTAGCACATAGGAGCAGTAATATAGTAGTTATATTCTTGTACATAGGAGGCAGTATTATAGTAGTCATACTCTTGTACATAGGAGCAGTATAATAGTAGTTATATTCCTGTATATAGGAGACAGTATTATAGTAGTTATATTCTTGTACATAGGAGCAGTATTATTGTAGTTATATTCTTGTACATAAGAGCAGTATTATAGTAGTTATATTCTTGTACATAGGAGCAGTATTATAGTAGTTATATTCTTGTACATAGGAGCAGTATTATAGCAGTTATATTCTTGTACATAGGAGTAGTATTAAAGTAGTTATATTCTTGTACATAGGAGCAGTATTATAGTAGTTATATTCTTGTACATAGGAGCAGTATTATAGTAGTTATATTTTTGTACATATAAGGCAGTATTATAGTAGTTATATTTTTGTACATATAAGGCAGTATTATAGTAGTTGTATTCTTACACAAAGGAGGCAGTATTATAATAGTTTTATTCTTCTTAATAGGATTTAGTAAAATATTATGTGCATTATAGTAGTTATATTATTGTACATAAGAGCAGGGGCGTAATTATAGGAGAAGCAGGGGAAGCGGCTGCTTTGGGGCCCTGACCCAGAAGGGGGCACATCCAGGAGGAGGAGGACTAAAGGATTTTGTCAGGGCCCCCTCAAGAGAATTACACAATGAAATTACATACAGTGACAGTATAGACAGTGTAGAAAACGGAAGTGAACAGCTGCCGGACCTGGTCTGAGAGAGCAATCTTTACTAGCCACAGGAATGGGGGCGGCATGAAAGGAAGGGGTTGCGAAAAAATTACTGGGGTAGGTGGGCCCCATTCAAAAATTTGCTGTGGGGCCCAGTCATTTCTTGCTACGCCCGTGCATAGGAGCCAATATTATAGTAGCTATATTCTTGTACACAGGAGCAGTATTATAGTAGTTATATTCTTGTGAATAGGAGTTTGTTTTATAGTAGTCATAGTCTTGTACATAGGAGCAGTATTATAGTAGTTATATTCCTGTACATAGGAGGCAGTATTATAGTGGTTATTTTCTTGTGCACAGGAACAGTATTATAGTAGTATATTCTTGTACATAGGCAGTATTCTAGTGTTCTATCTTGTACATAGGAGCAGTATTATAGTAGTATATTCTTGTACATAGGACTGCAGTATTATAGTAGTTTATTATTCTTGTACATAGGAGCATTATATAGTAGTATATTCTTGTACATAGGAGCAGTATTATAGTAGTTATATTCTTGTACATAGGGAGTATTATAGTAGCTATATTTCTTGTACATAGGAGGCGGTATTATAGTAGTTTATTTGTACTATAAGTATATCGTAGTTATATCTTTACTAGGACAGTATTATAGTAGTTATATCTCTGTACCTAGGAGCAGTATTATAGTAGTTATATTCTTGTACATAGGAGGGCAGTATTTATAGTAGTTATATTCTTGTACATCAGAGGGCAGTAATTATAGAGTTATATTCTTGTACATAGGAGCAGTATTATAGTAGTTATATTCTTGTACATAGGAGCAGTATTATAGTAGTTATATCTTGTACATAGGAGGCAGTATTATAGTAGTTATATTCTTGTACATAGGAGGCAGTATTATAGTAGTTATATTCTTGTACATAGAGAGCAGTATTATAGTAGTTATATTCTTGTACATAGGAGCAGTATTATAGTAGTTATATTGTGTACATAGGAGCAGTATTATAGTAGTTATATTCTTGTACATAGGAGGCAGTATTATAGTAGTTATATTCTTGTACATAGAGGCAGTATTATAGTAGTTATATTCTTGTACATAGGAGCAGTATTATAGTAGTTATATTCTTGTACATAGGAGCAGTATTATAGTAGTTATATTCTTGTACATAGGAGGCAGTATTATAGTAGTTATATTCTTGTACATAGGAGGCAGTATTATAGTAGTTATACTCTTGTACATAGGAGCAGTATTATAGTAGTTATATTCTTGTACATAGGAGCAGTATTATAGTAGTTATATTCTTGTACATAGGAGCAGTATTATAGTAGTTATATTCTGTACATAGGAGCAGTATTATAGTAGTTATATTCTTGTACATAGGAGCAGTATTATAGCAGTTATATTCTTGTACATAGGAGCAGTATTATAGCAGTTATATTCCTTGTACATAGGAGCAGTATTATAGTAGTTATATTCTGTACATAGGAGCAGTATTATAGTAGTTATATTCTTGTACATAGGAGCAGTATTATAGTAGTTATATTCTTGTACATAGGAGCAGTATTATAGTAGTATATTCTTGTATATAGGAGGCAGTATTATAGTAGTTATATTCTTGTATATAGGAGGCAGGTATTATAGTAGTTATATTCTTGTACATAGGAGCAGTATTATAGTAGTTATATTCTTGTACATAGGAGCAGTATTATAGTAGTTATATTCTTGTACATAGGAGCAGTATTATAGTAGTTATATTCCTGTACATAGGAGGCAGTATTATAGTAGTTATATTCTTGTACATAGGAGGCAGTATTATAGTAGTTATATTCTTGTACATAGGAGCAGTATTATAGTAGTTATATTCTTGTGCATAGGAGGCAGTATCATAGTACTTATATTCCTTGTATAGTAGGGGTAGTATTATAGTAGTTATATTCTTGATATAAGGAGCAGTATTATAGTAGTTATATTCTTGTACATAGGAGCAGTATATAGTAGTTATATTCCTGTACATAGGAGAGGTATTATAGTAGTTATATTATTGTACATAGGAGCAGTATTATAGTAGCTATATTCTTGTGCATAGGAGCAGTATAATAGTAGTTATATTCTTGTACATAGGAGGAGTATTATAGTAGTTATATTCTTGTACATAGGAGCAGTATTATAGTAGTTATATTCTTGTACAAAGGAGGCATTTTTCTAATAGTTTTATTTTCTGAATAGGATTTAGTAAACTATTATGTAATTACAGTTTCGTTGTCTGTAGTGTGGGTGCAAAATATTATACTTGTTTGTGTTGATGTATTTAACCTGGATGTCTAGTTTGTAGACTTGACAAGTGACAACCTTTTTCTGTCCCATTATGCTTCTTAGAGTTGTAATTTCCCATTCCTCTGTTTTTCATGCTGCCGTGTTATAGTGATCGTAGTCTGTCGCTATTATATGATAATCCACAGATATCCATGTGGTGTAAGAATATTGTACAGGATATTAGTACAGATGTATATAATGTGTTTTCCGGTCAGGTTCACCACTAATGATGTGTTCCTGTGTCGCCGCCGGTTGGTTTTGTTGCTGCCGCTGATAGAACATACAGTGGATGCTGCTTGTCTCATGGGGCCTGTAAGCAGTGAAGGGATGAGACGAATGTCTGTGGTCACGGAATAAAGACTTCAGCTGTAGAAATCCAAACACCTGATATCTGTAATTATAATGAGCTATGGCTGTGGCCAGGCTCTGCTGCTACTGGCACTGATAATTACAGGGACCTTACATTCTGATGTCTTTTCCTTATTATTTTTTTGCTTTATTTGTTTTGTATTAAATGCAGAAAAATTGAAATGAATGATGAGTTTGTATGTAGGGTTTAGCTTTATAGACTTCCTGCTTTAGGCTCCGCCCCTTAAAGGGATTGTCTAATTTGTCTAATATAGGTATTACTGTGCGATAACTATATAGGCACTTTGATGTGATTACTATATAGGCATTATTTAATATTATATCAGCACTGTTATATATTATTATATAGTCATTTTATGTGATTATTATATAGGCCCTGTTACGTGATTATTATATAGATAAGGACTGCTCCCTACTTTATATAAATGGGCAGGACATATGGTAAAATACGCTGCGCCCTCGTCGGTATATCTCTTCTCACACATTGACAGACAGGTGTCTGTGCATATAAAGCCTCATGCAGACGTCCGTGCAACACGGTCCGTGAGACACCAGACTGGCATTGCAGGAGCGCACGGCGTCATAGCAACCAATGTCGCCGTGCGCTCCTGCAAAGCCAGTTCACGTTAGGTAGGGCATAAATCAGGGATCCTATAGTGGTTTCTATTATTCCTGGGCGCCGCTCCGTTCGCCCCCCGGTGGGCCCTCCGGTATTTTCCCCGCCAGGTAGGTATGCTAATTACTAGCATCGGTACAGGGAGGAGGAGACCCCAGGGTTTCTCAATGGGCGTCTCCTTCTCCGTGGCTGTGATTGGACAGCGCTACAGCCAGGGAGGAAGACACCCATTGAGAAACCCTGGGGTCTCCTCCTCATTGTTCCGATACTCCTCATTATAATACAAGGCGCCAAAATCAACGGGAGGCCACAGCAGACGAAAGGGTGGGTTTTTAAAAAAAAAACAAAAAAAAAACAGACATGGCATCAGTGGGGGCCGCCCTATAAGTTAACACCCTAATTAGACTTTCGCAAATCTGATGAAAGGTCCTCTTTAGGGTCAAACCTGTCGGTCGTTTCTGGACCTTGAAATCTACAACTTAGGCCTCATGCACATGACCGTTGTGTGCACCCGTGGCCAGTGTTCCGTTTTCCGTGATTTTCTGCGGATCCATTGACTTTCAATGGGTACGTTGAAAACTCGGAAAATGCACTGTTTGTCATCCGCCTTCGTGATCCGTGTTTCCTGTCCGTCAAAAAAAAAATGACCTGTCCTATTTTTTTGACGGACAACAATTTACGGACCCATTCAAGTCAATGGGTCCGTGAAAAAACACGGATGCACACAAGATTGGCATCCGTGTCCGTGATCCGTGGCCGTAGGTTACTTTCATACAGACGGATCCAAAGATCCGTCTGCATAAAAGCTTTTTCAGAGCTGAGTTTTCACTTTGTGAAAACTCAGATCCGACAGTATATTCTAACACAGAGACGTTCCCATGGTGATGGGGACGCTTCTAGTTAGAATATACAACGAACTGTGTACATGACTGCCCCCTGCTGCCTGGCAGCACCCGATCTCTTACAGGGGGTTGTGATCCGTACAATTAACCCCTCAGGTGCTGCACCTGAAGGGGTTAATTGTGCGTATCATAGCCCCTGTAAGAGATCAGGGGATGCCAGGCAGCAGGGGGCAGACCCCCCTCCCTCCCCAGTTTCAATTTCATTGGTGGCCAGTGTGTGGCCCCTCCCTCTA
Organism: Bufo gargarizans; assembly: GCF_014858855.1. NCBI lineage: Eukaryota > Metazoa > Chordata > Amphibia > Anura > Bufonidae > Bufo > Bufo gargarizans. The sequence goes on along the minus strand of NC_058084.1, from coordinate 471,129,293 downwards.
TTGTATTTATATCATTGGTGGCACAGTGTGCGCCCTCCCCCGGCCCCCCTCCCTCCTTCTATTGTAATAATAACATTGGTGGCACAGTGTGCGGCCTCCCCTCTCCCCCCCCCCCCCCATCATTGGTGGCAGCGGAGAGTTCCGATCGGAGTCCCAGTTTAATCGCTGGGGCTCCGATCGGTAACCATGGCAACCAGGACGCTACTGCAGTCCTGGTTGCCATGGTTACTTAGCAATATTAGAAGCATCATACTTACCTGCTGGCTGCTGCGCTGTCTGACCGGCCGGGAGCTCCTCCTACTGGTAAGTGACAGATCATTAAGCAATGTGCCGCACAGACCTGTCACTTACCAGTAGGAGGAGCTCCCGGCCGTTCACAGACAGCGCAGCAGGTAAGTATGATGCTTCTAATATTGCTAAGTAACCATGGCAACCAGGACTGCAGTAGCGTCCTGGTTGCAATGGTTACCGATCGGAGCCCCAGCGATTAAACTGGGACTCCGATCGGAACTCTCCGCTGCCACCAATGATCGGGGGGGGGGGGGGGAGGCCGCACACTGTGCCATCAATGATATAATTACAATAGAGGGAGGGAGGGGGGGCCAGGGGGGGCCGCACTGGCCACCAATGATATTCAAACTGGGGAGGGAGGGGGTCTGCCCCCTGCTGCCTGGCAGCCCCTGATCTCTTACAAGGGGATATGATACGCACAATTAACCCCTTCAGGTGCGGCACCTGAGGGGTTAATTGTGCGGATCACAGCCCCCTGTAAGAGATCGGGTGCTGCCAGGCAGCAGGGGGCAGTCATGTACATAGTTTGTAGTATATTCTAACTAGAAGCATCCCCATCACTATGGGAACGCCTCTGTGTTAGAATATACTGTCGGATATGAGTTTTCACGATGTAACTCAAATCCGATGGTATATTCTAACATAGAGGCGTTCCCATAGTGATGGGGAAGCTTCAAGTTAAAATATACCATCGGATTGGAGAAAACTCCGATCCGATGGTATAAAAGGGACTCCTGACTTTACATTGAAAGTCAATGGGGACGGATCCGTTTGCAATTGCACCATATTGTGTCAACGTCAAACGGATCCGTCCCCATTGACTTGCATTGTAATTCAGGACGGATCCGTTTGGCTCTGCACGGCCAGGCGGACACAAAAACGACTTTTTTTTCATGTCCGTGGATCCTCCAAAAGGAAGACCCACAGGCGAAAAAACGGTCACGGATCACGGACCAACGGAACCCCGTTTTGCGGACCGTGAAAAAATACTGTCGTGTGCATGAGGCCTTATCATCTACTCAGTATTTGTCTCCATACAGACGGATGAAATTCTCTACAAATGCAAATTCAGGAACAGGTCTGAGTGATGGGAAGGGATGAGCTCTGCCTTCCGGAAGTGAGTCGGGAATGTATATGTAAGTGAGCTCAGGCGCCATGATGTTTACACAAGTGACAGGGGATGTATATGAATGCTGATATAGAGCCAGCAGCGCGTAGCCTTACCAGGGAGCTGTATGGCTGTATACATCCACTGTATACAGCACATAATATAGGCTATAAAATAATGGAGATAAACTACATAAAGCGTCAAATAGTAAAATCCTGTTAAACTGTCATGTCATAGTCCGGCATTTCTACAATGTGATGTAATTCCTAAGAGAAAGTGTTGTCCCTACCTTAGAAACAGAGCAAGTTAATGCCAGTGGGTTCCTGGTGGGCGGGGCCTAATCATTATATTGACTACCTGCAGCCACCACCAGAGGGAGCTTAAGGCATAGAGATTGATGCAGCTCCCGTTCAGTTCCATTAATCCATTTGCAGTGAGCGCCCTCTAGTGGTGGCTGCTGGAAGAGAGAATTTTATCATTTTTCAATCATTTAGACAAACAGATAAAATGAAATAACTCAAAAATGTTGCCTTTAAAAATGGTGAAGACTACTTTTAATAACAGCATAGCTCTTAGTGTGGGGTTGGAGCCCTTTCAGAGTTTTGCTATGCGCCATTTAATTCCTGTTCAGGGGGTTAAAATGTAGCAGAGAACGACAATCAGGGGTGAGAATTACATCCGGGCGCCGGTTTCTCATGGGGTCTCTGCCATATAGGTTTTGTAAATGGCGCATGTTGGGTGCAGGGCCCAGATATGGCATTGGGGCCCGAGAGCTTCACATTATGCCTCAAATCCCCTTCTGCAGTTTTTACAAACAGTACCTAAAATCTCAGCTTCCCATCAATCCAATTCTAGGAGTGTTTCTAAGTTGCCGCAAATTTTAACCCTTTACTCTTGGATTTTTTGGCACGGTGGTGGCAGAGTTCTCTAAGGGGCATAGCGCTGTTACAGACCGTTACTCCTAAAATACATTTACGTTTTTTCTTAAAGGAGAAAGCACATGAACACCTATCATATGTCATACATTAGAAGATCCTATTGGTGCAGCCTATGATTTCGGACAACCACAAATTTCAACAAAAAGCTCCCCTTTGGCGTCGGAGATTGTCACACTTAGCACCCTGCCATTGATTTCAATGGCCTTTTGCATAGACTGTTGTGTTTGATTTCCAGTTTCAGAAATTTCTCCACAGCCCTCTCCGAAAACCACAGACTTGAACATATGGATTTTTGGCTTGATTTCCCTTTAATTTAATTTTACAGACCCCCAGCCCCTTTCCCCATACTGAGTGGCGCTTTTCCTTTAAGAATCTTGTACCGATCATCAATCATTTGTGACCAGTTCGTTCGCCTTCATCATCATCATCATCTTCATCATCATGGACGGGTCTCCAGTCCTAATCCCGGTCTTTGTGCCCGCACGTCAGACAGAAGTACAGAGGATTTCATCACATAGGTGTTTATGTCGCAGCTCAGATCTCAGGTGCAGTCGAGAAAAAGCTTCTCACTGTAAATCACCGGCTGCAGAGAGGTTTAAGACATTTCCATGCACAACAGCAATACCCTGCTCTGTTCATCCTGAGCTTCCTAGTTCATGAAGAGAATACCAAAACTACAGTGAAGAATGACACACAGGTAGGGTGGTGTTAGAGAAGCAACAGATAGGAAGATATAAGAATACTCTGGTGGAAATACAAAAAAAAAAAAAAGAACTCAATTGGATCTCTCAAAGGAGTCTCTCTACATAAAGGATAGGCATTGCTGCCGCTGATAATCACACCTTTACCTTTACCCAAACATCTACCTTTCTGTATGTTCTCACAATTCCATCCATCAGAGAGAAACGTATACAGCAGCCCTCTTCATCTGGCTTGCTGGCTCATACATATAATGCAAAGGCTACAGTGAAGACTGACACCCGAGCAGACCACAACATTGGCAGGTGTAAGGATGTTACAGAGTAATCGTGCAATAAATGTGAAAACCACATAAATACAGTTTAAGTGGCATCTACCAGTCACAGCAGTATACTTAATTACTTATCATACATTGATCCTGAAATATTATACTCCAGAGCTGCACTCACTATTCTGCTGGTGGAGTCACTGTGTACATACATTACATTACTTATCCTGTACTGATCCTGAGTTACATCCTTTATTATACTCCAGAGCTGCACTCACTATTCTGCTGGTTCAGTCACTGTGTACATACATTACTTATCCTGTACTGTTCCTGAGTTACATCCTGTATTATACTCCAGAGCTGCACTCACTATTCTGCTGGTGCAGTCACTGTGTACATACATTACTTATCCTGTACTTATCCTGAGTTACATCCTGTATTATACTCCAGAGCTGCACTCACTATTCTGCTGGTGCAGTCACTGTGTACATACATTACTTATCCTGTACTGATCCTGAGTTACATCCTGTATTATACTCCAGAGCTGCACTCACTATTCTGCTGGTGCAGTCACTGAGTACATACATTACTTATCCTGTACTGATCCTGAGTTACATCCTGTATTATACTCCAGAGCTGCACTCGCTATTCTGCTGGTGCTGTCACTGTGTACATACATTACTTATCCTGTACTGATCCTGAGTTACATCCTGTATTATACTCCAGAGCTGCACTCACTATTCTGCTGGTGCAGTCACTGTGTACATACATTACATTACTTATCCTGTACTGATCCTGAGTTACATCCTGTATTATACTCCAGAGCTGCACTCACTATTCTGCTGGTGCAGTCGCTGTGTACATACATTACTTATCCTGTACTGATCCTGAGTTACATCCTGTATTATACTCCAGAGCTGCACTCACTATTCTGCTGGTGCAGTCACTGTGTACATACATTACTTATCCTGTACTGATCCTGACTTACATCCTGTATTATACTCCAGAGCTGCACTCACTATTCTGCTGGTGCAGTCACTGTGTACATACATTACTTATCCTGTACTGATCCTGACTTCCATCCTGTATTATACTCCAGAGCTGCACTCACCGTTCTGTTGGTAAGGAGACTATTCTATGTACTTCTCTCTCTCACCACAAGGGGGCAGCCTCTCCATCTGTCTAGTTTGCCCTTATTAAGCAGCTAATTGATTCTCTGCTATTGAAGTCTTGACTCCAAGCGGGTCTTTTACTGACCAGAAATAGGTCTATATTAGGCGCTATTTCTGGGGCAGATTGTGGTGCAAAGGTCCTTTGCGCAGCAATCTGTGACTTTCCCCGCCCAGAATTTTAGACCTGGCATGAGCGGGGAAAGGGACGGGCCGGAAGTCTAGTCTCATTCATAATTTTCTACGACTCGGACGCTGTCTTACATTTAGAACTGGCACATAACTCCTGCGCATCCACCGCCAGCGCAGCGGCTAAAACAACGGCCTAAATAAATGATGCCCAAATGTTTTAGGGTAGGTTGGCATCTCCATTTGGTAAATCCGGCAGAGGAACAAGCTACCAGATCTGGCATAGCTGGACACCGCCAGGCACTGCCGGATGCCTATTTACTATAATGGGATCCTGCGGGTTTCCGCCATAAAAGTCAGTCTGTGATGGACGCTACCGCTGCATGCAGAGGTGTATCTCCTGCCATTTATGCTGGAAATCCGCCAGATCTCATTATAGTGGATGGGGGTGCGGTGGTGTCTGGCGGTGTCCAGCTATGCCAGATCTGGTAGCTCGTTCCTCTGCCGGATTTACCAAATGGAGAATGACTGTCCTCCGAGCTGCTCTCAGAGTCAGGTGCAGAAAAGCTCCGACACCCGCAGCGGCCGCTGTTTGATTACACTGTAAATTGGCGCAGGTTGCACGGTCAGCGTCTGTCTCTTCCCTTATTTTTGGGCCAGGAAGGTCATGTCTTATAAACCCAATCGGCCTTTTATCAATCATCCTATTGTTATTTTATGGTGCGGCTTCTCCAGTGCTGGTGCCCATGGACAATGTGATGGAGCACTGACCACACGCCTTGCCTGTGGACTCTATGGAGTGCCTAGAAGACAAGGTCAAAGGGAAAATTAGGAGACCTCAAGGACATAAGTCACCGGAGGGTTAATAATGAGGGATTCCTGATAAAAATGCACCAAACCAAAGCTATTGATAAATATCCCATCTGATACCATGCACAGCTTAGATCCTGGGCACTGCTTTCATAGACCGAGAGTGACGCGTTATGGTGACATTGCAGCAGACCCTCCAGGATGACATCATGTTCTCCGATCCAACACAATTTCCCTTTATCGGTGACATCATTGAATGATGAGAAGAAAAAACAAACTTTTGTCTTATGATACAAGAGCTCTGTCCCTATTACACCACAATAAGATGGTACAGCCAAGGCTAAAAAACATCTAAAATAAGGGGGAAAAAATAAATAAATAATAATAGTAATAGTAATCATAGAAAATGTAACAATGATAATAATAATATATATAATCATAGTAATAAAAAAAATTAATTGAACATCATTAGTAATAAAAATGCAAAATAATGCAAAATGTGACTATTATAATAAATTATAAAAATTAAACATAAATAATAAAACATAAATAATAAACATAAGATAAACATAAAATAAATTGGCAATAGTGATAATGATTATTATTATTGTAAAAAATATAATAATAGTGTTTTAAATAGATTTAAAAAAATATATATATATATAAAAGCATCTCTCTTTTTCGATTTGATAAAGAATTATATATTTTTGGAATAGTATAAATAAAAGCAAAAAAAAAAAAAAAAGAGTACTAGGCTCTGTCTCTTGGGAATAACAAAAATGCAAATTCTGATTTTTGAATATAAACTTCCAAGGAAATGTGACTGTACAAAGAATGGTTCTTAGTTCAATAAAAAAAAAATATATTAATTACAAAAAAAGAAATAAAATAAAAGTAGAAACAGATGGAAACAAATCCTTGGCTCTGAGATCCAGGATGATCTGGTCGGCTTCAGACCAGCCTCCCAGAGACGGGGGTTTTACTGAGAGGAAGAAAAAAATGTAAACATTTATCGATTTTGTTTGTAAACAGGTGATGGGAATGAACCCGTACACTGGATACATTGTTACATTATTGCATTTTCAAATGTTAATACAAGCACTTTATTTATTTTTTTAAATATAAAAAAAACTGCGATTTTTTTAAAACATTTATTGCGTTTCAAATCAATCCATCATCATTGGAATTGTATCCCATGGACATATTGCATTACCCTAGACGTGATCCTCATGAACAATTCAGGTGCCAGAGGAAAGCACTGCACTGGAATCTAAAGGAGCCTCCTGCCCCCCTCCCCCAGTGTCCACCTGACCATAGCTACATGTATATCATCCATAGATGTGAATTCCATAAGATTCCTTGCACCCCTCGAATAGGCATAGAGGAGCCATTCAACCGGTGATGACAACATGTTGTGACTGTGACTACAAGGGCTGCGGAGAATTAGGGGGGGGGGGGGGGGGGGGGTCATATAAAGACATTGTATCACTGGCAGGATACACACTGCAACTAATGCACACACCAGACCATTCAGGAGGCTGTTACACCTATCTAGTCATAGATATAGCAGAGCCAAGTTTGTCGTTTGGCTGCATGCATGCTACTAGACAATGAAGATGCCACCACCCAAAGAGTTAAGTGCACTTACTTACCAATTGCCGCAGCCGAGAGATTCAGTCCCGAAGCTGAGAGCGGCTGGGTGGAAGTTTGGTGCTGGTGGCAGCATTGGAGGCGCAGCAGTATCTGCCTGGTATCAGTGATTTTCTATTGCAGTACAGGGGTAGAAGTATGTGATCTGAATATAGAGGGGGGGGCTCCGGCACAGCCAACGCGGAGGATCCTGCAAGGAGTGCATTCCCTTACAGGCTGCCGAAGTTTACGTGCCCGCTTGACATATCCATAGGGAGAACGCGAGGTCCCGAAGCGGCTTCTGTGTGAATTGTGTCTCTAAAGGGAATTGCAGGTCCCTGGTCTTTAGCACTAGACAAAGCACGGCAAACCTTGCTGAGAGAAGAAGACCACCCTACAGTCAGGGGGATGAAAAGGCGTCTTAGCCAATCACTTCTAGGCAGCGATTCTTATAAATATTCATCCGGTCCACCAGGCCAATTAGGGTGTGAATGGGACGGGGCTTATTTAGATTACGCTCTTAAATCAAACTGAGTCATTCAACTCCGGGGAGAAGGGACCTGGGTGCTGGGCTGCGATGCTGAGGAGCACTGCAGTGGGATGTGTGCGCCCTCACAGCTGCCTCGTCTCTATTGATGTGCAGATGCTGCTTCACTCTCCTGGTCACGTGGCCTCATTGCAGAGCTTCTCACATTCATGCCTCCTCTCTGACCTCAGGGGTGAAAGGAACAAAAAGAAAGACCCCCCCCCGATCAATGGAACCTTGGAAGGCGGTGATATAGACTATTGCATCTTCAGGGTTTGTTCATTAAGGGGTGACGTAAAACATGGACACCTATCTCATCGAATGTTGCCGCCTCTATAGGTCCTGGAGATCACTGGTCCTATGACTAAGCTCCTGGGTCTAGACGTTCTGCAGTACCGTACGGAGGGGGGGCTTCATAGCGAGGTTTTGACACATGGGTTGATTTCCGCCGTGACATGTTAGCGACGCGCGTTCCTGCCACCCTGGGACCAGTTAGGGTTCGGTCTCCTCTATGCAGAGGCCCACTGGTCATGCACATTTTTTAGGGCTCACGCACAGCGACCGTTGCCTGTTTTGCGGACGCGCAAATTAGAGATCCACAAAAGATGGATACCGGCCGTGTGCGTGCCGCATTTTGCACGGGGTGCTGTCTGCATCTCTTGCAGCCCCATTGACGTGAATAAGTCCACGTCCGACCCGCAAAAAATGCTAAAATGCGGACAAAAACCTGGTCTTGTGCACGAGCTCTTATTTTTGGGTATAGCTAGTGTTGAGCAAAGACTTCACTTCAAATTTCAGGATAAATTCGATTTGCCGCGAAGCCGAATTTCCTCGTGCTTCAGGGTAGCGAATAGTGTTGAGCGGACTTCTGTTTTAAGTTTGGCGTCCAAGGTTCTGGTTATCGGAGAATCCCGTTATGGATTCCGCTACCACGGACCATAACGGAATTCTATGACGGCGTGCGCCACAGAAACCTGTATTTAAATAGACTTCTATTATGACGGAATGCAAAAAGGGAATTCCTCTTATAGGCTTCCGTGGCGCATGCCGTCAAAGACATCCGTTATGGTCCGTGGTAGCGGAATACATAACCGGATTCTCCGATAACCCGAACCTGAACACCAGTAGCAAATCAATTTAACCTAAAATAGTGTCTGCCGCCGCCATCTTGCTTGAAGGTCACAATGACGTTGTCATGGGCCGCGCAAGATTGTGCGCCAGATCTTCAAGCAAGATGGCGGCGGCCAGCTCGTCATGAGCAAATGAATCAGGTAAGTATGATTTTTATTTTACACTTGGTTATTTATATCAGATGCCGCCATCATGTATGAACGCGGAATCTGAGGTTTACAATGATGGGGGCGGCGCAATCGCAGCTCTATGTCATTGCACCCACAACTTACAAAGAAATCTGCTTTGTGATAAAGTAATTCGTCAAGCAGCAAATTTTTTTTTAAAATTCGGTGAAGCAGTCGATTCAAACTTTTCAATAATTCACTCATCACTAGGCGTAGCCACAGGTGGTGGACAGGTATGGGTAGGCTCACATCTGCGTTCTGGATTCCGTTATGGCTTTCCGTTATAACAGAAAATAACAGAATCCATAAGACGGGAGTGAAAACGGAAGCCTTTAAGAGTCACTCTGTTTTAATCCGTCTTTATAGAAGTCTATGGGAATCATGACGGATCCGTCTGGTTCCCGTTATGCAAGACGGAAAACAAAGTCCTGTCGACAGGACCCAGAAGGATCCGTTATGATTCCCATAGACTTCCATTAGGACGGAAAGCAAACAAAATGCCTTTTAAAGGCTTCCGTTTTGCATTCCGTCATAATACAAGTCTATGGGCAGAAGAACGGATCTGTCCTTCCGTCTTATGGATTCCGTTATTTTCCGTTCTAACCATGTTATAACGGAAAGCCATAATGCTAGTGTGAACCCACCCTAATTACTACTCCACCCCAGGGCTGGCGTACTTTTCTTTGCCTGTTTTGAGAACTTTTTTTTTGTTGCATTAAAAGTTTACTGGAGACATGTGACTTTTCTCCACAAAGATGCAACTTTTTTTTTAATGCAGAAGGAAATTAGACAAGTCTAAGTAAATATGAACCCGTCAAACTGCAAAACAACCACCAGAGGTCAGACTATCAAAAATACGCCGAGTCTAATTCATCAACGGCTGTGCGAATTCTAATAAATGCTCGGTAAAAGAAACACAGACAAATGTCTAATTTTATGTCCAAAAACAGGCGAGCTTGATAAATTTGCCCCCAATGACGCTGCTCCCCGCCAACCATATCTCAAGACCAAAAAAAAAAAGGTGACATTAAAGGGTTAAGCTTAGGAAACCTGCACAGCTCAGCTGAGTAGATACAATTGTATCCAGTCTTGACAATGCTCTGGACTACAGACTGATACACTGTAGCAAACCGCCTCTGAGGACATGTGTTTGGCTCACACAGCATTGTCTAGACAGGATACAAATGTATCCACTTCTCAGCTGACTGCAGAGCCATGTTTACTGCCTCTGAATGTAGACAAGTGTGTTCTCATTCACTGACAGCAAACACAGTAAGGAATTGAAAGACGAACTATATTAGAGAGCTGTAAAACTTTCTATTTATAAACTGGAAAGTCCTTTTAAGGGTAGGTCTACACGACGACAACAATAAGTTGCGCAACAAAAGAGTACACCTGCACTGCAACTGGTGTCACGCAACATTTATGTTGCGTAACATTTTTTATAATGACTGTCTATGGTGTCGCACTAGGACTTGCTGCGACTGCATCAAATCCCACTTGGATGGATCTTTGTGAGATTGTCGCGTCGCAGTTACAGCAAGTCGCAGTGCAACACCATAGACAGTAATTATAAAACATGTTGCGCAGCATTACTGCAACTTATTAACGCATGACAAATGTCGTCATGTAGATGTAGATACCCCAGGTATTAAAGGGGTAGTCCTAGTTAAAACTAAAATTGATACCCTGCAGAGAAGAGGTTAAAATAATTAAACAAGTTAAGCCTCATTCACACGTCCGTGTCCGTGCTTAAATCCGTGAGAAGGTGGTCAGTGAAGCATCCATGAAGCTGTCCGTGAAGGATCTGTCCATTTTCTGCTGACCGTGTGCCATCCGTGTTTCACTGACCCTGCACAGCTAAAAATTCATTTTTTTAAAGCATTTCTTCCTAATGATCTGTGAAACACGGATGGCCATGTGGTTCCCAGAAAGAACCCTCTGAATGTGAGATCAACCAGTGATTTGTGGTCACCATTCATCCATATACTGTCCTTGGCTACAGTACTGGTCTTGAGCGAGAGACGAGGAGGAAGGAGAACCTTCTGATTCTGATGAAGACCCAGAATCAACTCTGACAAGTGACATTCATGTGAAGAAAAATGTCATGAAAGATCAAGGAGCTTGTAAGGAGCTGATTTATACAGTTATGCCCAACAAGAAAAGTCCTGGACCATCCATGGCCCCTGCTCCCCATGATGTGAAAGAGACATCAAGACCCAAGCATAATGTGACATTCAGTGACATTGTCCTAGTCTTTACAATGCCTCCCAACAACAGAGGGTTCTGGTTTATGAATGTCACCAACCAGAATCTAGAACAGCAGACCCAGAACATCAGAACCAAGATAGGCAAGCTGGCAATATACCTAAGAGACGAGGAAGGCTGAGGCTACAAAAACTGCCTTCACTTAAGATCTCACCTGTTCTTCTTCCACCGCTGTTCCATCCAGGTGACAGATGTGCTGCCTCTGATGTCACTAGCATCTCACCTTCTTAGTTTCTCTGGACAATACTGCTGGGTTTATCTCTTCTTTACCACCTGTCGTCAGGAGGAGAAAACCTGAAGTTCACATGACCCCTAGCCTGAAGTTCACACCTGTCACAATGCCGAAGGGTGGTGTTCTGCTGATAGCTGGAGGCTTGTGACTTGAGGATGACACTGGTCATTTGTAACATCTCTGTGCCTGAGGGAATCAAGAACCAACCACTGACTTTATGGTAAGTCCATCTCACCTCATACCATTGTGAAGGGCAGGTCCACCAGTGTCCACAGCAAGGGTGCTGGCTAATAGTGGGGTTTCTAATACCATCTTATGGTGGAGCTGCTGGTGCAATTAAGTGGCTGCACCTACAGGAGCTTCAGGGTCTCAGATGGGATCAGAGCTGAGGGTGCTGAGCCTGTGATGTTCTCAATGTGAGTGGCCAGTAGTAAGGCATGCAGCGGTCAAATGCCAGTGCAGTGCTATGGTCCGCCAACCTATTTTAGATCCCAAGTCTGGCTCTTTTTACTCCTAAGGAGTCAGGAGAAGGAAATTAAGGAAGGAGCATGAAGACCACCACAGTACAGCACCTACTGTCTCAGCCCCCAGAGCCTCAGGGACACTGGCTACTGAAACCTGGAGCATAATAGGAGAACTTCCAATGGGTCTGGAGTGAAGGAGGTTCATACTGTGGTTCATGCTTCAGTGGTATACTGTATGTGGCAATCATTCTGAACACCATATTTGTATTTACACCAGGCAACTGCTATAAAGACACTAATAAATCTTCCTCCATACAGATCAGATTCCCTTCAGGACATGATAAAACTGTCTGCCTGCAGCCACCACTAGGGGGAGCTCAATAGATAGAAATTAATTGATACAGTTACTATTGAATGCAATGGCATCTGTCAAAATATGTTTTCATTGAGCCCCCCTCCCTAGTGGTGGGAAGACTTGGACTGGCCCACAGGGGGACCGGTAAATCCCCCAGTACCCCCCCCCCCCCCCACCTCCACAATTGGACTGTACTACATACAGATAGGCAGCATACAACATCTCAACCAGTCAATGCGTCCATATAAAAAACAAACTGCCTGGCTTATTATTGAAGTGGGATGCACGTGGCTGTGTTGATTTCTAGGCACAGAGGCAGGTCAACCAGTGTCCACCTTCCATGGGGACCCACTTTATCAAAGTGGCTAATGGGACTCCCAGATGAGTCAATTTGCCTGCCTCCGTGTGGGTATGTATTCAAGGCAAGAGCCAGTCATTGGGATACAGGGAAGGACGGCGGGACAGAACAGTCTGAGGCACAGGCTACACAGTGGGCCACTACTGAAGAAAATGGGTTTGCCGCAGTTTTAGAGAATTGTGAATGGGGATCAGGTAATACTGACATGTAGCTGCACAGTGGGCCCCCAGAATGTGTTTTACTGGTGGGGCCTAGGCACCTTAGTCTGAAACTGGTGGTGGATGCAGAAAAAATGCAGTGGATTTTTGTCAGGGACCAGCAGAAGAAGGAGTTCGGGGCTGTTTCCCCCCACCACCCATTCCCCATAGCAGTCAGGTGGTCTGCTTCTATGGCGAGTATGCCACCGGCAGCAAGCTTGACAGTTCAGATATAACGGATGTGTAGGTAAAGTTTCACATTTATCAGGACCCAGTTTATTTTAGGTCGAGGTGTTCACTATATACCAGAAAGTCGAAAGTTCAACAAAGTGAGGATCCAATTTCAAGATGTGGGGGAGATCTGAAAAAGTTGGGAAGACCACTGGAGACCATCTACATTGGGGACTGCAAAACTGCTTGAACCGCTCCAGCTGAGCCACCATAATCAGGTACCGCAGGATCTGACATTGTTAGCCACGTGGGACGCCACTGTGCGCTCTAGTCAGACGGCAACTGAAATCTATCGAGAGGTGTAATCACTGCATCCCATTCGGTGAATATATGTCGAATATGTCAAAATAATGGAATAGAATTTATCGAACATGAACTTTGTTTAGATATCTATTCGAATAAATACTGAGCACTTTATCGGTGAATATTTATCAATTTTTCAGAACATCGAACTTTAATCGATTATATTCAATTTTAAGGGTTTCATATGCCATTGAAGACTTCATTATTGCATTGCACATTTTATATATTTTTATCTTATGCTTAGATTGATATGATGCTGATTTTATCCTGAATTGTTTCTAATTAGATTGCTATCCACTGTTTTATTATTAGTTAGATGTCATTGTTTTAGCATTTTATATTTTAATTGTTGAATCTTCATCAGGTGTAATAAATATTGCCACCATTACCCATTGTGTTCGTATCTCTGTTTGGTCCAGGTGGAGAGAGCTCAGCCTTTCTATTTTTCAATAAAATCTTTTAGTCCTCCTCCTGGGTGGGCCCCTTCTGAGTTTGGGCCCTATAGCTAAGCCTCTGGGGGTGCGGATATCACAAGGCGGACAGTCTCTCATAGGTGCTCGAAGTTCGCAGAATCTCTGTCCTCGTAACCAACACACACGCACAGCGCTGCTTCTCCTCACAGTATGTCCTTCCCCACGACTTATGGTACTCAGGCAGCAGGCTGGCTGGACTTTGTCACATGCATGTCTTCTATACAGGCCATGTTTGCTATAAGGATGTGGGGGCTAGACTGTTTCTTTATACTTCTATGCCTTGGCCTCAACCCCATTGTTATGCTCAACTGTGTCTTTTCCCTATCTAACCTTTACAGCTAGCGATGCTAACCTCCACTGCTAGCTAACTACATGCAGGAATCTGTCACATCTTCCAGCTGACAATACTATGTCTCTCTCACATGGTACCTGAGCACAAGGTCTGCCTGCATTAATATTTATCCCCACAGAGGAAGTACTAGCTTGTGTAGGGTCTCTGTATGACTCCACTCTGACCCCCAACTTTGCCTTGTTATCCGGCAGTTAAACCCTTCACCTGCCACCAATAGTTTACATAAAACACTGCAATGCACATTAAATACAGTGTGTACCTTACCGTAGCTGTGTGTCGCTGTACTTACTGTGCAGGAAAAAACCTGGAAAGAGACGCAGCGCTAAATCAGAACTACAGTCCCATTATTCTCTTAGAGGTCACGTCCTTAGGCTACTTTCACACTAGCGTTCGATCGGATCCGTTCTGAACGGATCCGCTCATATTAATGCAGACGGTGGCTCCGTTCAGAACGGATCCGTCTGCAATAATAACTTAGAAAAATTTTCTAAGTGGGAAAGTAGCCTGAGCGGATCCGTTCAGACTTTACATTGAAAGTCAATGGGGGACGGATCCGCTTGAAGATTGAGCCATATGGTGTCATCTTCAAGCGGATCCGTCCCCATTGACTTCCATTATGAGTCGGAACGGATACGCTCGCCTCCGCACGGCCAGGCGGACACCCGAACGCTGCTTGCAGCGTTCAGGTGTCCGCTCACTGAGCGCTGGCAGGCGGATGCATTCTCAGTGGATCCGCCTCCACTGAGAATGCATTAGGGCCAGACGGCTGCGTTCAGGGCCGCTCGTGAGCCCCTTCAAACGGAGCTCACGAGCGGACACCCGAACGCAGGTGTGAAAGGAGCCAGAGGCTACCAATCATAAAGCGATGGCCTATCCTATAAGTATGCCATGGCTATTACTGCACATACAAATGTTGCCACTTTACTGTATAGTATACACAAAAAGCTATAAATTGCGCCATTGCTATGTATACAGTACATCCAAATAATAATGTAAATCTCGCCTACTCGCAGCACATAAAGTAAACCACCCATATAACTAATATACATGCCAATAAAAAATATATATACATCTGTGTATAACAACATCTCACAGCATATAAAGTGGCGTTATTCAGTCTTTATTAACAGATGACCACATCAGGTGTAAAAAGATCTATTGGCTCTTGTTACAATTATAGTATCCATATATAATGTATTGGTGACTGCATAGATCTATGTGTACTGAGCTCCCCCTAGTGGTGGCTACATAGCTCTATTTGTACGGAGCTCCCCCTAGTGGTGCCTGCTTATATCTATCTATACTGAGCACCCTCTAGTGGTGCCTGCTTATATCTATCTATACTGAGCACCCTCTAGTGGTGCCTGCTTATATTTATCTATACTGAGCACCCACTAGTGGTGACTACATAAATCTAAGTGTACTGAGCTCCCCCTAGTGGTGGCATTATATATTTATCTTTACAGAGCTCCCTTTAACTAGTAACTGCATACAGTATGCACTGAGCTCCCCCTAGTGGAGGCTGCTTGTATCTACAGAATGTATACAGAGCTCGACCTAGTGGTGGCTGAACAGATCTATCTGTACTGAGCTCCCCTTAGTGATAGCTGCATATATCTATATGTACTGAGCTCGACCTAGTGGTGGCTGCATAGATCGATGTCTGCTGAGCTCCCCCTAGTGATGGCTTCATATATCTGTGTGTACTGAGCTCCCCCTAGTGGTGGCTGCATTGAAGATCGATGTCTGCTGAGCTCCACCTAGTGGTGACTGCATATATCTGTGTGTTCTGAGCTCCACTTAGTGGTGGCTGCATAGATCGATGTCTGCTGAGCTCCACCTAGTGATGGCCACATATATATATATATAGTAACTGCATATATCTAAATGTATTGAGCTCCCCCACTGGAGGCTGCATATATCTCTGTGTACTGAGCTCCCTCTACTGGTGACTGCATAGATCAATCTGTACTGCGCTCCCCCTACTGGTGACTGCATAGATCAATCTGTACTGAGCTCCCCCTACTGGTGAATGCATAGATCAATCTGTACTGAGCTCCCCCTACTGGTGAATGCATAGATCAATCTGTACTGAGCTCCCCCTACTGGTGACTGCATAGATCAATCTGTACTGAGCTCCCCCTACTGGTGACTGCATAGATCAATCTGTACTGAGCTCCCCCTACTGGTGACTGCATAGATCAATCTGTATTGAGCTCCCTCTACTGGTGACTGCATAGATCAATCTGTACTGAGCTCCCTCTACTGGTGACTGCATAGATCAATCTGTACTGAGCTCCCCCTACTGGTGACTGCATAGATCAATCTGTACTGAGCTCCCCCTACTGGTGACTGCATAGATCAATCTGCTCCCCCTACTGGTGACTGCATAGATCAATCTGTACTGAGCTCCCCCTACTGGTGACTGCATAGATCAATCTGTACTGAGCTCCCCCTACTGGTGACTGCATAGATCAATCTGCTCCCCCTACTGGTGACTGCATAGATCAATCTGTACTGAGCTCCCCCTACTGGTGACTGCATAGATCAATCTGTACTGAGCTCCCCCTACTGGTGACTGCATAGATCAATCTGTACTGAGCTCCCCCTACTGGTGAATGCATAGATCAATCTGTATTGAGCTCCCTCTACTGGTGACTGCATAGATCAATCTGTACTGAGCTCCCCCTACTGGTGACTGCATAGATCAATCTGTACTGCGCTCCCCCTACTGGTGACTGCATAGATCAATCTGTACTGAGCTCCCCCTACTGGTGAATGCATAGATCAATCTGTACTGAGCTTCCCCTACTGGTGACTGCATAGATCAATCTGTACTGAGCTCCCCCTACTGGTGAATGCATAGATCAATCTGTACTGAGCTCCCCCTACTGGTGACTGCATAGATCAATCTGTACTGAGCTCCCCCTACTGGTGAATGCATAGATCAATCTGTACTGAGCTTCCCCTACTGGTGACTGCATAGATCAATCTGTACTGAGCTCCCCCTACTGGTGAATGCATAGATCAATCTGTACTGAGCTCCCCCTACTGGTGACTGCATAGATCAATCTGTACTGAGCTCCCCCTACTGGTGACTGCATAGATCAATCTGTACTGAGCTCCCCCTACTGGTGACTGCATAGATCAATCTGTACTGAGCTCCCTCTACTGGTGACTGCATAGATCAATCTGTACTGAGCTCCCCCTACTGGTGACTGCATAGATCAATCTGTACTGAGCTCCCCCTACTGGTGACTGCATAGATCAATCTGTACTGAGCTCCCCCTACTGGTGACTGCATAGATCAATCTGTACTGAGCTCCCTCTACTGGTGACTGCATAGATCAATCTGTACTGAGCTCCCCCTACTGGTGACTGCATAGATCAATCTGTACTGAGCTCCCCCTACTGGTGACTGCATAGATCAATCTGTACTGAGCTCCCCCTACTGGTGACTGCATAGATCAATCTGTACTGAGCTCCCCCTACTGGTGACTGCATAGATCAATCTGTACTGAGCTCCCCCTACTGGTGACTGCGGCCAGGAAAAATGCTGCCATTTACTGAGATAATTTTAACTGTTAGATGTACTAGTGAAAAAATAAAAAAGGGGGGGGGGGTGTGATTTTTGAAAACGTATACACACCCTTGTAATGTGAGGGTCTGCAACGTTTTTCCAGCTGACTCGGCTTCCATGTCTCACATTACTCTTTTATTCCTCACTCTCTAGAATGTAACTTCCAATTAGTCGCCGACTAGAGCCCGGAGCGCTGTACTTCCTTCATTCCTGTGTCAGACTGTATTCTATCAAGGCGGAGGGGGAAAACGAATATTAATTGGGCCCAGGGTCTCTCTGACCGGTGAATGTTCTCAGCCGATATCCTCCGGATCCGTAACAATGAAATTTGCGTTCCTCGCGTTATTAACAGGATCCGACCCAAAGGTGACATCCAATATTTAGCAGCAGCATTTAATAAAACTGAAAACCTCATCATCCCCAGGACGACACTTCCCAACATCTTCCTCCTTCAGCTCATCCTTGTACACAGGATCCTGGCCATTGGAAACGGCACCTTAAAGGGGAACTCTTCTTGGCAACAGTTAGGGGGAGTTCCCACCCGTTTTCTGGCCCAAACACATTGTAACTACGACATTTGTAACCAATAAAATAAACTGTAACATTTGTCTGAACTCCCACCATACCTTACAAAGAGATGGCAGAAATGGATGCTGCTTTGGATGTGAGTGGAGTAAATGGTGCCATAATGTAAAATATCAGTAAAGTTACCGTAGATGGGCAATGTTAACAAACACCAGATCTACAAAGTCCCTGCTCCACTTTTTTTTTTGAAATATACAAAAGTTTCTGAAAAGGGATTGGGGGTTTCAAGAGTCGTAAAAATGGAATTACTCCAGTCACATCCAGAGCTGCATCAAACGCTTCCAATGTTCTGCTATCTCTATACACTGGGGGAGCACAGACAAAGTTACACCAAGATGAGAGGGTCGCATGACTGTCCACAGGGGGTAGATAAAGTGCAGACGTATTCCAGGAGCGACCACCAAAAATTAAGAAGACATATTTTGGAAATGTCTATTAGTCCTCTCCCAACTAGACCTAAAACCTGGTTGTTTATCCCTTTAAATTTACATTGCCTTAAAGGGGAGTCTCGGGGTCAGTTCTCATTGAGGAGACTAAGAGGTGTATGGAGACTTATTGTAAGGCAGTGCTCCATGGGAAAAAAATATGCAGATTAGCTCAAATCAGCCAAGCCCGATAAGAATCTCTTAAAGGAAGAGTATATATATATATATATATATATAGTTTATCAGCTTAAGGTGGATCGGCCCTTTTAAGGGGATGTCCATTATAAAAATAATGCAAGGTTTCTTCCAAAACCAGCACCACACAGTCCGCAGGTTGTCTGGGGGTTCAGCAAATCTGCCCCAATCTCTTCAAAGTAGCCAGGCTGCAGTACCACAGACAACCATGGACAGGTGTGGCGCTGTTCACAGAAGAAAGCAGCCAATGGACCCAGCACTGCACCATCACCTGCCTCCTGGGAGTGAAGTCCTAATAATGCGAGGGCTCAGACAGATGTGCGCTGTCACCCTGTGTGCCCGCCACCCGTCATCGCTGCCACTGACAGCGTAAAACATCCACTATGAATAATCAAACAGCTTCAATAATTAACTCTCCAAACGGCAGCTCATCTGGTGTCAATGACATCACTCAACTGCCGGCTGCAGACTTATTAATGGGTCTGTATAACGCCGGCGAGTCTATTACAGAATGAAGATGGGGGAGGGGGGGGGGGGCGGTCATTCATTTAAAACTTTTACAATCCGTTCACAGACACTGCAAGATATAACCGACACGTGTTACTCCTGAGGGTAACTGCAGCTGCATCCCCTGATACATCTTGTATTCTACTCAAGAGCTGCACTCCTCCAGCAGAATAGTGAGTGGAGCTCTGCAGTATAATACAGGATAAGTAATGTTTTTACTAAGTGACTGCACCAGCAGAATAGTGAGTGCAGCTCTGAAGTATAATACAGGATGTAACTCAGGATCAGTACAGGATAAGTAATGCATGTCCACAGTGACTGCACCAGCAGAATAGTGAGTGCAGCTCTGGAGTATAATACAGGATGTAACTCAGGATCAGTACAGGATAAGTAATGTATGTACACAGTGACTTCACCAGCAGAATAGTGAGTGCAGCTCTGGAGGATAATACAGGATGTAACTCAGGATCAGTACCGGATAACTAATGTAATGTATGTACACAGTGACTGCACCAGCAGAATAGTGAGTGCAGCTCTGGAGTATAATACAGGATGAGTAATGTATGTACACAGTGACTGCACCAGCAGAATAGTGAGCGCAGCTCTGGTGTATAATACAGGATGTAACTCAGGATCAGTACAGGATAAGTAATGTATGTACACAGTGACTGCACCAGCGGAATAGTGAGTGCAGCTCTGGAGTATAATACAGGATGTAACTCAGGATCAGTACAGGATATGTAATGTATGTACACAGTGACTGCACCAGCAGAATAGTGAGTGCAGCTCTGGAGTATAATACAGGATGTAACTCAGGACTGTATATAGGGTATAGCTATCTATGTTGAGGTGGTGGACACATGTTTCTGTATATATATGTGCTTTCCCTTAGGGTCTGTATGTTCCATATGTCTGTAGTTAGATTATTGTTTGGTACATTAATAATTTATTTGCACATGTTCGCGGTTGAGTATTTTCTTTCCTTCAGGGCTGAATTGTTGCTTATTAATTGTTATACTTTTATACGGCTGTGTTACTTTTTGCATTATTTATTATCCCATGAAGCCGACGTCTCCATCAACTCATCTTCGGTCTTCAGCCAGTGAGGATAACACATTCAAGAAGAATTCCCAACATTTCCTTGTTATAGAAGATTCCGGCACATTCCATTCACCTGGAACATAAAGAACCTGACATGTGGCAGATGATCCAGTCTTCTTGATGCACCAAAGATCATAGCAGAGTTCATGGAATTACGGCTGGGTCTGCACGGCGCCTTGAAGCTCGGGAGTTTCAAATAAATAAATGAATTGCAAAGTTTTATAATGGGAAAGTCACAAGGACAATCATGTTAGTGCTCGGGCATGAAGTGCAGAAATATGGACTTGGAACCACTCATCCCCTGTCTATGTGTGTATCAATGCTGCATCATTATATGGGCAGAATGGGTGGTTGTCCGGGGCTCATACGCCCAGGGGCCCTCAGTCACCCAGACTAACTAAACAATTTATTCAAATTGTGGTGTCACAAGCAGGGAGCAGTGAGCCCTAGAACTTTCCACATTACTGTCCCTACCTACTTGCACAACCACCTTAAACGGCGGACCTCAACTGGATGGCAGTCCCTGCTTAACAAAGTGCTGGGGCTTAAGAGTGAAAAAGCCGAGGACATACCAATAAACATAGTGACAGACAGACACAAGGGTAATGAGGCAGAGAACGCAGATGCCACACAAAGTACTTGAAGCAATAGTTAGGCTAGCCAGGTCATAACACTGGAGGTCACATCGAGGTACAAAAAGTTAAGCAAATCAAGGTCAAGTCAGAAGCCGTGGTCAGAAAAAACGGATTAGAGGAGCAGGGTAAATAGTAACATATGCTGAAAAAAGAATAGTAGGAATAGCTCACTCTAATGTGACAGGGAACAGGTGCTCTAGTCCAAATAGCTGTATCACTCATGCAGAGAAAAATATTGGAAATAGTTGTATATGCGGACTGGCACTCTGTATGTGTGGCTACAAATACAATACACAGTAATAAAGTGATCACACTAATTTAATAAATAAAAAAATGAAATATACAGTACAGACCAAAAGTTTGGACACACCTTCTCATTCAAAGAGTTTTCTTTATTTTCATGACTATGAAAATTGTAGATTCACACTGAAGGCATCAAAACTATGAATTAACACATGTGGAATTATATACATAACAAAAAAGTGTGAAACAGCTGAAAATATGTCATATTCTAGGTTCTTCAAAGTAGCCACCTTTTGCTTTGATTACTGCTTTGCACACTCTTGGCATTCTCTTGATGAGCTTCAAGAGGTAGTCACCTGAAATGGTCTTCACTTCACAGGTGTGCCCTGTCAGGTTTAATAAGTGGGATTTCTTGCCTTATAAATGGGGTTGGGACCATCAGTTGCGTTGTGGAGAAGTCAGGTGGATACACAGCTGATAGTCCTACTGAATAGACTGTTAGAATTTGTATTATGGCAAGAAAAAGCAGCTAAGTAATAAAAACGAGTGGCCATCATTACTTTAAGAAATGAAGGTCAGTCAGTCCGAAAAATTGGGAAAACTTTGAAAGTGTCCCCAAGTGCAGTCACAAAAACATCAAGCGCTACAAAGAAACTGGCTCACATGCGGACCGCCCCAGGAAAGGAAGACCAAGAGTCACCTCTGCTGCGGAGGATAAGTTCATCCGAGTCACCAGCCTCAGAAATCGCAGGTTAACAGCAGCTCAGATTAGAGACCAGGTCAATGCCACACAGAGTTCTAGCAGCAGACACATCTCTAGAACAACTGTTAAGAGGAGACTGTGTGAATCAGGCCTTCATGGTAGACTATCTGCTAGGAAACCACTGCTAAGGACAGGCAACAAGCAGAAGAGACTTGTTTGGGCTAAAGAACACAAGGAATGGACATTAGACCAGTGGAAATCTGTGCTTTGGTCTGATGAGTCCAAATTTGAGATCTTTGGTTCCAACCACCGTGTCTTTGTGCGACGCAGAAAAGGTGAACGGATGGTAAGAGGTCCCCGAAACGCGTCTGGCGTGATACTCCGCTGCGAGATACAAGCCAGACTTCCGTCACAGACCACGTGACATGCCGGCGTTTGTCTGAACAGCGTGGAAGTACGTATAGCAATAGCGATCTTTATACCGGGTATGTAATGCCGCATCTTTGTACACATTAAACCGCAATCCATCTAGAATCAGGTAAGACCTGTATACCCTTCTAATATAGTACAAACCAGTACTTGATTTATCATCGCTTGCAGTTACTGGACCTGGACATTTTACAGGAACTATATCTAGGACCATTTTCTCCTATTAAGGACATTTGGGTCTACAACAAGCCATAATTACACGATCAATCAGCACTATTAAATGCCCTTTATGATAACTAGCGAAACAACACCAAAATGTTTGGCAAGTCTAATTCAGAAGGAACCAATACACCTTCACAAGGAACTTTGCATTTTCTGCTCTTTGCTTGTTTTTTTATACCCAATATTGTAATTTGCGCCAGCATGAATGCGTTTACTTCATGATGTTTTTATAGTGTTTTATTGATACATATTGACACATTTTTTCATTTATTAAATTAATGTGATCACTTTATTACTGTGTATTAAATACTAACGTACTCAGGAACAGAAGCCAGGTCAGAGTCAGAAATATAAGTCAATGCTAGTGAAGTTACGAAAAAACACCTAAGGATGAGCAAATCAGTTTCGAACCGAACCGGGTTTGGTCTGAACTTTGCTATTTTTTGGACGGCAGACTAACCCAAATATTTTCAGGTTTGTTTTGAATGAATCCAAAAAAATCTGTAGAAATAATCAGTCAGCGCTCTGGAAGAAGGTGGTGCTGGTATCCTGGGTTGCAGCCTCTTACATCCATGTGCAAGAAGTGGGTCAGCACTCGCTTTTTGATGCAAAACAATCTTCACTTTATTTCCAAAAACAGAATACTGCATGCAGTACTTTTAGTCCGGCTGACACTCGGTGTGCGCTGTCGTGCTGCCGCCGGAACTTCACCCCCGCCCCCATTATAGTCAATGGGGACGGCACGGCAGACCAGGGGCACACGTGAACTAGTGGCAGGACGGATCCGACAGAATGTAATTTACCACATTGTGTGCACCATATGCAATGTTCCGAACGTCGGCTGCACTAGGGGAGCGGGGCTAAAAAACAAACAAAAACAATACCTCTTAAATAGAGAAGGTTATTGGATACATCTCTGCCAAAAAGGCTAAATCATAGATTAGATTTGATTTTAAATTATTGATGTTTTATCCTGTCTGTCTTGTTACAATACTGGGTTGTACTTACCTGTAGTATACTGATTAAGTTAATTAGTACAGTAGGTGGGTTTTTGGTTTAAGACTATGGGGCACATTTATTATAACTGACGTTTTAGAGCCCTGCACTGGCGGTGGATCCCTCACAGTTATGTAGAGGCGCTGACTTCCTTGCCATTTTCTATGCCTAAACCAGGAGTAGAAAATGGTGGATGAGATGGGTCTGCCGGCTCGTCCCCTTCACCCTCCAAATGCCATGCCTCCTTTTATAGGCTTGACATGAGCGGGGAGAAGTCACAATCACGGCAATCACCCTGACATAGAAAGTCTTCTGGTCAGAATGGTCATAAATGGTTCAAAGAAGGACAAAATGCGTGCTTCAAGCAAGGGGACTTTGGAGTATGGACATTTTTGGACATTTGCCCTTATTACTACTACACAAAACCATCAACTCCCTACTTTATTGCACGTTGAAGGGTTAACTTACACTGTGATTTATGCTGTTATGGGCACTTATACTGTTGAACTGCAGGGGTTAATGCACAGCCAACTAATACTGGAAGACTTTGGGACTTTCTACCTATGCACTGATAATCTAGTATTTTTCTACAGTTACTATAAGGAATATGGAGAGCTAAGTTTTAGAGAGAACAGACACAGTAAACTTTCTACTGTCCAGTTAAGCTCTGTCTAGGCTGTTTACTTCTGAAAACTGCTTAGTCATTCTAATTGACTTGTATTAAAGCTCAATACAAGTCTATGGCAGACAGGAATAGCAACATTGTTTCTGTTTAGGATGTACTTCTTTATTCCATCCCTCCCACTAGAAGATTCTAGTTCAGTTAGAAACTGTATAAAAGGAGAGCAGTCAGAGCCCCTAGTTGTCTGTAGATAGGGACCAGTGTTCAGTAGAACACACACTGCCAGACTGCTGAGTGACTGAAAGACGATGCTGAGACAGGGAAACTCTGCCACAGACCCTGGGTCACCAGCTTGTTGACTAGGGAGGCGGTCTGACGACTGAGCCACAGACCCTGAGCCACCTGCACCTTGGCCAGGGTACCAGCCTTCAGAGAGAGAGGGACAGCTAGTTCAGGCCTTTCCTTAACATGAAACCTTCTTCTGACTGGAAGGAGACTGTAGAAACCAGCTCAGTGCCTTGCCTACAGGCTCGGACTGGCCCACATGGGGTACTAGTGAATCCACTGGTGGGTCCCTAAGCAAGGTGGGCCCCTAGTCTCCCACCCCCTGCACAAGTGGCACATAACACAGTAGACTTACTGCACTACATACATATATTCAGTGTTCAGCTCCTCAACCAGCCGATGTTCATATAAAAAAAAAACTGATAGATTATTATAGAAACTCCCCAGTTTATTACTATAGACACAATCAGAGCTGAGATGACTTCTCGGTATAGAGGAAAGCCACCAGTGTCCTCTTCTCCCCAGGACCTACCTTCTCAAAGTCACTGCAGGGACCCCCATATTCAATCATCTGGTAGCATATGGTCATATTTGAATGTATCTGTACAGTGGGCCCCCAAAATAAAGTTTACTGGTGGCACCCCAGTCTGTCACTGCTCACCTATATTGTTCTATCCTTGAGTTCCTTGCACATGTCGGACCAAAGCACGGTCATCTCTGGGACACAGAACCCGTCTCCTTCCTAAGCGGTATGATGGCTGGACATTCCCATCTTGTTTGTACTGTACCTTTAGGGGTCTTGAAATTGCACCCAAGGTTGAGCCAGACTTGTGCAAGTCCACAATTCTCCTCCTGATATCTTGGCTGAATTCTGTAGACTTTCCCATGATGCTACACAAAGAAGCAGTGTGTTTCAGGTGTGCATTTAAATACATGCACAGGTGTGTCTCTAATCATCAAACCTAACAGAAGCTTCCAAACACATGACATCATCATATGGGCAGTCCAGAATTGTTTAAAGGCATAGTAATCTTTGTGTATGTAAACTTAAGACTTTGCAGAAAGTAATAAAAATGCCTTAAAACATCCTCTCTCTCTCAATATTCTGGCATTTGGCAAATATTAATAATTATGGTAATCCTAACTGACCTAAAACAGGAAAGGTTTATTCTGATTTCATGTCAGATATTGAGAAAAACATGCAGATGTGTCTTTTTATATAGTGTATGTAAACTTCTGGTATTAACTGTATGTACCACCTACCACTGCACAGACAAATTTCCCCTTTATGGCAGTGGTGCCCCCTAATGGCAGTGCCCTCTTTCAGCAGGACTATGCCCCACTGTGCAGAATCTGTCCAGGAATCAGGAACATGACAAAGAGATCCAGGTGATGACTTGTCTCAAAGTTCCCAGATCTCAATCTGATCATCACCTGTGGGATCCACGGAGGCCGCGCCGAGCAACGTACAGGATCTGCTGCCAAATACCACAGGACTCCTCAGAGGTCATGTGGAGTCAGGGAGGAGATGCTACGTAATATTAGGCATATCTTATGGCTGATGGGTGTATTGTATATACAGCGTATTATACACTCGTGTACAGTTTCCCTTTCTTAGATTTACACTGACCTAAAGAATTATTAGGAACACCTGTTCTATTTCTCATTAATGCGATTATCTAGTCAACCAATCACATGGCAGTTGCTTCGATGCATGTAGGGTTGTGGTCCTGGTCAAGACAATCTCCTGAACTCCAAACTGAATGTCAGAATAGGAAAGAAAGGTGGGCTACAACAGCAGAAGACCCCACCGGGTACCACTCATCTCCACTACAAATAGGAAAAAGAGGCTACAATTTGCACGAGCTCACCAAAATTGGACTGTTGATTGTTGAAGACTGGAAAAATGTTGCCTGGTCTGATGAGTCTCGATTTCTGTTGAGACATTCAAATGGTAGAGTCCGAATTTGGCGTAAACAGAATGAGAACATGTATCCATCATGCCTTGTTACCACTGTGCAGGCTGGTGGTGGTGGTGTAATGGTGTGGGGGATGTTTTCTGGGCACACTTTAGGCCCCTTAGTGCCAATTGGCCATCGTTTAAATACCACGGGCTACCTGAGCATTGTTTCTGACCATGTCCATCCCTTCATGACCACCATGTACCCATCCTCTGATGGCTACTTCCAGCAGGATAATGCACCATGTCACAAAGCTCGAATGATTTCAAATTGGTTTCTTGAACATGACAATGGGTTCACTGGACTAAAATGGCCCCACAGTCACCAGATCTCAACCCAATAGAGCATCTTTGGGATGTGGTGGAACGGGAGCTTCGTGCCCTGGATGTGCATCCCTCAAATCTCCATCAACTGCAAGATGCTATCCTATAAATATGGGCCAACATTTCTAAAGATGCTATCAGCACCTTGTGGAATCAATGCCACGTAGAATTAAGGCAGTTCTGAAGGCAAAAGGGGTTCCAACACCGTATTAGTATGGTGTTCCTAATAATTCTTTAGGTGAGTGTATATCCTCCATGACCGAGTCTAATAAATGTCTGCAGACAATATGACACCAGGGAACACCAGAGCCTCCTGGGTAACATGAAATATTACTGGACGGAAGGGCAAAGGTCTGTTAAAGGGTTAATATCATAAATTAAACAGGACTTTGGCTAATTTAGGAAATACATACAATTCCTGTATTTTTTATGAATACTATTTACAGTAATTACATTACAGACTTTTATTTCAATACTTTTTCCCAGAGCAGCCACAGGAGCACACATCCTTAGGGCTCATGCACACAAAAATATTTTTTGTCTGTTTTTTGTTTTTTTTTGCTGCCTATATGCAGAACCATTCACGTCAATGGGTCCACAAAAAAAATTGTATTCCGTATGTCCACTCTGCTAAAAAGATAGAACATGTCCTATTCTTGTCCGTTTTGTGGACAAGGATAGGCACTGTTACAATAGATCCGCAAAAAAAAAAAAATGGATGCAATACAGATGTCACACGGACGTCATCCATATTTTAGGCAGATTTTGCGTGCGCATGAGCCCTCATAGCAGTTATTTCTGCCTGTACAGAGCTCCAAATCCCCTGCTTTCCTTCACATAGGTGTAAAAATAACATCATAAATTCTGGCTTTCTGCAGCCACCACTAGGGGGAGCTCATCGAAATAATTGCACTTTGCTCTCTCTAGTGCTACCAGCAGGCAGCCATTCTGCTGCATCTATTAGGCCTAGGAGGCCAATTAGTGTTACGATGACAAGCTTTTACACCGCAAGATAGAATTTACCGAGCAATCACTGGGTTGTGTCACGTTAAAGGGGTCGTCAACCCCCAAAGCAAATTTAATTATGACACCGAAAGTGATTACAAAAAGGAAAAAATCCACTTACCAGTTCTCTCTATTCACAACAAAAGCTTTACTTTGTCAAAAAGATTTTAAAAAAACTATACATAATTGGTATTGCTGCAACTAAGGATGAGCGAATCGACTTCGGATGAAACATAAAACTTTGTTCTAATACTGTACAGAGCAGAAGCTCCGTACAGTATTAGAATGTATTGGCTCCAATGAGCCGAAATTATTACTTTGCGAAGTCTCGCAAAATTTTGCATAATAACTTGATAAATCAGTTTATACTGTAAAAAAAAAAAAATGGCGCTTCTGTTCCGTACTGTATTAGAACAGGTTTTATGCAAATCGACTTCGGATGTTTCATCCGAAGTCGATTTCCTCATCCCTAGCTGCAACCATAACGACCCGTAAAATGCAATATGTATGTCGCGTGGGGAAAAAACACACCAAGACAAATGCTATATATTGCTTTTCCCGCCTCCAAAAAATTGCTATAATTTTTTTTTTTAAATCGCACTTAAAATGGTAAAAATCACTGGATAGCAAACATTTTTTACATTTTTTTCATGTTGCAAAAGTAGTAAAAACAGAAAAACAATATAAATTTGGTCTCTGTAATCGTAATTCCTACAGCACCATGAACATCGTAGGAACAAAACCCCAAAAAACTACGGCATAAATCCCATTATTTCCATCCCCCTCAACAAAAATAATAACTTTTTTAGTACCAGTTAGTCCACCTCTGCCCTGGTGCCATAAAAAATACCCGTCGTCCAACAGCAGACGAGTCCTCGTGCGGCTACGTAGATGGAAAAATGTAAAAGTGACGGCTCTCAGCACTCGGAGACACAAATAATAAAAATAACATTGTAGAATCCAAGCCTGAAATATTTGCATCCTCAGGGGACTGAGCGAGTATGCAGAGAGCATGGCAAGATGGTTAAATATAGTCCCCCATGTGGTCACAGCAGGGACCAAAGCAAGGAGAAGCAAAGAGCATCTGTCCTGAGCCGGCTGGAGGCCAAATACAAAGTACAGTAAACTCCACCAAGATGGTAAGGCATTTCTTCCTGCTGCTTAAAGGGGCACAAAACTTTCATGGTTTTATTCACCTGTATCTTTACTGTGATTAGATATCTGGGGACATTTAAAGAGGGCCTCCCACCTGGTTTAAGGCCACCAGGTAACCGGAAACCTGCTCAAATCAAACCCTGCAAACCACCTGGAGAATGGAGCAGTCCAGTCATTGGTGGCCCCCTAACTAACGTGAAGTCCTTCTCCACCACATACTAGAGGCAGGGGTGCACCTAGCCTTTCTGCTGCCTGAGGCAAAAACTGAAACGGTGCCCCCACTTCCCCCAATGCAAATTTCTTAACCTAACCCCTTTGCCACAATGAAAGCGCTCATTGCCCATGCCCCCCCCCCTCTTGCCCCTACCTGGTGCTGCCTCACCTGGCCTTATTGGTGGTGCTCCCCTGACTGGAGGACATGTAAGACTGATACACTGATCTGGAGTAAACCAGGGGGTGTGCACGTACATTGCCATACTCGCCAACATTAACAAGCTGGTCTGCAGGAGAGGGAAAAGTTTGGCGTGCGAAACGCGCTGCCTAATTTTCTCTCGTTGTGAACACACCCCTTTTCAGGAGACCCCACCCACTCCTATGCATGTCCCCACCCCTTTCATGATGTTTCCTCCATGCCCTGTGCGGGGGATTTATCCACCTCTCTGGGAGTACAGGAGGTCTCCTCTTTTTTGGAAGCCTCGGGATGTTCCAGAAGAGTTGACAGGAAGTATTATTATAGATATAATGGCTTCTACTCACAAACACTCCTGACATGTAGGCCTTAATTCTAGGCCTATACGTGCACCATATGCGTGGATGGCGCACTCACTATCTGGGGGAGATGTACAGAGCGCACCGCACTATTCTCCCACCCCCTACTGTCTGATTTTACCCTTAGGCTTCACAAGGGGTGTGTTCACAACGGGAGAAAATTAGGCAGCGCGTTTCGCACGCCACACTTTTCCCTCTCCTGCAGACCAGCTCGGTAACGTTGGCGAGTATGGCAATGTACGTGCACACCCCCTGGTTTACTCCAGATCAGTGTATTAGTCTTACTACGTGTCCTCCAGTCAGGGGCGCACCACCAATGAGGCCAGGTAAGGCGATCGCCTCAGGCAGCACCACATCCCATGTGCTGCTCTTTAGCAGAACCGCGAAAAATACTGGAAGTGCCGGATTCAGCACAAAACTAAAACTGATGGAGCTGAAGAGACTCCATGGACTAAAATGGGGTCTGCTCAGGAAGCTGCTTCTTTACCGGACAATCAAGTCTTCCATGCAGAACTTTTTTGTCCAGTCTTTTTGATGGAATCTGTGACAGTGCCCCGAACTCAAATGTGAATGGATGGTATTAGATCAAAGTAAAGCATCAGCTCCATGTTTAACACACAAATACAGAGCAAGAACCAAGATCTATACATACAGCACCAGAACCAGGATCACTACATATATACAGCACCGGAACCAGGACCACTACATATATACAGCACTGGAACCAGGATCACTACATATATAAAGCACCAGAACAAAGCCTATAAGTCAAATACAGCACCAGAACCATGTTCACTGTATGAATACAGCACCAGAACCAAACCCTTAAGTCAAATACAGCACCAGAACCATGCTCAGTACATATGTACACCCAGTTCAATACAGATATCATTTGAGTAGTCAGGTGCCCCCTTTATGTATAGTGCCTCTTGCATCCTCAGGTTGGGGACCCTAATCCCCGGCATGCTGGTGGCTCACTAAGTCGCGTCCCCGTGGGCGTGCTATGAGGCCCTTAGAGGAAACCTAGACTCACTGAAACCTGTCACCCTATGGCAGTGCCATGCTTATAGTCACTGAGCTCTTCGGTGGTTTATCTATGGAAATCACAAGGCCACATGTCTGCAATGGCTGAAACGCCTGAACTCCATCATTAGGAAGGGTTCACATACTTTTGTCCATATAGTGTATGTCAGTACAGTGGATACTGTATCTTTAAAACAGTGTGATTCTCGCCCGCTCCGCACTACAGGGCTGCAGGGACGGTCAATTATTCCTAATCTGTGCCAGGCGTGAGTCATGGGGACGTAATAACCCA
Organism: Bufo gargarizans; assembly: GCF_014858855.1. Classification (NCBI taxonomy): domain Eukaryota; kingdom Metazoa; phylum Chordata; class Amphibia; order Anura; family Bufonidae; genus Bufo; species Bufo gargarizans. The sequence goes on along the minus strand of NC_058084.1, from coordinate 471,098,140 downwards.
TTATGATGGGAAACCTTCAGAAACAATGGGGGAGGGGCGGATCATGCAGCGATGGGGGTGACTTACCAGAAGGATATTAGATGGGACTCCACACAGAACCGGTTCACTGCAGTCTAGTTCCCAAATATGTCACATGCGTCTCCACTAGAGATGAGCATATTAAATTAATTTAGAATTTTCCAAAAATTCCAAACAAAGCCAAAGTTTGAGAGATTCCAATGGGTGGAATGTGGCGCAAAACCCCGCGGGAGATGGAAACAGAGGAGGCGTAGTCATATCCTAAATTATATGAAGATGAAGAATATTTTATGAATGAACTAACATCCTAACAGTCACAATAAAGTTGGAAAAACCCTCCCAGAATTCTCAGGGGACACTATTGCATTTTTAACCCATTAGTTAATTCATTTTAGCCTTAAGGACCAATAATATTTCCCCCCTTTGTGTTTTAGAAGTCATAACTTTTTAATTGTTTATTCTAAATTCTTTTTTTATTCTGCAGGATTGGTTGTAGGTTTTTTAGGAACCATTCTGGGCTATATATAGTGTAGTAAGTACATTTTATTATCTTATTTTTAGGTGGGAATTGTGAAATTTATTTACGGCGTTCACTGTGTGGTAAAAATAACATTATTTTATTATGTGGATCACGTTGAGGATAGTGCCACATTTCTATATACTTTTCACAATTTTTTCTCTCCTATTGTAGCTGTCAGCTCTACAACTGTTCCTCCTTCTCCAGACTGACAGGGAGGGCAACTGTTTTTAGCTGCTCATATCTCTGGTTTGGTAGCAGCTAGAGATATGGGCTTTGTATTGTTTGAAAGCTGACATTCCAAGCTTTCAAACAATACCAGAATGATAGTAATATATTCACAATAAGATATCACTGTTAGAAATCGGGATACAGCGAATAGAGGTGAAAGTAAAAGCAGGTTTTACTGTGATTATTCCCGACTCTAATTCTAACAGTGATATCTCCTGCTTATTTTGGGATTGTCATTTTGGTCCTGTATGAAAGTCTAATGATCAGGCGTATTGTTTACTGTATAAAACTTAGGGCGCACCATAGGGTGAAAACGTATGGGAAATTTGAATAAACTCCAATTTTGGAGGCTCATCTTAACCACCTCAGCTCCCTTAGCTTAAACCCCCTTAATGACCAGACCACTTTTTAAAATTCTGCACTACACTACTTTCACCGTTTATCGCTCGGTCATGCAACTTACCACCCAAATTAATTTTACCTCCTTTTCTTCTCACTAATAGAGCTTTCATTTGGTGGTATTTCATTGCTGCTGACATCTTTACTTTTTTTTATATTAATCAAAATTGACCAAAATTTTTGCAAAAAAATGACATTTTTCACTTTCACTTTTTCAAATAAAACTACATTTCTATATAAATTTTTCTCTAAATTTATTGTTCTACATGTCTTTGATAAAAAAAAATGCGATAAGTGTATAGTTATTGGTTTGGGTAAAAGTTATAGCGTGTACAAACTATGGTGCAAAAAAAATAATTTACGCACTTTGACTTTCTGAGCACCTGTCATGTTTCCTGAGGTTCTACAATGCCCAGACAGTAGAAACACCCCACAAATGACCCCATTTCAGAAAGTAGACACCCTAAGGTATTTGCTGATGGGCATAGTGAGTTCATGGAAGTTTTTATTTTTTGTCACAAGTTAGCGGAAATGGAATTTTTTTTATTTCAAAGTCTCATATTCCACTAAATTGTGGCAAAAAAAAAAATTTTTTACATGAACTCACCATACCGCTCACAGAATACCTTGGGGTGTCTTCTTTCCGAAATGGGGTCACATGTGGGGTATTTATACTGCCCTGGCATTTTAGGGGCCCTAAAGCGTGAGAAGAAGTCTGGAATCCAAATGCCTAAAAATGCCCTGTGAAATCCTAAAGGTGCTCTTTGGAATTTGGGCCCCCCTGCGCACCTAGGCTGCAAAAAAGTGTCACACATGTGGTATCGCCGTACTCAGGAGAAGTAGGGCAATGTGTTTTGGGGTGTATTTTTACATATACCCATACGGTGTGTGAGAAATACCTCTGTAAATGACAACTTTTTACATTTTTTTATACCACATGTGTGACACTTTTTTGCAGCCTAAGTGCGCAAAGGGGCCCAAATTCCAATGAGTACCTTTAGGATTTCACAGGGCATTTTTAGGCATTTGGATTCCAGACTTCTTCTCACGCTTTATGGCCCCTAAAATGCAAGGGCAGTATAAATACCCCACATGTGACCCCATTTTGGAAAGAAGACACCCCAAGGTATTCTGTGAGGGGCATGGCGAGTTCATAGAAGTTTTTTTGGCACAAGTTAGCGGAAATTGATTTTTCCCTTTCCGCTAACTTGGGACAAAAATTTCAATCTTTCACGGACTCAATATGCCCCTCAGCGAATACCTTGGGGTGTCTTCTTTCCAAAATGGGGTCATTTGTGGGGTGTTTGTACTGCCCTGGCATTTGAAGGTCTCCACAATCATTACATGTATGGCCAGCATTAGGAGTTTCTGCTATTCTCCTTATATTGAGCATACGGGTAATGAGATATTTTTTTTTCCGTTCAGCCTCTGGGCTGAAAGAAAAAATAAACGGCACAGATTTCTTCATTCGCATCGATCAAAAAAGGAGGGGAAAGGCGTCTGCCAGGACATAGGAGCTCCGCCCAACATCCATACCCACTTAGCTCATATGCCCTGGCAAACCAGATTTCTCCATTCACATCAATCGATGTGGATAAATAAATCATTGCTGGAATTATTATTTTTTTTTATATATATACAAAGTGTTTGCCAAAGCATATGAACACCGCCGCCTCCTCAGCTCATAAGCCTCGGCAAACTTATCTTTTTTACTGCAGAGGAGAAATCTCGTCTTGCAGCGCCGCATACACCGACTTGTGTGTAATCTGACAGCAGCGCAATGCTCCTGTCAGAATGCACATCAGTGCTGCAGCTAGTCGATCGGTTGGTCCACCTGGAAGGTAAAATAAATAAATAAAAAAAAAGAGCGAAGTACAGGAGGCCGCTGCGATTGATAAAAAATATCAAAACTGATTTTTTTTATCGCCGCAGCGCTTGTGCAGTGATAAAAAATAAAGAAAATTTTTGTCACTGCGGCGGGGCTGGCGTGGGTGAACGCACGTGTGGGCGACCGATCAGGCCTGATCAGGCAAACACTGCGTTTTGGGTGGAGGGCGAACTAAGGTGACACTAATACTATTATAGATCTGACTGTGATCAGTTCTGATCACTTACAGATACTATAAAGTACCAATGCTAATTAGCGATACGCTAATCAGCGAATAAGTGACTGCGGTGCGGTGGGCTGGGCGCTAACTGAAGCTAACTACCTAACCAAGGGGCCTAAACTATCCTAAACCTAACAGTCAAACTGGTGAGAAAAAAAGTGAGAGTTTACACTGATCACTTGTTTCCCCTAACTAGTGATTGACAGGGGTGATCAAGGGGTTAATTGGGGTGATGGGGGGGGGGGTGATCTGGGGCTAAATATGGTGTGCTTGGTGTACTCACTGATCTGTGCTCTCTGCTGGGACCAACCGACGAAAAGGACCCAGCAGAGGAGCACAGAAGCCATTTAACACATTATATTTATAAATATAATGTGTTATATGGCTGGTGGTATGTTATTTTAAAAGTCACCAACCTGCCAGCGCTGATCATTGGCTGGCAGGATGGTGACCAACTCCTTGTGCGCCTTTTGCCGACCCGCACTGCGCATGTGCGGGCCAGATATGCGGTTGTGGCGAAACCAACCTCGCCACTGGGTTTTGGAGGGGGCTGTTTAAAAGCCTCTTGCCTCAGGATTATGGCCCATAGTAACTTTAAAGGAGAAAACAGACCGGCCGCACAGCTTAAATCTGTCTGTGGAATTGTATTTTATGTTATTATGCGTTCGTTTAAATTGTATGTTATGTGAGGGCACCCAGATAGCTAATAGTATTGTATCCGTGTATTCTGAGTGCCATTCACCTAATGATATGCACTCAGACTTGAGCTATCTGGGGATATGTTAAATGTCTGTGTTTGCTGTGGGGGTGTGCCATTGTGTGTTTAAATGGTGATGTCTGTCCTGTTGTCTCCACATGTGTATTGGTGATCTCCCCTTTGTCCTGAGAGATAATTGGATTGCCCTCGGTTGTCTCCCAGGCAGAGAGGAGGAAACCATGATGCATTGTGGGGATATGTTGTATCTGTTCTGTATTTGCAAAACTGTAATAAAAACCAGGCTGGGTGTGCAAGCACATCAGACCACTGCTTGACCCTGATCACGGAGCCTTGTCTCGTCATTGGGGGGATTCCCTGTATGCTGTTGGAGACTGATTGCCAGGAGTGTAAGCTGACTGAATGCTTTTCCTGTTCGTCTGCTGACAGTTATTTGCGAGGTTCCAGTTTGGAGTGCTATTTTGTATCCAGGCCGGGAGGTTGGTGTTCTGCAGTAGCTGTGCCTGTCTCTCTGAAAGGGGCATATCGCCTAAACGGATTTTAACCCCTTGTCTGCTGAAACGGTCCGTTACAGCGGTAATCTCGCGTCTTGCGAGATGGCGCATCGATGCGTCAAGGAGGAATAACCCGGCCGCCCGAAGGACGCATCCCTGCGTTAGGCAGTCGGGAGGTGGTTAAATGGTTGTGCAAATGTAGGCACAACACTATTGAAGACGTGTCGGGAATAGAATCAATCCCCAATAGATAGGTAGGTATGCCGCCACGGATGCAGGTGTCCTCAGATAAGCGTGCCTGGGCCCACACGGAGGATTAATGCAAAGTAGAAGAAAAGAACATTTCTCGGGGCGTATCTTCAGAAGTATTTATAACAAACTCACTACGCGTTTCGGGGACAAATTCCCTTTTATCAGGTGAATAATGTTGCATCATTATTCACCTGATGAAGGGGAATTTGTCCCCGAAACGCGTAGTGAGTTTGCAATAAATACTTCTGAGGATACTCCATCTGCATCTGGTTGGTTCCTTGCGCCGAGGGATGTTCTTTTCTTCTACTTTGTATGAAAGTCTGGAATGTCAACTTTCAAACAAGACCAGGTCCATGCTAGCTGCTACCAATCAGGAGATATCAGCAGCTAAAGCAGCACCCTCTTTAACTTCAGCCCGAGCTCAGCTCTGGCAGAACAGTTAAGAACTTTTTTCATAGCCCAAGCTAGACTTGGGCAAAACAGTTATGTAGTTAAAGAGGTTGTCCACGATTTTGATATTGATGCCCCCTCAGGATAGGTCATCAATATCAGATCAGCGGGGGTCCGACTCCCAGCACCCCCTCCAATCAGCTGTTTGAAAAGAATGAAGCTTGAATGGGCTTGGACTGCAAAACCAAAAACATCCACCATGCAATGGATGGCGCTGTGCTTAGTAAGCAGTGAGGAGGCTGTGGTTGCACTGGACACATCGTGCCCCCCGAAAAACTATTGCAAAGCTTCTACCATTAATAAGTATACAATAGGTGTATTGGCAGTGCTAGAGCAGGGAAGGGACTGGATTGCCCATTCTCTCTCTCTCTCCCCCTAGAGGGAAAAGGAGATGAGTTTAGTGTCAGTGAGTAGTCTAGCTTAGCCCCTGAAATGGAGAAACAGCAGGTTCTTGTCCCTCCTGGGCGAGCCTGCAGAGTGTCTAGTCTACCCTCCTAAGTGAGAGGTTGGGTACAGGCCAGCAGAGCGCTGCCTGCTCTGCTGGGCCTGCAGGTTCTGCCTGCAAAAAGGACTATATGGTTGCATGTCCCCTCTTGGGCTTGGGCTTGCATTGCCTTCACCCAAGCTGAGCCGAAGCTTGAGGTACTGAAAACCAGGTCAAGAAGTTCCTATGATTACCTATAGTAAGAGACAGACTACTATTGCTAACATAACAGGGCTGAGAAAGCTTCACTGAGGATACAGCAGAGAGGAGTTTGTTTTGCACAGAAAGTATTCACTTGCCATTCGTCCTGCTGAAACCTATTGGAAACCAAGATAAAGTCTGGAAACTGTATGGATTACCGTTCATGCAAAGTAAAAGCAACTGTTCTACGTTTACCAAGTCTGGACTAAACTTTGTTCTACCCCATCCAAGTTCTCGATCCTTTTTTGCACTGCCTTGGTCGACCACGTCTAGGATACACGCGTATTCAGGTAGGAGCACCGTGAGATAAGTGCTACACAACATCTCCAGGGATATTGTGGCCTATTCAACACCACTCCATGTTCCCATTGCTTAACTGCAACTGGCGTCACGACTACTTGCTCTATAAGAGGGACATATTTCGTAGAAACCTCCTAATGGGCAAGTGATATCTCAGGCACTGGCCCTGCTGTGGGCACCACACAGCCAAACTCCTCTGCTAGCTCCAGCCTCCTGTGTTTCCTCGAGCCTTCTCTGTCCTCAACAGACATGCTTGTCCCCTTTAGACTTTTCTGCTTCCTCCAGACACCTCCGTTCCTATCCAGACTCCTCTGTGCCCCCCAGGCCCTTCTTTAAATCTCCAGACTCCTTTGTCATCATCCAGACTCCTCGGTCCCCTCCAGCCTTCTCTGTCCCCTACCAACTCCTCTTTCCCCTCCAGACTTCTCTGTCTCCTCCAGACCCCTTTGTCCTCATTCAGACTCCTCCATCGCCTCCAGACTCCACTGTCTCTTCTGGACTCCTCCAGTGGCGGCTTACCTCCGCACACAAATCAACCCTCAGCCGCCAACCATTTAATAGGTATGGGGGTGTTGGATTTCAACTTGCCTGATCCTTTAGTTCTCAGGAGAGATACTGTAAGCCACTGCCTGAACAGTCTGGATGGGACAGAGATGTCCAGCAGGAGAACACACTCAGCTCAGCCAAATATCCAGGTGTACGGGGGCTCAGGCAATATACAGTAGCTGTCGGAAGTATATGGCCAGTTCATGAACACAAAGATAGTGCGACTGGTAAGAATTCAGAGTTTTACGGATCCAAGATGCTACAGATTCCATTATCAATAGAGGATTTATTGAGGATATCTCTAATAGGTTCCAGATCCGAAATGTGTATGGATATTCCGGCTGATGATGAGCTAGATACAGCCATATGGAAATGGATGTATAGTTTGTAAGAGGAACTCCCCGTCGTCAACCTTATGGAATTCATCAAGGGATTGAAATACAATAAGTTATTCTGCAGGAGCCGCCGTCCTCCACTGACCCCACTTGACCAGAAGAATGGGAATTAAACCCTCTAAATGATTTTCCTCCTTCACTGTAATATCAGATCCATTGGACGTTACAATGTAACAGTCACTCGTCATCCGCTGCCACTTCGTAGCATTTATTAGCTCATCCCCTGAGATATCTCTGTGGAGGCGAGAGGTCTCGGGAGGAGGCCTGAGAACAGTTCACATGCTCCAAAAATGTCATTATATCATCCAGAGGAGTCGTTGGTACCTTGTACAAATGCATTAAGATAAGTGCATGTGTTTGCAGGCAAAATCATACCCTCCACACCCAAGTATTCAGTCCATGCACCGCACCTCGTACACACGTACTGTAGATGTTCATACACTTACATGCAACAAACATCTGAACAGTACTCTATTCATACATACCATCATACACTTATACGCAGGCACTTACATATTTCCCAGCCCTGTACGCGTCAGGCCCTGTTCCCATTGGGCTCACAATCTAAACACTGCAGGCATCTATCTGTATGGTTCTTGGAGTGTGGAAGGAAACCGGAGAACCAGGAGGAACCCCACACAGACACAGCGAGAACATACAAACTCCATGCAGTAGCTGTGCTGCAATGAGACCAGGGCCGGACTACCCATCTGGCAGTTCTGGCAAGTTCGGTGTTGGAGTGGGCCACTCGAGGACAAAACATCTATGGCTTGGGCCCCAGATATTTTACCCAGGGCCCTGAAAGTAGCGCCTCAGAACAGTGATACAGTTGAATAGTCCGGCAGGACACAGGAGCCAACTGTTTCCATCCGCACAATTCACTGTCATAGGCCACTCGGCCTAAAGCCTGAGAGACAGTGCAGGCATTCAGCAACCGCCTGCACCAGGTCTAAGTCAGCCGCGATGATGTCCCTGCACCAGGATGAAGGCAGTATGAGAAGATCATTGCAACAACCTGCAGAAGGATGCGGGCAACTCAGGCCTGCTTCGTAGACTGGAACAGGGGCTCGGGTATTTATTTTTTCCGGGGGCTGTTTAACCACTGGGGAAACTACAGGGGACACTATAAATACCCTTTAGGCGGTCGTTTTACTACTGGGGCACTTTAAAGGGCTTTATTACTACTGGGGACACTTGATGGGACCTTATTACTATTTGGGACACGTTAGGGGTCTTATTACTATTGGGGACACTTTAAGGGGTCTTCTTACTTCTGGTAACATTTTAGGGGGCCTATTACTAGTCTACTAAAGGAAACATTAGGGGGCCTTATTACTACTTGGGGTCTTCTTACTACTGGGTCCCAAACAGAAGGCAGGAAGTATCTGTTAGGGTTAAAACAGAAATAAGCAGCGCACCATAGGGTGAGTACGTCAGGACTATGTGTCACCTGTACAAATGTGCTCGATTAGACACAACTCTAATGTATGCGTATCAAGATCGCAAAAGTTGTATGGGATGCAGCCACAGTCACACGAACTTTAAAGGACAGATGCCCAGTCTTCCAAGGAGATAAGTAGAGACTGTAGAGTTCATGGTGGACTTTCAGGCGCTAAGGGACCACATCAACTGTCATGAGATCAATGGATTATCTTTATTGCGAAAAACAACGCGTTTCAGGGATCATTCTAAAAGGCGTATTCCCATCACAGACAATGGGGGCATATCACTAGGATATGCCCCTATTTGTCTGATAGGTGCGGGTCCTATCTCTGGGACCCGCACCTACAATGAGAACTGAGCGGGGAAATGAACGGAGTGCGCACTGCACATGCGCAGCCGCCCTGCATTCATTTCTATGGGGACGCTGAAAATAGCCAAGCACTGGTGCGGTGCGCTCCTATTCACTTCTATGGGAGCAGCGGGGAGCAGCACTTGGTGAAGGACGGACCCCAGGAAATCCGGGGTCATCCAGCCACAGCTGTCCCCGCTCTGTTCTCGTTGTAGGTGCGGGTCTCACCTCTATCAGACAATGGTGGCATAGCCTAGTGATATGCCCCCATTGTCTATGATGGCAAAACCCCTTTAACTCTTCTTACTACTGGGTAGGGATTGACCGAATATCGGTTTTACCAATATAATCGGACGATATTCAGGATTTTCCAAATTACCGGTATCGGCATCTATTTTGCCGATAACGATTCGGGAACAAGGATCGCGCTACTGTCAGCGAGATCCGTGTTCCCTCAGCAGCACAGGGGAGAAGGAAGCAGTGTCTCCCTCCCCCTGTGCCGCTGCTGCCACCAATTAGAGGAGAGAGGGGAAGAGGAGGGGAGGGGCTGTGGCCACAGCCCCACCTATGATGTTGACTCACTCATTCATTGAATCATACACTTATTCACAGAATCATACAGCCGCACCCGACCTCTATGACAAGTAGCTGCGATCCGCGGCAGTTAACCCCTGCCACACCTGAGGGGTTAACCTCCGCGGATCGCAGCTACCGCTCATGGAGGTCGGGAGTCAGATATGTGATTCTGCAGCCAGCTCCCACCTCCTGTATATGAATTATTTGGCGAGTTATCTTCATTGGTGGCGCAGTGCACCCTCCCAACCCAAGTATTAAAAACATTGGTGGCGCAGTGCGCCCCCCTACCCAAGCCCCACAGTATTAATCATTGGTGGCAGTGGTCACAGGGTCCGCTCCCCTCCTTCTCATTGGTAGAAGTTCTGATCTGAGCCCCAGCAGTGTAAGTCTGGGGCTCCGATCGGTTACCATGGCAGCCAGGACGCCACTGAAGCCCCAGCTGCCATAGTCGGCTCTCTGCTGCTGTGTGCACTATGCACAGAGCTCTATCAGGTTGAATAGCACAAGGGTTCTAGCCCCTAAGGGGTCTAATAGTAAAAAAAAAAAAAAGTTAAAAAAAAAAACACAAAACACCAAAATATTAAGATATTAAGTATAAATGAAAAAGAAAGATTTACAAAAAAAAAATCTACACGCTAACAATAAACATGTTCATTTTCAGCAGATTTGAGTAGGAATTTTTTTTTTCGGTATAAATTATTGTCTATCGGCCTGAAAGTTCACAGATTATCGGTATCGGCTCTAAAAAATCTATATTAGTCAATCCCTACTACTGGGAACACATTAGGGGTCATATTACTACTGGGGCAGTATAATTTCTGGTGATATCTGAGAGGGCATTATTATTATTGGGCACAATATGGAGGGCACTGCTACTAACGAGGGCGCTCTCAGGGAGCATTATCACTGTAGGGGGACACTATTACTAATGAGGGCCCTCTGGGAGAGAATTATTACTATTGTTTGGACTTTTGGGAGCACTTTGGGGGGACTATCTGTACGGCACCGATATTTCTTCCATATAGTATTTGTAGGCATTGGGGAGCGCAGCGAGCACAGTATTGGGGGGAGCGGCAGGGTAACACTATTGGGGCACTAGGAAAAGGAAGATAATGGAAAAGTGAGGAATGTAAAGTGGCAAACTCTAAAGAGACAAGATACGGCTGAGAGATGTCATTATGGAGGTCTGCTCCCAATGGAGAAGAAGATGAGGAAAGAGAACGTCTACATCGGAGAAGGCGTCATTGGATGGAAGAGGTATGTAGTGATGTTCATCCAAATATACCATTAGTAGAGGGGTGCACAAACATAATGTGAGGGCTGAATTTGAGTCCCAGTCCGGACCTAGAAGAGACAGCGCTGAACTCTACACTAGATCTATACTATATACATGCACACCCAGTCCACACATACACAGATATACTCCTTTGTTTTCTTCCTTCTGGAGGAGAGCTCATGTTCATACTTTTTACTATTTCCCATTGAGCATTGCCTGCTCCTTATATTAGTTGGATCTCTTTAATGAGAACCTGTACACCCCAGAGATACATATACATAGAAAATACACATCCCACATATATTTATTATCATCATTTATTGATACCCCTATATGGACACAAATACATTTACACCCAATACACATACTGTATATACACATGAATTCACATACTTATGCACAGCGCACTTTCCACGTATACACTCATTTACGTATCAATACACATTCATACGCACACACAACTACATATACACCCATTCCACATACAGATGCACACACTCACATATACATATAGATCCATGCACACACGCCGCAATATATGGAAGGCGTTGTATTAGTCATTGCTATTAATAATTCATGCAGCAGATCGCTCGGTGACAACAGGTTGAGAGACAAAGGAAATAAAATCTCTGTCTGTAGAACATACAACGCGGAGGGTTCAGCGGGGATTTGCTTCTTGTGTTCTCTTGTTATCTACAGCGCATACAGAAAGTCTTCAGACCCTTTCACGTTTTCACATTTTGTGATGTTGCTCCTTGTGTTTCCCCCGATCATTCTGCGCTCAGTCCCCCTCAATGAGAAGGTGAGAACAGAATGTTAGAAATTTTTACAAATGTATTCAAAAAGGAAAAACGAACATTTGGCCCGGACATAAGTATTCAGACCCTTTGCTATGACCCTTGACATTTATGTAGCTCCGGGGCCTCCCATTTCTTAAGATCAACTCTGAGATGTTCTACACCTTGATTGGAGTCACCTGTGGTAAATTCAGGTGACTGGACATGATTTGGAAAAACTCAGCCTTGCCTATATAAGATCTCACAGCTGACAATGCGCATCAGAGCAAAAAAACCAAGCCATGAGGAGGAAAGAACTGCCTGTAGAGCTCAGAGACGGGATTGTGTGGGAGGAGGAGATCTGGAGAAGGCGACAAAAACATTCCTGCTTCACTGAAAGTTCCCCAGAACACAGTGGTCTCCATAATTCCTAAATCCTTAGATTCAGGTTACAAGTGCAGTAAATATATGAACATGTATTACTCATTGTTATTAGGTCAGCAATATTACAGTGTTAGACTCTATTAGGGTCTTCCTAGTGTTGAAGGGTGTCCTGTGTGGTACAGTACCTTCTGTTTGCATCAACCCCACCACCCATGTTCTCAAACAATATACAATTATATCTCATTATAAGACTTGCACAGTAGGGTGCCAAATACCAGTGCCATTAGTTAACTAAATATGAAATGCTATAGATTGCTGCTACTACCATATAAAGCAAAAATACTATACTGTCCAGCGGCAGTAAGTACGACCATACACAGTATCTAGCAGGGTTGCCGACCGTCCAGAAATTTCTGGACAGTCCGCAAAAATTGGTGACTTTTTTTCTGTGTCTGTTGAAAATAAATAGCCGTGTCCTTGAGGCTGGTGGTACTTGGGTACTCGACTAGATTATTTTAGTGGTAATTATCATCATTTTACAGCTCACAGTAAATGATGCCTGTAAGGTATTATCAGTACATTGAGCTATAGACATGGATTACTTATCATCTTTATCATTCATTATGGTTTGTCTGTAAAAAATGTTGGCTGTCCATGATTTTGGGATAAGTTGTCCAGAAAAGGGAAAAATTCTGGTTGGCAACCCTGGTATCTAGCCTTTCACTGGCAGGTATTTTAATGGCAGGCTGACTGCTCTTTTAAACACAGACCTAGCTGCTCTACAGGTTTATTCAAGGTATGGCTGCTAGAAGGGCTTATGGCTATCCTTATTCTCTGGCTACCCTCTCCACGGCTTTCTCAGCCCTATCTAGAAGGTGGTGCATCAACTTAGTGCTGCTTACCTCTACTTGCTAGCTAGCTGAACACGGGAGTTTGCTGGCTGCTTCCAGCTGCAGTGTTTCTCACCTCTTTCTCCTGCTTCTCTCATGGCTGTGGACAAATACCTACTTATAAACTATAGCGCAGTGCTACGCCGACCCCTGACTCTGCTCTTACAGCATACCAGGCACTTAACCCTTCACTGCCACCTATGTACAGTACAATACACAATAAATACAGTGCTGGCCACATTATAAACAATGCAGTTGGCAGCAGGGTTGGCGTCACCTCAGTAACTATCACAAAGAAATGTAAGTTCAACCTGATGGGCAACAGGGTCAATGATAACCCATGTCAACAGAAAAGGATACAAGCAAGAGCATATCCGAACCTGTTACATGGGGTTAACCAACTACACTGAGCACCCGATTCTGCAAAAACGTCCTTGCAAAACCAGATGATCGATAACAACCAATCTGGAAAATGACCCAAACTGAAGCCCAACAGAAGATGAACAGGACGGAGCCAAGCAGAGAAGATGCCTGAATGATCTGTGGATGATGGTGGTCATCCCCGGGTTGATGTTAGGAATTTGAACCTCCATGTAAGTAAACATTTTTTTATACAAATATATAGGAAAATATTTTATTCTAGAAAATAAATGAATTTATGAAACTGGAACACAACGTACAACTTCATAACTATCTGCAGGATGGAAGATTAGCACTAGGACCATGTTAGGACCATGCAGAAGGAGCAGTTCAGAAGAGCTAATAAGAGTCCTCCCATAAATGGTTAGATTTTGCGTTGGATGCAATTACTATATTAACAATTAAGGTAACGGAGGAATCGTCACTGTCGGCAGGTTCAGTCGTGTTGTTGCTATGGAGCCAATTTTGGAAGTTTTCTTACAAGCTGTCAGGAAGAATATAATTCCATTAGGAAGTTAACCCTTTATAACCCACTTATTCAAAAAGTTTTCATGACAATTTGTGCAAAATCACATCATCAAATCGCTCAGTGCTGACTCTGTGCATAAGGCTACTTTCACACTAGCGTTCGTCGGTCCGCTCGTGAGCTCCGTTTGAAGGAGCTCACGAGCGGACCCGAACGCAGCCGTCCAGCCCTGATGCAGTCTGAATGGAGCGGATCCGCTCAGACTGCATCAGTCTGGCGGCGTTCAGCCTCCGCTCCGCTCGCCTCCGCACGGACAGGCGGACAGCTGAACGCTGCTTGCAGCGTTCGGGTGTCCGCCTGGCCGTGCGGAGGCGTGCGGATCCGTCCAGACTTACAATGTAAGGCTACTTTCACACTAGCGTTCGTCGGTCCGCTCGTGAGCTCCGTTTGAAGGGGCTCACGAGCGGACCCGAACGCAGCCGTCCAGCCCTGATGCAGTCTGAATGGAGCGGATCCGCTCAGACTGCATCAGTCTGGCGGCGTTCAGCCTCCGCTCGCCTCCGCACGGACAGGCGGACAGCTGAACGCTGCTTGCAGCGTTCGGGTGTCCGCCTGGCCGTGCGGAGGCGTGCGGATCCGTCCAGACTTACAATGTAAGTCAATGGGGACGGATCCGTTTGAAGATGCCACAATTTGGCTCAATCTTCAGGCGGATCCGTCCCCCATTGACTTTACATTGAAAGTCTGGACGGATCCGTACGAGGCTATTTTCACACTTAGCTGTTATATGCCAATATAATGCAGACGGATCCGATCGAACGCTAGTGTGAAAGTAGCCTAAAATGTATGACCCTGGCAGCCGAGACGGCAAATCAGAAAAATGATTTCTAAAGGTTTACATATAATATTAACAAGAACGGATGCAGAGCATTAGTTTTCTGTAATAACATTTTAGTATAATTGCAAGACTTAAGTTCAATCAATCAGTGTCAGAAGAAAACCAGTGCCCCCCGTAACATCAATAACTAATGATTCACTAGAAAATGGCATTTCAAAAGGACAATAATAGAAAGAGAATTTTTTATATACAATATGTATAAGTCTCATAAACAAGAACTTGTCCCCCTGCCCTTTATCATTCTAGAGATAATAAAAAAAAAAAATCTCTGTGTACATACATTATATTACTTATCCGTAATCGGTCTTGTGAACACCGTCAGCATCGATTTCTTATACGATCTTTCATACGATTGTTTCATGTGGATTTTTTATGCAAAATTTTGTGCGAAATTTGGTCAATACTCTCACTCTCCAAAATATAGAATTTAGAGTGTTTGGAAAGTGCGTGGGCTGCATTTAGAAGTGGAGGGACGCACCTGTTTGCTGCTGAGACGTATCATTGTCCACCAAAAATAGTTCCAACCACTACCTTGTGACACCTGTAAATTGGGTGCATTCCTATTACAGCTCAAACCATTGAGACACGTGTTACACAGCTTTACGAACATTGTGCCATTTATTAAAATAGGATCCACAATCCCCGCGCAATTCCTTGCCACAGCAATTTCCTGCATTCTAGCAGAGCAGGACATACACCAAAGAAACACCTGGGGTATCTGCAACTTGTTTGTGGACATTCACCAGTGGTTGATTCCACATTAACAACAGGTGACCAAGGATATTGGGAGCCATCAATTGAATCCATTGGGAATACTGTATCGTATATCATTTTAAGTTAATTTTATTTTTATCCTCATGTGCATTTTTATTGTATTGTATTTTAATTAGTATATACAGTTGTAATAAATTGTGAAGCTTGTTTCCGTGTTGCTCCGTATGTATTAGTGTGCCAATCTTCTATTGTCACATCCTGTATTATCCTCCAGAGCTGCACTCACTATTCTGCTGGTGCAGTCACTGTGCACATACATTACTTATCCTGTACTGATCCTGAGTTACATCCTGTATTATACTCCAGAGCTGCACTCACTATTCTGCTGGTGCAGTCACTGTGTACATACATTACTTATCCTGTACTGATCCTGAGTTACATCCTGTATTATACTCCAGAGCTGCACTCACTATTCTGCTGGTGAAGTCACTGTGTACATACATTACATTACTTATCCTGTACTGATCCTGAGGTACATCCTGTATTATACCCCAGAGCTGCACTCACTATTCTGCTGGTGCAGTCACTGTGTACATACATTACTAATCCTGTACTGTTCCTGAGTTACATCCTGTATTATACTCCAGAGCTGCACTCACTATTCTGCTGGTGCAGTCACTGTGCACATACATTACTTATCCTGTACTGATCCTGAGTTACATCCTGTATTATACTCCAGAGCTGCACTCACTATTCTGCTGGTGCAGTCACTGTGTACATACATTACATTACTTATCCTGTACTGATCCTGAGTTACATCCTGTAGTATACCCCAGAGCTGCACTCACTATTCTGCTGGTGCTGTCACTGTGTACATAGATTACTTATCCAGTACTGATCCTGAGTTACATCCTGTATTATACTCCAGAGCTGCACTCACTATTTTGCTGGTGCAGTCACTGTGTACATACATTACTTATCCTGTACTGATCCTGAGTTACATCCTGTAATATACTCCAGAGCTGTACTCACTATTCTGCTGGTGCAGTCACTGTGTACATACATTACTTATCCTGTACTGACCCTGAGTTACATCCTGTATTATACTCCAGAGCTGCACTCACTATTCTGCTGGTGCAGTCACTGTGTACATACATTACATTACTTATCCTGTACTGATCCCGAGTTACATCCTGTATTATACTCCAGAGCTGCACTCACTATTCTGCTGGTGCAGTCACTGTGTACATACATTACTTATCCAATTTTCCCTATTTAAGGGGGAAAAATTCCTTCCTGACTCCAATCAGGCATTAGAATAACTCCCTGGATCAACGACCCCTCTCTAGTCCCTGCAGTGAATTGTCACATCTGTGCTGCAATATCATCTGAGTGTCAGCCCCAGATATCAGGAAAAAATATTAGTGACAACAAATATATTTTTTCCATAATTTTCCTATAAACTGTCCCTGCAGTGAATTGTCACATCTGTGTCAGGCCCAGTTATTGGGAAAAATATTAGTTACTAATATTTTTTCCATAATTTATCCACACTTTGCCTATAAACGATGTCTGCAGTGAATTGTCACATCTGTGCTGCAATAGCGAGTGTGTGTCAGGACAAGAGATAGTAAAAATATAAGTGAAATCAATTTTCCTTTTTCATACTTTTACGTACTATTTCCATATACTGTGCTTGCTGTGAACTGTGACATCCGTGCCACATCTTGTGTGTCAAGCGTGCATATAACATTTAATATGAAGAAGACGAGCATTAAGGGACGGGGAAGTGGCCGTGATGCTGATGGTGCACGCAGAGGCCGTGGCCCTGGGCGCGTTTAAACTGTGCCTGCTGACAGAGCACAAGAGAAACAATCATCCAAGATACCTAGCTTCATGTCCCAGTTTGCAGGGCGGTGCAGGACATCACTCTTGAAGTCAGCCCAGTGCGAGCAGGTGGTCGATTGGATTCCAGCAGATAGTGCTTCCAGTCGGTTAAGCACCACCCTGTCTTCCACCAAGTCCAGTCTCAGTAGCCAGGAGTCTGGTCCATACAATCCTCACCCTGATCCTCCTTCCTCCCACCATTTACAGTCTGGCCAAACAAGTGATCCCACATTCTGAGGACCTCTTTTCATCGCAATTAATTGAATTGGCCCTCTCGCCAAGCACGCTTGAAGAGGGACCTGAGATCTTGTGCCCCGATTCCCAACCTCTTGAGCATCCAGAGTCACAAGAACATGACACTGGGGAACGGCAATTACTGTTTAATGAGGTGGATGATGAAGAGACACAGTTGCCAATGACCCAACCGCAATTACTGTCTCAAGAGGTTGAGGAAGAGGATTACACACAGTTGTCAATCACTGATGTTGTGGTTAGGTCAACAAATCAGGAGGATGATCAGAGTGAGGAAGTGGAAGAGGAGGTGGAGGACGACGAGGTCACTGACCCAATCTGGGAAGTGCGGACGACAAAAGAATAGTAGATTGCACCTACAACCTGTGCCACACCAAAATGAGCCGGGGCGTGAACACTAGCTTCCTCACCACCACCAGCATGATCCGCCACATGGCATCAAAGCACCCTAATAGGTGGGCCGAATGCCTGGGTCCACAATCTGTGTCTGCAGGTCACACCACTGCCTCCTCTTCCCCTGTGTTATGTGCTAGCCAATCCCCTCCCCAAGACGCAGGCCCGGATGCGTCCCGCCCTGCACCTGGACCTTCGCAATCACAATCAGCAACCACATCCACTTCCCTGTCCAGCGCAGCCACCAAATGTCATTCCCCTAGGCATTTGAACGCATGCACAAATACCCAGCCCCCCACCCACAGGCCATAGCACTAAATGCAAAGCTTACCAAATTGCTGGCCCTGGAAAAGTTGCCATTTAGGCTTGTGGACACTGAGGCCTTCCGCAGCCTGATGTCGGCGGCCGTCCCTCGTTACGCAGTCCCCAGCCGCCAATCTTTTTCAAGGTGTGCCATGCCAGCCTTACACCAACATGTGTCCCTTAACATCACACGTGCCCTGACCAACGCAGTTATTGGGAAGGCCCACTTAACCACGGACACATGGACAAGTACTTTTGGCCAGAGACGCTACATTTCCATGACGGCACACTGGGTGAATGTTGTGGAAGCCGGGAGCGACTCGTAACCTGGGATGGCACAGGTGCTACCGACATCAAGGATTGCGGGCCCCAATTCCATCGGGGTTTCCGCCAGCACCTACGTTAGTGGCTCTAACCCCCATTTTTCCTCCTCCGCCTCCTCCTCCACTTCCAACTCCGAATTATCTGTGTGCAGCACCAGTCAGTCATCAGTCGGTAGCTGGAAGCAGTGTAACACTGCAATAGGGAAGCGGCAACAAACCTTGCTGAAGCTGATCTGCCTAGGTGACAAACATCACACCGCTGCAAAGCTGTGGCAGGGGATGAGAGACCAGACTGAGCTGTGGCTCTCGCCACTCAACCTACAACCAGGCATGGTTGTGTCTCATAATGGCCGTAACTTGGTGGCGGCTTTGGAGCTGGGCAACCTTAGACACATCCCACGCCTAGCCCACATATTCAACCTTGTGGTTCAGCAGTTTCTAAAAACATACCCCAATTTGCCTGAGCTACTGGTAAAAGGTGCACTACGTGTGTGTATATTTCCGCAAGCCACCGACAGCTTCCGCCAGTCTGTCAATGCTGCAGCAGCGCTTGAAATTGCCAGCTCACCGGCTGTTGTGCGACGCGAGCATGCGCTGGAACTCCAAGTTTCACATGTTGACCAGGCTTTGTGAGCAGCAGAGGGCAGTAGTGGAATACTCCAGTCATCTTCTGCTATTCACAAGCGAGGAGTGGGCATGGATGTCTGACCAATGTGAGCTTTTACGCAACTTTGAGGAATCAACACAGATGGTGAGCGGCGATAACGTTATTATAAGCGTCAAGGGAGATGTAGCAGCACAACAGTTAGATCCTTCAGTGGTGGTGCCCGCGGTGTCAGGTGCCAGTCCGTAGCACCCCGTCACAGGAAATACCAAAAAGAAGATATACCACGGCACTCTCGTGTCTTTATCATTCCAACGTTTAATCACCAAATCACAGCGACGTTTCGACCGGTGTGGTCTTTTTCAATTCTCTGCTTGCCTTAGTATATCTTCTTTTTTGTATTTGCTATTATCAGCGTCACCATCCCGCTTCTGTGTCTTCTCAAACGCTCGCTGCTCACAATGAAGGCGGACGCTTTGCATGTGGAAGAGGTGGAAAGGTGGAAAAGACATTACACAGGTTGATGATAGCCAAACCACCCTCCGTTAGTCTTCTCAGCGCAAATTGGAGGCTGAAGAGGAGGAGGAGCAGGAGACGGTTGCCTCAGCTACAGAGGGTAGTACCCATGAAAGTTTAATTCCATCTGTTCTGCGTGGGTTGGCAGAAAAGGAGGAAGAGGATGAGGAGATTGGAAGTGATCCTCCTGATGACGACAGCGAAGTCTCGCCTGTTGGTACTCTGGCACACATGGCTGACTTCATGTTAGGCTGCCTTTCCTGCATTTTAGACAACGTGGATTACTGACGATTCACCCTTCTCGACCCCCGCTACAAAGAGAACTTCTCATCTCTCATTCCTCTGCTGGAGAGGACTAGCAAAACGGTGCAATACCAGAAGGTCCTTGTTGAAAAATTGCTCCAAAATTTTCCATCTGACAACGCTGGCGGCAGAGTCTGTACTTCATGGCCAACCGAGGAGGGGAGACAAGGGAAACACACAGCAGTTCCAACAGAGGCAGGGCAACACTCTCCAAGGCCTGGGACAGTTTCTTGACAAGCACCCTCACCCTGATGTGATGTTACCAACAATTTCTGACATTTTCTTATGAACCAAAAAAATAATGGCTGCACACCATTATACAAACAAACAATAGAGCTAAGAAATGGGGATCATTATAAATAAAAGTGGTACAAAATTGACTATAAATGAGTCAATGGGAATAAATATGTAACTGAATCAACATCTGGTAATTATACCCAGCATGGGGTCAGAGGTCATTATACCACCTGCCCCGACTCGCTGGTCGCTGCTGGGAACAATGTTGTCCGAATACCCAGATGTTGATTCAGTTACATATTTATTCCCAGAGAATTCTTGTACAGTCACTCAGAATTGAGAAAGCTCGTTGGAAGAACGAGTTAAACGTTTTCAAGAAATCTACAGTACGTCCAGTTGCCTTGATTTATTCGGGTCGATTTATCGACAATATTTTGATTCTATGGGAAAGCACCGAAACACACTTTTTGACTTAGTAGAGAAACTGAGCTATAACGCACTAGGCCTTAAATTTACAGCAGAGATAGACAAAAAAAGGCTAAATTCCCTGGATTTGACAATTGTCCTGGATACTGATGGTAGTGTAAAAACAACAATATACAGGAAGCCTACATCAACAAATAGTTTACTCCATTGGGAGAGCCACCATCCAACTACATTGAAAAAAGGCATCCCAGTAGGGCAATATCTTCGAGCAAGGCGTAATTGCTCCACAAACGAAGGTTTCGAGGACGAATGTAAACTACTGTATGGTAGGTTTCTAGCAAGAGGCTATCCCAAAAAAGTACTACATAAAGCTTATAATAGAGCCAAAAAAAGCAACAGGACCACCCTACTGTCAAACACTAAACAACAACAAAGAAAGGACAATAAAGTAGTACGATGTATAGGGAATTTTGATGGTCAGCATGAGAAGGTTCGTAATATACTCAGACGACACTGGCATATATTACTTGCAGATGAAGAATTAAAAGAAATGATCTCCCCAAACCCCGCTATCACTTACAGAAGGGGTCAGAATATAAAAGAAAAATTGGTACACAGTGACTTCACACGTGACGTAAAACAAGATACACATACATGGCTAAGCACAAAGGGATCATATCCCTGTGGTGATTGTATCTTCTGTGAAAAAATGACACCGAAGAAGGAATTTATAAACCCAGTGGATAATAAAAAATATCTAATAAAAGAATATATCAACTGTAAATCCACAGGAGTCATTTATGCTATTCAGTGGTGGTGTCCTAAGTTGTACATAGGAAAAAACGACACAAGAACTCAGGAGACGTATATCAAAACATCTTAGCACCATAAATACCAAGTCTGACGCTCCCCTCTCCAGACACGTACAAACAAAACACAATGGAACTATTCAGACCCTAAAAGTGTGGGGTATCCAGAAAATAAAGCTGGGCCCACGAATGGGCAATCTGGATAGAAAATTACAACGGGAAGAAACGAGATGGATTTACCGTCTCAGAAGCCTGGCCTCACATGGACTGAATGAGGGGTTCACGTATGTCCTAAAAAGAGACAATATTAACATATTACCGTATTTTTGCACTTTATAAGATGCACTTTCCCCCCCAAAAAAAGTTGGGGGAAAATGGCTGTGCGTCTTATAAAGCGGATACTTCGCTGGCCGCTATGCTGCACAGCGCAGCCAGCAAAGTATCAGTGTGGAGGGAGCAGGCGGAGACACTCATGGCGGGGCCCGGTGCAGTGACTCTACTCTAATACACCGGGCCCCGCAACTGTTAAGTACATTCAATCCGATCCATATCTTAATGTATACCGAACTGTTCTGTACTTACTGTAGTATTGTAAGTATAGCATTAAGACGGCGCAGACCGGCAGCTCCCTCGGTCATGCGCCATCTACCCCGCCTGCCACAGCTCCCTCCTCATGCGCCGCCTGCCTGTTCATTCATAAAGTGAGATAAGCAGGCAGGCGGCGCATGAGGGAGCTGTCGGTCTGCGCCATCTTAATGCTATACATACTACAGTAAGTACAGAACAGTGCGGTATACATTAAGATATGGATCGGATTGAATGTACTTAACAGCTGCGGGGCCCGGTGTATTAGAGTAGAATCACTGCACCGGGCCCCGCCATGAGTGTCTCCGCCTCCTCCCTCCACACTGATGCATCTGATGGGGGATCTGTAGATGACACTTATGGGGATCTGTGGATGACATAAGTGTAATCCACAGATCCCCCATCAGTGTCATCCACCGATCCCCAATCATGAAATACACGGAGGCGAGTATTGCCCCACCCAGTATTTATCCCTCCCAAAGGTTTGTGTGAAATGTTATGGCGTTTTTTTCTGTTGTTTCAAGTTGTTATTTATGTTTGACTGTTTATTGATGTTTTGTTGCCACGTCTGGTGTTCCGGAAATATGTACGATGTGCACGTCTTTGACGTTCTTGCTATTATTATTTATCTATTTCTTTTAAGGTTGATCCCATCGAGGCGGTTGGACTGCTGTGAGTGTTTTCACCATTAGTTCAAAACCTACCAAAAACACACCTTTTGGTTCAAAATATTTTCCTCCTCAAAAACCTAGGTGCGTCTTATCATCAGGTGCGTCTTATAAAGCAAAAAATACGGTAATAAAAATACACAATAATAAAAGCATTGTATCTACTTAACAATATAACAATCAATAATAAGGCGGGACACCGGCACAAAAGACAGAAAAGAAAGAAAAAAGTACTAAACTTCTACAGGACTAAGTCACACCAAGGGAATATAATATGCTTGCATTAAGGTACGTATGCGCAATGATAACTTACCTGAAAATGCCATCAGACTGAGTGTAGGCCCAGTGGAGAATAAGAAGCCTAATGACATGCGCAGTAGAGATGGATAATGTACGCCACTATTAAGTTTTAATGCATGCGCAGTTAGAGCCTGGTGTCATTCAGGTTCAAATAACGCAGGCGCACACTAAAATTAGAACTAGCGTACACAAAAGTCTTTTGACATGCGCAGCAGAAGCGGCTAGACAAAAATCCATCAAAGTTATAGCGCATGCGCAATAGGGACCAACTTGGGAATCCATTAAGATTAGGCGCAGGCATCAGGACTCAGACAATGTCATCAGAAAATAAGTAAAGACCGAAGACCTGCGCAACGCAAAATTAAGGCCTGAACAATGTATAAGTCCGTAGACATGCGCAATAGAGGACGCAGGAATAATGTTATGTCTAAGCCCCAGCGCCCGCGCAACAAGAACGACAAATGAATTTAGTCTAAGTTATAGCGCATGCGCAAATGGAATTTATCTTGAAACCTACCAAGATCGAACGCAGAGCGAACCATTATCCAAGTGCATTGACATGCGCAGTAGAAGATCGATAAATCAAAAGCTCTGAAGTTCTAGCGCATGAGCAATGGCTAGTCACTGGAATAAAATTCAATGAGATTGAACGCGTGCGCAGTGGAGAATTAGAACCAGTTCAAAGCCATCAGAAAATAAACTAAGACCGAACGCATGCACAATGGAGATCTAAGGCCCGTTCAATGTACAAGCGGATGAATAGAGAAAATTATGTAAGTCCCAGCGCCTGCGCAAAGAAGTACGCGGGCATCGATTGGACGAACGCCCAAGTGGGAGTGAGTAGTAGTCATAACATTGTTAGAAGCCCCCCTCTGATAGGCCAGAATAGTGTACGTAGTAACCAAATAAATACATAGTAGCTAATTAGATGATGACGCCACCAGAGGGAGGTTTTAAAAGCTTGGGTCCCGTCCCCTTCACCAGCCGACTGCCCGAACCCCTGAGGACGCCAAGTGTTTGGCGAAACATGTCGGGGGCAGAGTGTGATAGTGTGCGTTTTTTAGACAGCGAGTGCCTGTGGTCTGTGACCAGTGACTATCCTGCAGATGACTCAGGATAGAGAGGCCCGCTAAGAGTGCATGCTCCATAGACTCCTAGTCCAAGTGCGAGAAAACAGTGTCAGCACAATTCAAACGGCATTAACCATACAGAGGAGGGGAGCCAGTAAGGCAGGAAACACATGAGAGCCCCTTAGCCAGCCTTGCAGCGTGACAAGTACAGTGCAATTACCAGTGATCACCACTGAGGTATCACAGACACAGCTGAGGATATTAAATGTTAGTCACGAGTAGAAACATTTTATTAAAGGAAATAAACGTTATGTTTTATATAGGTCAATATCGACACGTGTAAACCAAGAGACAATTATTGGTCCATGTGACCATTTGTAAATATGCTTAGAGAACTGGGTCTCAACACGTAGTGATGGGTCAACTTTGAACATTTAACAATGGAAGCTCTTAGCGCACATATTTGATCAAACGTGTGTCGGGCCCATCTACCAGGCGTCAAGGTGGCTTCCGAAGATGGGTCCCTATCACTAATATACTGCCTCTCTTTGGACTTACCTAAGCCTACAATTTTCAGGGCAGTGCAGGAACCAGCTACATAAGTGCTCTGCTCAGAAGTCCCAGGTAGATGGGCGCTACCCTCAATTAATACTACAAGAAACTTTACACTAGAACCTTCAGAATCACAGGTGCATATCCATGAAGCAAACATAATCATGTTTGTTTCATGGATATGCACCTGTGATTCTGAAAGTTCTTGTCTAAAGTTTCTTGTAGTAATTTTCTTGTGAACCAGGCACCCTCCCCTCTTCAGAGCAGGGGGTACCTGGTTTAATGCTTGGGTTCTCCCATTGTCTTCCATTATACTCGGGTG
Source organism: Bufo gargarizans (assembly GCF_014858855.1). Lineage (NCBI taxonomy): Eukaryota > Metazoa > Chordata > Amphibia > Anura > Bufonidae > Bufo > Bufo gargarizans. Next base: position 471,073,288 of record NC_058084.1, on the reverse strand, counting down.
CTCGGTCAAGCACCTGTATATCACGATGTGTTCGGCCCAAGCCCCGAGCAACCAAGCACTACGGTGCTTGATCAACACTATACATTACATTACTTATCCTGTACTGATCCTTAGTTACATCCTGTATTATACTTCAGAGCTGCACTCACTATTCTGCTGGTGCAGTAACTGTGTACATACATTACATTACTTATCCTGTACTTGTCCTGAGTTACATCCTGTATTATACTCCAGAGCTGCACTCACTATTCTGCTGGTGCAGTCACTGTGTACATACATTACTTATCCTGTACTGATCCTGAGTTACATACTATATTATAGTCCAGAGCTGCACTCACTATTCTGCTGGTGCATTCACTGTGTACATACATTACTTATCCTGTACTGATCCTGAGTTACATCTGGTATTATACTCCAGAGCTGCACTCACTATTCTGCTGGTGGAGTCACTGTGTACATACATGTCACCGCCAGTTCTGTGAGAAGGTCTGACAGATGTTCTTCTCTACCTCTTGCATGACGTTCTTTGTTTTGGCTTCACTTTGTCATCTCCTTTCCTTCTCCCAGGTGTCACCTATTTAGACAAATTGTCTCCCTTTATATTCCCTCCCATACTGCCTTACTTTGCGGTTTACTACTTCCTGGATGAGGTGTTTACTGCTGGAGGCTGCTGCTGCTGTTTCCTCAGATAAGTCTTTTTCCTTTATTTGTGTTTCCTTGCTGGCTTGATTCTAGATGACCCTGACTCTGTCCATATTAAGTGCAGGGAGCCGGTGGTCGTGTCCCCTCACTATTATAGGGTTTTCAGGTGTCACACAGTATTAGGTATGTGGGCATGCAATCCTCTACCATACAGACCCTTGCATAGGCATAGCAGTCAGGGAGAGCTCTTAGGGTTTTATAGGGCTCACCCATATGCTCCTTAGTTTAGGATCAAGTCAGTCGGATGTTTATTTATAAGTTCCAGCTTTCTACAATATCATCCGTGACAATACATTACATTATTTATCCTGTACTGATCCTGTGTTACATCCTGTATTATACTCCAGAGCTGCACTCACTATTCTGCTGGTGCAGTCACTGTGTACATACATACATTACTTATCCTGTACTGATCCTGAGTTACATACTGTATTATACTCCAGAGCTGCACTCCCTATTCTGCTGGTGCAGTCACTGTGTACATACAATACTTATCCTGTACTGATCCTGAGTTACATCCTGTATTATACTCCAGAGCTGCATTCACTATTCTGCTGGTGGAGTCACTGTGTACATACATTACTTATCCTGTACTGATCCTGAGTTACATCCTGTAATATACTCCAGAGCTGCACTCACTATTCTGCTGGTGCAGTCACTGTGTACATACATTACTTATCCTGTACTCATCCTGAGTTACATCCTGTATTATACTCCAGAGCTGCACTCACTATTCTGCTAGTGCAGTCACTGTGTACATACATTACTTATCCTGTACTGATCCTGAGTTACATCCTGTATTATACTCCAGAGCTGCACTCACTATTCTGCTGGTGCAGTCACTGTGTACACACATTACTTATCCTGTACTGATCCTGAGTTACATCCTGTATTATACTCCAGAGCTGCACTCACTATTCTGCTGGTGCAGTCACTGTGTACATACATTACTTATCCTGTACTGATCCTGAGTTACATCCTGTATTATACTCCAGAGCTAGACTCACTATTCTGCTGGTGCAGTCACTGTGTACATACATTACTTGTCCTGTACTGATCCTGAGTTACATCCTATATTATACTCCAGAGCTGCACTCACTATTCTACTGGTGCAGTCACTGTGTACATACATTACTTGTCCTGTACTGATCCTGAGTTACATCCTGTATTATACTCCAGAGCTGCACTCACTATTCTGCTGGTGCAGTCACTGTGTACATACATTACTTATCCTGTACTGATCCTGAGCTACATCCTGTATTGTACTCCAGAGCTACACTCACTATTCTACTGGTGCAGTCACTGTGTACATACATTACTTGTCCTGTACTGATCCTGAGTTACATCCTGTATTATACTCCAGAGCTGCACTCACTATTCTGCTGGTGCAGTCACTGTGTACATACATTACTTATCCTGTACTGATCCTGAGTTACATCCTGTATTACACTGCAGAGCTGCACTCACTATTCTGCTGGTGCAGTCACTGTGTACATACATTACATTACTTATCCTGTACTGATCCTGAGTTTTATCCTGTATTATACTCCAGAGCTGCACTAACTATTCTGCTAGTGCAGTCACTGTGTACATACATTACTTATCCTGTACTGATGCTGAGTTACATCCTGTATTATACTCCAGAGCTGCACTCACTATTCTGCTGGTGCAGTCACTGTGTACATACATTACATTACTTATCCTGTACTGATCCTGAGTTACATCCTGTATTATACTCCAGAGCTGCACTCACTATTCTGCTGGTGCAGTCACTGTGTACATACATTACATTACTTATCCTGTACTGATCCTGAGTTTATCCTGTATTATACTCCAGAGCTGCGCTAACTATTCTGCTAGTGCAGTCACTGTGTACATACATTACTTATCCTGTACTGATGCTGAGTTACATCCTGTATTATACTCCAGAGCTGCACTCACTATTCTGCTGGTGCAGTCACTGTGTACATACATTACATTACTTATCCTGTACTGATCCTGAGTTTTATCCTGTATTATACTCCAGAGCTGCACTCACTATTCTGCTGGTGCAGTCACTGTGTACATACATTACATTACTTATCCTGTACTGATCCCGAGTTACAGCCTGTATTATACTCCAGAGCTGCACTCACTATTCTGCTGGTGCAGTCACTGTGTACATACATTACTTATCCTGTACTGATCCTGAGTTTTATCCTGTATTATACTCCAGAGCTGCACTCACTATTCTGCTGGTGCAGTCACTGTGTACATACATTACATTACTTATCCTGTACTGATCCCGAGTTACAGCCTGTATTATACTCCAGAGCTGCACTCACTATTCTGCTGGTGCAGTCACTGTGTACATACATTACATTACTTATCTTGTACTGACCCTGAGTTACATCCTGTATTATTCTCTATTATATCATCCTTTACCATGTTTACTGTATTATTTATTGCTATATCTTCTTGCTTTTGAGTTTAGTTTTTTTATGACACAAGGGTCCAAATTCTTTACAAAGAGAAGTTGTAGAATTCCATTGTGTTGCCGGCAGACGGTGACTTCATTATTATTTTTTTACATTGTTTTATGATTTTAGTTTCTTTGCAGGGAAGTTGTGTCGTTGGCTGTGAGCGGGACTCGATCAGAACAACCTTACGATGTATAGAAGAGAGTTCCATCTTCTAATGCACATGATAAGAAAAAGCAGGAGACGCTGAGCACTGGACCTGGCTCTGTAGTTATAAGAAGTGACTCCACAGCATGTCTGGCCTAAATGTGCTGATGGCATATGATACTATGCTGTACTTCAGTTTCATTGAGCACCATACACCACAGTGCTACATACAGTGCCCAATAGTAACAGTGCCATGTGATGGGATACAAAATACTGCTACATATAGTGCCTATGTAATACCAGAATACACTGCCTATAAATAAATGTGCCGTATAATGCAATACCCCTCAATGCTGCTAAACAGTGCCTGTATACTGGACCCCTAAAGTAATACACACCCATATAAGACCCCTAAACTAATAGAGACCCATACCAAATCTCAAACTACATACCCCCAAGTAGACCCCTTAAAATAATACAGACTCCAGACCAAGCCTCCTAAACAAATTTAGACCCCAGACCAGACCCCCCAGACAAACACAGATCCTCAACCAGACTCCCTAAAATAATACAGGCCCAAGACAATATCCACTAGACTAATACAGACCATATACCAGACCTAAACCTAAACAAATTTAGAACCCAGATCAGACTCTGAGAAAGAACTAATACAGAACCCAGACCGAACCCCCTAAACAAACAACTATCCTCAAAAGACCCCCTAAACTAATACAGACCCCCAGACAACACCCACTAGACTAATGCAGACCCTATACCAGATCTGAACAAATTGAGAACCCAGATCAGACCCTCAAAAGGAACTAATACAGAACCCAGACCAGAATCCCTAAACAAATTTTCTCAAAAAGACCCCGTAAACTAATACAGACCCCAGAGAAAACCCACTAATCAACAAAAACCCTATACCAGACCCACTAAACTAATACAGACTCCAGACAACACCCACTAGACTAATACAGACCATATACCAGACCTAAACAAATTCTGAACCCAGATCAGACCCTCAAAAGGAACTAAAACAGAACCTAGACCAGACCCCCTAACCAAATACCCTCAAAAAGACCCCTAAACTAATACAGACCCCAGACAACACCAACTAATCAACACAAACCCTATAAAAATACCCCCTATACTAATACAGACCCCAGACAACACCCACTAGACTAATGCAGACCCTATACCAGATCTGAACAAATTGAGAACCCAGATAAGACCCTCAAAAGGAACTAATAAAGAATCCAGACCAGAACCCCTAAACAAATATCCTCAAAAAGACCCCAGACAACACCCACTAGACTAATACAGACCATATACCAGACCTAAACAAATTCTGAACCCAGATCAAACCCTCAAAAAGAACTAATACAGAACCCAGATCAGACCCACTAAACAAACACAGACCCCATACCTGACCCTCTAAACTGTGCTTCCAAACAGTGCCTGTATGCAGTAATGCTAAGATATAGCGCCATATACAGTACAAGTGCAGCAGAATACAATCATACTGTTCCCAATAATAACTTTGTCAAAAGTGCTCTACATGATAATACTGCCATACAGTGCATATATGATACCGCTATACAGTGCCATATGAAATGCCATGTGGTTCAAGATAATGCTACCAAACAGTGTCTGTATACAGCTTATATACAGTATCTAATAACAGTGCCATTCAGTGCCATACACCATAATGCTACCATATGGCACCTACGTAATACCCAGGAGAGCGGTTAATAAAGCTTCAGAAGTAGCAATTGTACATGGGCCTAATGCCCCCCCTACCACAGACGGAATTAAAAATGGTACTGTATATTGTAGGCGGGGGTCCTGTTACCTCTGATTATACCGATAGACAGTGTTCAATAATAATTAAAAAAAAATGCAGGTCTCCAAGACATTTAAACCTTTTGCAAAAATATTCACACCTTTGTTAAATTGCAGCTTTCTGCTTGTACCCTGCACAGTCCAGCACATGTCCAGGGGGCAGAGCAACGATCTCCCCTCATCCTCGCGCTGCCAATACAGTTGTCATGGAAACATCAGACGACTGAGATTAAAAAAAACAACAATTTTTAAAAGGATTTAGAAAAAAAAAGAGCAGCGATGCTCCGGGGGTGACATCCAGCATTACCGAGAAAGGGGAATTGTATTCTTCTCAAGATTAGGACGTGTAATCACTATCATTCACATGATTGCCACTTAGGACCAGAAATAAACATCAGGTTCCTTCCCAGCTCCACATGATATATCCAGCTCCGAGGAGGCCGCGTACACCACACGTCTTACTGGTGGGGAGTCCGGGGGAGGGGAGCTATCAGGAACTACCTTATGCATGGCAGAGGAAGCAATCAGAAAATCTTACACATATTTGCCAACTTGTGAGAAGGGACATCTAGATGTGTAAAGACCCTAGACCAGTCCCTGAAACTAATGTAGACCCCTGGCCAGACCCTCTACACTAATGTAAACCCCAAACCAATCCCCCTAAACAAATAGAGACCCCAGACCAGACCTCCTAAACTAACAGAGACCCCAGAGCAGACCCCTAAACTAATGTAAACAGACCAGACGCCCTGAACTAATGTAGACTACAGACCAGATCCCCTGAACTAATATAGACATTAGACCAGACCCCCTGAACTAATGTAAACCTCAAACCAATCTCCCTAAACTAACAGAGACCCCAGACCCCTAAACTAATGTAGACTACAGACCAGACCCTCTACACTAATGTAAACCCCAAACCAATCCCCCTAAACAAATAGAGACCCCAGACCAGACCTCCTAAACTAACAGAGACCCCAGAGCAGACCCCTAAACTAATGTAAACCCCAAACCAATCGAGACCCCAGACCAGACCCCTAAACTAATGTAAACAGACCAGACCCCCTGAACTAATGTAAACCTCAAACCAATCCCCCTAAACAAATAGAGACTCCAGACCAGACCTCCTAAACTAATACAGACCCCAGGCCAGACCCCTGAACTAATGTAAACCCCAAACCAATCTCCCTAAACTAACAGAGACCCCAGACCAGACCCCTAAACTAATGTAAACAGACCAGACCCCCTGAACTAATGTAGACTACAGACCAGACCCTCTAAACTAATGTAAACCTCAAACCAATCCCCCTAAGCTAATAGAGACCCCAGACCAGACCCCTAAACGAATGTAGACTACAGACCAGACCCCCTGAACTAATGTAGAACCCAAACCATCCCCCCAAACCCAATGTAGACTCCAGGCCAGACCCCCTAAACTAAAAGAGACCCTAGACCAGAACTCTAAACGAATGTAGATTCCAGACCAGAACCCTTAACCTAATGTAGACCCCAGACCAGTCCGCATAAACTAATACAGACCCCAGACCAGTCCCAAAACTAATACAGACCCCCCCCCAGACCAGTCTGCATAAACTAATACAGACCCCAGACCATTCCTAAAACTAATACAGGCCCCAGACCAGTCCGCATAAACTAATACAGACCCCAGACAAGGTCCCAAAACTAATATAGACCCCAGACCATTCCTAAAACTAATACAGACCCCAGACCGGACCCAATAAAATAACACAGACTCTAGACCAGAACCACCGCAAATACAGACCCCTAAACAAATATAAACCACATTGTGCACAATAAATAAATATAGGGAGCTCACAGAACATATGCTGGTGCTCAGCCGACTATAACCACCTCGCTAAAAATGAAGAAAACATATGCAAAATGTCTGGCTCACAGCAAAAATAATATTAGACAGTTTATTCAATTATACGCCAATAAAATATATAAAAGATATACAAAAAATATAAATCACAGTCACGGCCCCTAATTATTATCCTATTTGCGGAGCTCACGCAAAAGGTACTAAAAGTATTTTGTACATTGCGGTCCAAGATTCTGTTTAAAAGTAAAAATAAAAATAGAAGATAAAAGATAAAAATATACCACAGGCCACAACTCCTAAACACTCTCAGACAAGTGGAGCGTTACACAGATCTCATTGGAATACATGTCTATCCAGGTAATCCACCGATGTATTGGGGTCCTCCAGAGTGAGACATCTGTAGATACTTTTTGGGTCATTTATGAAACAAAAATACTCCTAGATTAGGAATATTTCTGCCGCAGATTGCAGCGCAAAGGTCCTTTGAGCCACAATCTGAGACTTTTCCCTGCTCACGTCAGGTCTCGAAAAAGTGGGCATGGCGGGAAAGGGCCAGCAGGTCCGTCTCATTTACCATTTTTTATGCCTTTTTTAGGCGTAGAAAGGACGCCGTCTTACATTGAGATCTGCCAAAGTTATGTATAGGCCGGCACATCTACATACTGTAGGCGGATACACTGCCAGTGCAGGGCTTTGTATATACTCTAAAGCCCTGGCTTAGGGCTCATGCACACTAACGCATGCCGGCCCGTGCCCGTATTGCATCCCGCAAATGGGTCCGCAATCTGGAAGATATGGAGCGTTTCTATGGCATTTTGGTCTGTGCCTTTGCACCGCAAAAAAATGAGAACATGCTCTATGTTTTTGCTGTGGAGATGAACCCATTCAAGTTGAATGGGTCTGCATCCGTCAGCACAGGGACGCTACCCATGCATTGGGGAGTGCAATTTGCGGACGCGGTCCCCAATGCACGCCACGGCATTTGTGTGCATGAGCCCTTATACAGTAGATAAGGGCTCCTGCTATTGACTCAGAAGTCCTAAAGATGACTCCATGCGTTACATGTGACCATACACATCAGAGATTTGCATTGTCTGTCTGGTTCCTCTCTGTATATTAGAGCCCATCTTGTATATTATTTCATTATTTGATGCAATTTGGATTTTTAGACATTTCTATATTCTGATAATTTTTGCGCTATTAAAGTGTGTAAATATACAGGAGAAATGGACTTTCACACGAAGAACACATCAGGCTGGAGCCACTCAGCAACCTGATTCTTTGAGACTGTCGCAATCCTGGCCGCGACGGTGTCGCCGTGTATCCCTGGCCTAAGTGTCCCTCTTTGACCATCCAAAAAGTTGCATACAGCTCCCGTCACATGTATGGACCAAAGCCGCAAACCCAGACTGGGAAGAGGAACGGAGGGAAGGAAGGAGGAGAAAGCGGCGAGGTGAAGAGCTGCAGCGATGTCTGCATGATAATGACAGCAAAACACACGAAGGCTCTGGTCTGATGAAAACAACGATTGATCCGAGCATCTCATTGTACGTGTCTGAAGATCACCACGAGCGAGGCCTTGTGTTCGGCTTCCTACTGAACACTCAATACAAGCCACATACATGATATAAACATGAAAGCAGAAATACATTTATATGCATGTACACGATACAAGCGAAAACATACAGTGCATGCATAGGGCACATAAACATACCCGATAGAAACAAACAAAAACACACATGCCTACTGTACATGCATTATATAAACCTAAAGGTACATGCATATATACATTTATGATATAAACATGAATCCATACTTACTTCAGAAGCACACATGCATGATATAAACATGAAAACAGAAATACATTCGTACTGTACATCATACACAACATTTCATTGTATTGCACATTGTATTACATTGTATTGTACAGTGACAATAAAGGCATCTTATCTTATCTGTACATACACGATATAAACAAAAATGTACATGATACAAACACAGCAGCATACAGTGCATGCATAGGACACATATAAACATATGTGATATAAACAAAAGCACACATGCCTACTGTACATGCATTATATAAACCTAAAGGTACATGCATATATACATTTATGATATAAACATGAATCCATACTTACTGCACAAGCACACATGCATGATATAAACATGAAAACAGAAATACATTCGTACTGTACATCATACACAACATTTCATTGTACATTGTATTACATTGTATTGTACAGTGACAATAAAGGCATCTTATCTTATCTGTACGTACACGATATAAACAAAAATGTACATGATACAAACAGCAGCATACAGTGCATGCATAGGACACATATAAACATATGTGATATAAACAAAAACACACATGCATATATACCTAATGACATAAACATAATATTACACATGCATACATATATGATTTAAACCTACAACACATACATACATTATATAAACATAAAAAAACATATGTATACATGCATGATATAAACCTGAAAACACATGCATATATGATATAAACATAAAAACGTGCACACATACAGACATGATATAAGCATAAAAACACGCACCATTACATATATGATATAAACATGAAAGCACACATATTTTGAAAAAATTAGCATTTTTTTTTTCAGGATTTATAGTCTGAACCTGTTTTTGTATTTTTACAAAAAGGAAGATTCTTTACATTTTTATTGTTTTGTGATTTTGTTTTCTTTTGACTTTTTTTTATTACGTGCAGGGGCGGATTTAAGATGCACCATTTTGCTTCAAATTTGCACCACAATTCTGTCTTAAAAACCTGCCTCAAAGTAACCGAACCAATAGTTGGTATAAAGTCTGAGAAAAGTGTCTGCAGCACATGTATCCTCCCGCCGTGATAAATCTGATGCGGGTCTAGGCCGCGGGGTAAACCTACCATCTTCACAATTAGTAAATCTGGGCCATTCTTCTATTATACATCTTTTCATTTTTTATATCAGGATGCACAATACATAATGAGTTGCAAATTTGGATCTAGTAAAATATTCTGCTATAGACTTTTTGCTCTTTAAAAGGGAATATTTTTAACAATGTTTTTATGAGTAACATACTGTATATTTTATCCTCTTTATATCTATAGGCTCTAATTTATTTAACTTGTAATTCACATTCCTTTATAGGCGGCAGATGGATGTCAGACTACCACAAACTCCAGTAGACAATGCAGCGAAGCTGGAGTCACTGGTCACACTTTTGCTGCACCATAATACTACATACTTCCCGTCTGCCATGGTAATATTGTGGCGCATGATGGCGCGGGCTCAGGGGCAGCGCCACATTTTATTATACAGCTGGCACCCGGCTCTCACTGCTGGGATTGGGTTTAACTCTGATCCAAGCAGTTTAGGCTGTAGGATTCCCATGGTCCATGCTGACCGCAAAATCTAGGCGGTAAAGACGGGGCATCTCATACCTCATCAACGCCCCCCCACAATGAGATTGAGCCACAGAATAAAGTTGTGTCATTTATACTGCACGGCAAACAGCATGAAAACAAAACCCGAACACAAAGTCAGTAGTTTGCAATGTTTTTTAATGCTGTCCCTGCAAAGAGAAATGAATACAAATTATACAATACATGAGACGTACCCCAAAATGGTGCTATAAAACTAAATAAAAATACAACTTGTCTTAAAATAAAACAAACCTTTACATAGGGCTATGAAGACAGAAAAATCAAAAAGTAAAAAACAAAAAGGTTATAAATTGTAGCATCCTGAAGTCCAAAATCAGCTGCACCCTTAGGCCCCTTTCACACGGGTGAGCAATCCGTGCGGATGCGATGCGCGAGGTGAACGCATTGCACCCGCACTGAATCCTGACCCATTCACTTCTATGGGGCTGTGCACACGAGCGGTGATTTTCACACATCACTTGTGCGTTGCGTGAAAATCGCAGCATGTTCTATATTGTGCGTTTTTCACGCAACGCAGGCCCCATAGAAGTGAATGGGGCCGCGTGAAAATCGCAAGCAAGTGCGGATGCGGTGCGATTTTCACGCATGGTTGCTAGGAGACGATCGGGCTGGTGACCCGATCTGTATTATTTTCCCTTATAACATGGTTATAAGGGAAAATAATAGCATTCTGAATACAGAATGCGTAGTACAATTTTGATGAAGGGGTTAAAAAAAAAAAATTTACTCACCAAGTCCACTTGATCGCGTAGTTGCGGATCTCTGTCTTCTTCTGTAATGTTGAGCTGCCGGCTAAGGACCTGTGGTGACGTCACATCACATGATCCAATCACACGGTCCCTCACCATGGTGATGAACCATGTGATGACCGGAGTGACGTCATCAAAGGTCCTATTCCTGTGCACCGCAAAGAAGAAGACAGAAGAGATGCCGGCTGCGCGAGCAAGTTTGATTAAGGTGAGTTCAATTTTTTTTAACCCCTCCAGCGCTATTGTACTATGCATTCTGTATTAAGAATGCTATTATTTTCCCTTATAACTATGTTGTAAGGGAAAATAATACAATCTACAGAACACCGATCCCAAGCCCGAACTTCTGTGAAGAAGTTCGGGTTTGGGTACCAAGCATGACGATTTTTCTCATGCGCGTGCAAAACGCATTACAATGTTTTACACTCGCGCGGAAAAATCGTGCATTTTCCCGCAACGCACCTGCATCTTATCCGGGCAAAAAACATGACGCCAGTGTGAAAGAGGCCTTAAAGGTTTAATGGAGCAAACCGACAGTTTAACCTTTAACTTGTCCCATTGTTACTAGAATGCTCGTTATGAGGGAGAGACCGCTCAGGGATTTTATATATGAAGAATAGACTGTCCAGCCATATTGCCTGCTGTTAGGAAATACTAATGGTCCTGGGATGGCTGCTGCAAAGGGTTACCACCTAGCCGGTAAATCACCAGCCTAGCCGGTATTACCGCCCAGAGGCAGATGCATTACTTACCGGTAATTTTCCCTTCAGTAGCCCAGGATCTGTTAGATACTTCCTTGCTGCAGCTGGCTCTATCTCAGGCTGTATAGCAGCTAGAGCGGGCATCCTCAAACTGCGGCCCTCCAAGCTGTTGTAAAACTACAACTGCCACAATGCCCTGCTGTAGGCTGGTACCTGTAGGCTGTTCGGGCATGCTGGGAGTTGTAGTTTTGCAACAGCTGGAGGGCCGCAGTTTGAGGATGCCTGAGCTAGACAATTTGAGCTTTAGAATAAGACCAGGATTCCGGGGCTAGCTACCATACAGAAAAGATCGAACCTTTAGGAACCAGGTCAGGAGTGAGATATACAAGTATTATCTCCAGATCTCACTCTCAGCCAGGTTTGTAAAGCCTGAGATAGAGCAGGTTGAGGTAGCCCTTCCCTATGATCTCAGCCAGCATTAAGGAGGAGAGTAGGGATCAGTAGTGATGAGCAGCAGGGAGTCATATTCGAATTCGCAATATTTTGTAAATATTTTGTAGAATATTCGGTGAATATTCGCGAATTTTAATATTCGTTATATTCTACGATTTTTTTACTGGAAAAAAAAGTTAATGATCGCGTAATATGCAAATTTTCGTAATGCAAATTTTTATCGCAAATTTTTCAATTGCTGAGCAAAAACATGATTCCTCCCCGATTCTTGCTTGTGGGCCAATGAGTCATAGCGCTATATTGAATAAATTAGTTTTTTTGAATATTCGTAATATTCTAAAAACAAGAATATATATCAATACAGCGAATATTCGAAAAAAAACGAATGTAGAGCAATTTAGCTAATATAGTGCTATAATCTTCTTTTTTTAATCGTTGTAATTTTTTTCCAATCTGAAGTTCAGATGAGAAAAAAATTACAATTAGGCCTCATGCACACGGTGTTTTTTCACTGTCAGTGATTTGGCTTCAGTGGTCCGTGTCCGATTTTGCTTTAGTTGTGTTTCCTTGTGTCTTCCTTTTTTTTTTTTTGTCTGACAGGGGAAAAAAAATGGAAGGTTAATGAAAAGTGTCATTTTATTGCACCAAGGTCTTGTAGAAAAAAACCGGGACACGGACACGGATGACATAACAGTTGTGCATCCGTTTTTTTTACGGACCTATTGACTTGAATGGGTCCGTCCTCCGTTTTCCACTGACAAGAATAGGACAGGTTATATTTATTTGACGGACTGGAATCACGGACGCGGAGAAAAAAATGGAGGACTATCAGTTTTTTTTCACAGCTCCATAGAAATGAATGGGACCTCCGCTAAACTGTGAAAAATGACGGAACGGACGCGGATGCACACAACGGTCGTGTGCATGAGGCCTTAGACAAAGAAGATTATAGCACTATATTAGCTAAATTGCTCTATATTCGTTTTGTTTTTTTCGAATATTCGCTATATATTCTTGTTTTAGAATATTACGAATATTTGAAAAAACAAATATATTCGATATAGTGCTATATATTAGAATATTCATAATTTTTCCCATTTAAAGTCATGATTTCCTCCCTGCTTCTTGCTTGTGGGCCAATGACTCATTGGCCCACAAGCAAGAAGCAGGGAGGAATCATGTTTTTACTCGGCAATTGAAAAATTTGTGATAAAAGTTTGCATTACGAAAATTCGCATTATAAAATTTGCAATAAAAAAAAATCACGAATATTCGAAATTACAAATATATATCACAATATTCTAAATATTCGAAAATTTTCGAATTTCCTATATTCGTGATAAAAATTTGCAATTCGAATATTCGTGATCAACACTAGGGATCAGTGGGGGAAGTGCTGACAGGATGCAGGGAGATGAGTAAGTGACCCAGGGGGAGGGTAACATGGACTTTTGTGCATGTTATTAATCCCCTCCTCATCAATGACAGATTTTTATTTTCCACAATAGGACTTACCCTGTCCCTCCTGCCCTACCTGATCTTTAACATAAAACATGTGGACCACTTTCAAGTGATACCTGTTACACTGTACAGAGATAGTGATAACGATCATTACTAGAGAGATGACACTATCCAATCCCTGCATCCAGTGTCAGACTGTGTCGGGGCACTCTGGACCTTCGCTGGACAGGATACAAGATACACAGAATACAACCAAACAAGTGTCTAGGCAAGAAGCTGGGGATGAAGGTCACCTCCTGACAAATCCCTACCAGCTCTCCCTAGACTTCTATGCCCACGTTCAGACCCTGAAGGTGGGAATGAATGTGTCCCCGTGCCTAGGCTGAAGATTCCCTAAAATCCCTAAGATGGTGAAAGGGGGAAAGAGGCAGCCTGCTCCCTCAGGACCTGGAGGGGACAGGCGTCTCTCTAACAGCCTAGACAGACAATCAAAAGAAAAACAAAACCAACTTATCTTGTACTGAGCAGGAACAGCAATTCCTTCCTTCCTCTATAACCCACACAGGACACTGGGAGTGGGCGTAATTTAAACTCATACCAACGACCCCACCCAGTGCACCTGAAGGGAGGCGGATACAGCTCAACTCCAAAACAATAACAAAAGGCTACACACGTGCTGCTAACCTAGCAGACCTCCGCACATGACCTGAGCAGGGCATGACACCTTCATTGCAGACTGCTGTCAATTCATTTATAAACTTCTAGTAGGAATAATAGAATGACATAAACAAACGACCTATGTAAAAATTCGCCCCAGAATTGTTATTTCATGGGGAAACTTTTCATGATGTAGCAGAGTGATAGCGCCGATCAAGATTGAGCGATGTTTCACGTAGTGCGGCGCCGTTCTCTCCACCGACAGGGAAGAGAAATAAAATTAATTTCTGACAAGACGCGATAATAGATGCTTCAGCGCCCTATAAATCATAGTGACTTACGGTAAACGGTTCCAGTCATTATTCAATCTGAAAAGCGATTAAAAAAATTAATGAGATCGCCGACAAATTAAGGAAACTGAATCATTCTCCGACAGGAAACCGGGCGAAAATCTGTGATGCAGAACCACTCCAGGGATAACAGGCACCGCTTCTCCGCTTCTTTACATAATACTGACCGTATAGCTTTGGATCGGGCTGCCAGGGAAAGATGCTGCACTGCAAAGCAATGTGACTTCCCAGGAGCTATTGCCACTCCCTCTGTAGCCACCTTGCTTTGCAGTGCAGCATCACTCCCTGTCAGCCATAGACCATGGCATGCATGCCTTAAAGATAACTATCCCAGTGGAGGATAGGAGCCTAAGCATTTCCCCCTATAGCAGTTGTCCAGTCTCAAGTACTGTCGATAAAGCTTCGTGTATAATGGAAGGTTCGGCAACTCTCTGACAGACTGTGCGTTTCGATCCCTCCCCATTGTCAAGATCCCTGCTTTGCTGTCTTTAAATGGAAACAGTCTAATTGACACCCAGAGGTTAAAAACTTATACTGACCCAATACTTCTCACAGCTGAGGTTTTGTTACAGTTGTTTCCAGCCTAGACAAGTCTCTGTTATAAAAAAAAACATGCAACACAATGTATCATCCTTATAGAACGGGGACCTTCAGAGATAGCTCTTGGCTCAGAGGGCCACATATCTTGCTTTCCAAAGGTCTAATCTCAGCAGCTGAGGATTTGTTACAGTTGTATCTAGTCTAGTCAGTCCCCTGTGAGCTGAACCCATCAACAGCACAGATCTCTCTCCTTTCCTGATGGTTTGTTACATTGTATCTGCGCAGCTATAAAAGTTTCAACCTGGGCTCCAAACTGTTCACTGAGCAGTATCTAGACTGTTTACACTGGAACAAAACTTCAGCTATGAGAAGTCTTAGGTCTGTAGAAAGTTTCAGCCTTTTAATGTAAAAAAATAATGTTTCCGTTCATTGCCTGCAAGCAGAAAACGTGAACATGGTGAAGAATCAAAGCCATTATTTCACACTATAACAGGACAACCCCCTGTAACACTGCCTTTCTATAAGAGACGGGAAGTTTGGGGGTCTCTAAAGAGCAGAGCTGACCCTAATTCTGGAAAGCGCTGCTGGCCTGAGCCCACAGACCCCAGTCCTGACACATATCTATGACTTGGCAAAATAAGGGATTTCCCCTTTAAATTTAGTACAAGTGGAGATGTGGGGGAGGGGGGGGGGCACTAATACTTTACTGTATAGAAAAATTACAGAGACATCATTTCATGTCGTTCACTTCCATCTCACATTCTGCGCAATCACAATTTGCTGTTGATGTTTTCTCATCTTTTCAAGTCAGAACTGAAATTACTGAATGGGAAGTAGCTCAGAAAAAGCGCCGCCGCCGCGCCGTGAAATTTCTGTCATTACCCGCCCGATTCCACACCAAGAAATCCTGCGCCTCTCAGCGCCGCTCTCTCTGATATTTGGGGGAAATTTTCATATTTGTCGTCACATTGAATACGAGTCATGTGTGATCTACACAGAAAGACTGCGCAAACCTTTAAATTTCAAGTGCGCCGAAAAGGGACGCTAATCCATTCGCCAGGAAACAGCGCCCATTAGATACGGTGCAGAGGATCCAAAGAGAATGCACTGTCCTATTAACCCCACTTCAGTCTCTCCCTGGTGCAGTACGGTTTCTACATTGTAACAAACTGTTGCAAACAGCTGAAGGACACCTCAATAGACTCCACCCCTTTGGCTATGTCCTTCTACCTACACAAGCATCAATAGTCATGTGATAACCAAGCTCCGCCCAGAATGAGATTGTGCAGGATTAGAAAAGCATGGCTGCCGACCCCCAGAAACAGCTCCACACTTGTCCACTGGTCGTTTCTGGTATTGCAGCTCAGCCCTGTTCATTTTAATTGAGCTGAGCTGTAATACCAGGCATGAACCAGGGACCGGGGGTGGCGCTGTTGCTAGGTGAAAGCAGTCATGTGAAAGTGTTGCTGATCCTAACAATCACGTGATTACCAGGTCTAGCTGGACCAAGGAGAACCCTGATTGTACATTATACTCCCCATGCTCTACACTTCCTTCCCTCCTACAACCTACAGCAACCCCCCCCCCGGTCCTCCTGCCACCTCAAATCGCCATCACAGCCATGCTCCTCACATCCCACATCCCTGGTGTATGTAGTGTTGAGTGAGCATGCGCGGCCGAGTACAGCACGTGCTCGAGTCTCGTCACCGCACGTTTCGCGGCTGCTATGCAGCCAATAAACGTGCAGGTAAGTACTGCCCTCACTGTAATGCCAGTAGCCATGTTGGCAACTGGCATTATAGTGATTGGCTGGCCGGAACGCGTCATCGGATGCTATATAGCACCAGATGACGTGGGTTCGGCTCATTTGTAGTCAGGGAGAGCTGCGCTTAGGAAGGGACAGATAGTGTAGAGAGTCTGATCGCAATCAATTCAGTAGAAAAACTTTTCAAAGACCCAAAAGTCCTTTTAAGGACCATTGTGTGTGGTGGCAGGCGGGCAGTGTTTTATAGCTACAGGACAAATTTTCTTTCCAGGATTTTTAATACTTATTCTATAGAGGATGTCTGCAGTGACATCTGTATTATACCTTCTGTGTGTCACGGCCAGAGAATAGAGAAATATAACTGAAAATTACTATATTTTTTCCATCATTTTCAATAATTTTTCTATAGAGGGTGTCTGCAGTGCCTAGTGACACACCTTATACACCCACCGAGAGATATGTGTGCAGACAGCCTATCACACCTTATATACCCACCAAGGGATATGTGTGCAGACAGCCTATCACACCTTATATACTCACTGAGGGATATGTGTGCAGACAGCCTATCACACCTTATATACCCACCGAGGGATATGTGTGCAGACAGCCTATCACACCTTATATACCCACCGAGAGATATGTATGCAGACAGCATATCACACCTTATATACTCACTGAGGGATATGTGTGCAGACAGCCTATCACACCTTATTTACCCACCGAGGGATATGTGTGGAGACAGCCTATCACACCCCTTATATACCCATCGAGGGATATGTGTGCAGACAGCCTATCACACGCCTTATATACCCATCGAGGGATATGTGTGCAGACAGCCTATCACACCCCTTATATACCCATCGAGGGATATGTGTGCAGACAGCCTATCACACACCTTATATACCCACTGAGGGATATGTGTGCAGACAGCCTATCACACACCTTATATACCCACCGAGGGATATGTGTGCAGACAGCCTATCACACCCCTTATATACCCATCGAGGGATATGTGTGCAGACAGCCTATCACACGCCTTATATACCCACCGAGGGATATGTGTACAGAGAGCCTATCACACCCCTTATATACCCATTGAGGGATATGTGTGTAGACAGCCTATCACACCCCTTATATACCCACCGAGGGATATGTGTGCAGACAGCCTATCACACACCTTATATACCCACCGAGGGATATGTGTGGAGACAGCCTATCACACCCCTTATATACCCACCGAGGGATATGTGTGCAGACAGCCTATCACACACCTTATATACCCACCGAGGGATATGTGTGCAGACAGCCTATCACACCCCTTATATACCCACCGAGGGATATGTGTGCAGACAGCCTATCACACCCCTTATATACTCATCGAGGGATATGTGTGCAGACAGCCTATCACACGCCTTATATACCCACCGAGGGATATGTGTACAGAGAGCCTATCACACCCCTTATATACCCATTGAGGGATATGTGTGCAGACAGCCTATCACACCCCTTATATACCCACCGAGGGATATGTGTGCAGACAGCCTATCACACACCTTATATACCCACCGAGGGATATGTGTGCAGACAGCCTATTACACCCCTTATACACCCACAGAGGGATACTTGAGCAGACAGCCTATCACACACCTTATACACCCACCGAGGGATATGTGTGCAGACAGCCTATCACACCCCTTATATACCCATCGAGGGATATGTGTGCAGACAGCCTATCACACCCCTTATACACCCACCGAGGGATAAGTGTGCAGACAGCCTATCACACCCCTTATACACCCACTGAGGGATATGTGTGCAGACAGCCTATCACACCCCTTATACACCCACCGAGGGATACTTGAGCAGACAGCCTATCACACCCCTTATATAGGGATTTGTGCAGACAGCCTATCACACTCCTCATATAGGGATTTGTGCAGACAGCCTATCACACCCCTTATACACCCACCGAGGGATACTTGAGCAGACAGCCTATCACACACCTTATATAGGGATTTGTGCAGACAGCCTATCACACACCTTATATAGGGATTTGTGCAGACAGCCTATCACACACCTTATACACCCACCGAGGGATATGTGTGCAGACAGCCTATCACACACCTTATACACCCACCGAGTGATATGTGTGCAGACAGCCTATCACACCCCTTATATACTTAACATGGGATATGTGTGCAGACAGCCTATCACACTCCTTATATACTGTAAGGGATTGTCTCTTTTCAGGGGGTCACACTCTCAGATATCTCACTAGACAAAAGATTTTCATGTCCAAACTGTGCATTTATTGTGGCACACAGCATAAAGAAAAAACATGCAAATAAACTCCTGCCCGTCTAGGCGCTACCTAAACAAAATACGTCCCTACCTCACTTGTAGAGCACAGTTCACACCTGAACATCATATGCGGCTTTCCTCAGCAAAGCTCAATACACAGGGGCGTACACAGAAATCATTGGGCCCCATAGCAAGAATTTAGATTGGGCCCCCATGCCCGTTCCTAGTCCCTCCCACTATGCGCCCTGGCTCCTCTCACTACCCTCCCTAACTTCTCCCCTGCCCCACCTCATGCAGAAGTATTTTGTTCTACAAAATGGCAGTACTCATGCCGGAACCCAACAGACCCATTAAAGGGAATGGGATCTGGTAGGTCCCGGCGGTGTTCAGCATATATTGACAAGAATCTGGGGCATTACATGATGTAATAGCACCCAACTTTCCTGCTGTCCAGCATGGCACATGCGCAGAGACATGAGAAAAGTTTGAGGAAGTGAGTGCCCCCCTTCCCCATCCTCTGTGTCATGCAGGACACCTGGGAGACACTGACATTACTCGCTATCCTGCATGACACATGTGCAGAGACAGGAGTCTCTGGGAAAGCTGGGTGAACCCCTCCCCCCTGCCTTTCCATGTTCTTATTATCTGCATTTATGCCTTGCAGGATAGCAGGAAATCTGAGTGACATCACATGATGTAATAGCACCCAGCTTTTCTGCTGTCCTGCATGGCACATGTGGAGAGACATGAGAATAGTCTGAGAAAGCTGAGTAACACAAGCTCCCACCTCCCCTCATATCTTCTAATGCCTCTGCACTTGTGCCATGCAGGACATCAGGAAAGCTGAGTGACATTACATAATAGCACCCAGCTTTCCTCCTGTTCTGAATGGCATATGTGCAGAGGAATAGTCTGGGAAAGCTGAGTGACCCCCCCCCCTCCTCCCTCCACACACATACCTACCTCTGCACTGTCCTCACCTACAAGTCGTCACTTACTTCATTACTGGTGGGGTTGTGGCAACCCAGCGGAATCACGCATGATGGAACTAACAGGCGGGAGGCGGAGCTAGCAGGCGGAGGCGGGGCTAGCAGGCGGGAGACAGTTAGGAAGATAGATGGGGGCGGGGACTCTCCTCCACTGCGAGCCCCCCTTCCTCACGGGCCCCATAGCATCTGCGTGGTCTGCCTATATGGTAGGTACGCCACTGTCAATACAGCAGCCTCCAGGCTGTGGCAATTCCAGTACCTTTTGGGGAATAGTGGTCTCTCAGCCCTCCTGGCTAGGACCACACAGAGCCTTCAGGCCTCTGTCCACAGGTAACACACTCCCCCCTTGCCGACACCCTGGGAGGTGCTTTGTGCCAGCCTCATTACCTCCAGCTGGTCTCGCTTGTGGTGAAATAGGGTTGTGGACCGAACTTTCTTGCCTCTACGCTGCGTGAGACCTGTCACTGTCTCACATACCACCCCCCCTCCCCCTTTGTTCAAGCCCGTGAGGGTGAACACCTGCATAACCACGGGAGGCTGGTGAGAGGGCATCCACCTGGCCTGGACGTGGGGAACAGCCACCCACCCTGCTCTTTGGCTGCTCCCAATATGAACCGGCCCAGATTGTCTTTACAGCCACACTAAGTAACTCCGTGTCAGCGAGCACTAGCTGCCGCTGACACACAAAATTACCAGTCCTTATTTCACCAAGGCCAGGAACCTCGGTGACACGTACCTTCCCCTTTATCACCAAAACCAACATCTTGCCTAACAGACTAACGACCTCATGTGCCCATCTCATGGCCAGATACTCTTTTTCTACTCTTTTATTTTGATCTCTCTCTCTTTTTAGATCCTCTGGCTCCTGTACATGCGCCTCACATCCTTCCTTGGACTGCTGCAACTCTTGACTGAACTGTTCCCAGTCATGGTCATGTCCCAACACTTTCTCCTTTGCTTTGAAGGGCTCCTTCAGCAGAGCATGCTTGCCCCAGTTTGCTTCTTTTACATGCATCTGGGTCACTTCTTCCTTCTTTCCAGCAGTAGTTACGCCAGCTACGGTGGCAGTTTCAGAGACCTCTGCTTTTTTAGTGGCTTTTTCCACTTCGGTCGCGGCTTCCCTTTGGCTTAACTTTGGTCTTTGTAGCACCTGGGGACTTCACGTCAACCAACACATCGGCCTTAACTTTTTCAGCCTTTGTCTTCTCGAAGTCTCCAGTCTCTTTGACCGCCTTCTCATCCTTCTCGGACATGGCACCATACACTTGCCCTGTTAACCCCTCCCCCCCTTTCTCATCAAGGCAGGAGGCACCAGGGTCTTCAGCAGACTCCTCGTCTTCTGTCATTTTCTCCAGAGGCTCACCCAGGACACTGTGTTCTCCTTTTGTGGAGGAGTCAGGAGATACAGCCCATCGTAATAGCCCAGATCCAAAAACTGATTGTTCCCGTCCTCGTACTTCTTCCCCAGCAGGCTGTTGGCTATTTGGAAGGCCTTGTATGCAGAGGGGACGTCTTCCAGGCCTGGGCTACACGCTACCACGGGTCTGTGGTCTTCGCCATCCACATCAGCCCCATCAACTGGTTCAGCAGAAGCATCTTCCATCTTCTCTGCCACAGCCAGCACCACAGTGCCACCATTTCCAGACCCATTCTTAATAGGCTCTAACTTAGACTTCTCCAACTCATAGACGTTCTTGTGAGCTGAAACGATGACGTCGGGAAGATCATCTATCTCAGCTCAGAGTTGCTTTTCTAGGCTCTCAAATTCAGCATGCTCCTCAAGTGCTTTTTCAAGGGCTCTAGCCAAGGAGAGGGCCTTGGACTCTTTCCCCTGAGCATCAGCCTCCGCTCGGTCATGTTCTTTGGCATACCGAGCCGATATGTGTTCCTCTTCAGCCAGGAGCTGGCCAAACTTCTGTTCCTTCTCGATCGTATCTAGGGGCCGTGTGTAGAGAGAGAGAAATCATCTTCCTGATTGCAGCTGTACTGACAGGTCAGGTCATCTACCGCTGCCTAAATGTGGGTCTCAGACACTAGGCTGGCGTCTCCCCACTCAACTCTAGTCACGTCAGGTACAATTATCGTCTGGTTGCTACCCATAACTACGTCAATTTGTCCAGACCTCGGCATGGCAGCCTCTCTCTCTAAGTTGCTATCGGCCACGGCACATGCATCACTTATATTACTTGTGTCATCATTATCAGTTCTGACCTCTAGGGGCACCGATGCGCTAATCCCCAAATTGGACACTTCCCCAGCAACCAAAAAACCCTGTGGGTACTGCACATCCACCTCTGGTACGTGTAGTACACCCTCTGGGCTCACACCATTAACCAGCATTTTTGTATCACATATATTTTTATCAGGAGGGGGCACTTCTCTCCTGATCACATCCTGAAAGGGAAAAGGCATGTCATCATCATATACTTCACATGTCCTCACATTTTCATTTTTCACTTCAACTACATCACTGTTTTCAATGGTCCTTTCCCTTACACGTTCACTTAAAGGGACAGGTACAAATTCTGCAGGAGTTTTTGCACTCTCTGCAGAAGTGTCTCCATTACTCCACCACTCCCAGCATAAGGGGAAATTACACCCCAACACTCCCTCATGCATGAGCGTATCTGTAACATCAAGTCCATAAGTCCCTGTTCTCATTGGAGTCTCACGCTCAGTGAAAATCAGCGGATAGTCCTTATCCGCGCGACTGTCCAGCACCTTTATTATTTTACCAGTCTCAGGTTTCAATATTGTGCTGCCTCTTACCCGGGCTAGCATGGGATCCCGGATCCTTGTCATCACATGTCTAGCCTTGATTCCGGGCATTTTGGGTAACACAAGAACATTCTCCCCTGCAGATCACAACAAGCTTACCCGCCTGTTCAGACACTGGTTTTTCAATGTTATCACACATTTTCTTGCCTCCGCGACTTTTTACCTACCGGCCCGACAGGTATCAACTGCCGCCGGCTCACTGTCACTGGGTCTGCCACATAATCAATAACAGGAACAATCTTACCCAGCGATGTCACGGGTTTAGCAGTCCCGGGAGCCAAG
This sequence comes from Bufo gargarizans, assembly GCF_014858855.1. Classification (NCBI taxonomy): domain Eukaryota; kingdom Metazoa; phylum Chordata; class Amphibia; order Anura; family Bufonidae; genus Bufo; species Bufo gargarizans. The sequence goes on along the minus strand of NC_058084.1, from coordinate 471,049,800 downwards.
GATACTCCAGCCGCAGAATATGAGCCACTTGCTTCGCTCCATAACTGCTGGACAGCCGCACGCTGTTGTCGTTGGTCGCCCTTAGCAACCGCCTCGCAGGTCCTCGGCACATCCTTTCTAGGACTCTGTCTCCACTTGTAGGGAACAGTCGACTTCCTGAGAGCTGAACCACTCTCCAGCTCTTTATCTTCCCGGCGGTTGCCCTTGGCAACGGCATTTCTTTGCTTTTTCTCCGGCGTTGCCGGCACACTGCCGACCTCTTGTAACTTTGTGCAGGGTCTATACAGCGTTGAGGGCCCTCTATTCAGGGCTAGCTGCAGCTGCGCCTCCAAAGCCTCTCGCTCAGCATTAAATTTTGCCAACTCACTTGGGGCACAACCCATCTGTTTGACCAGTTTTTCCTGCCGTTTAATCTCTTACGTCCGTCGAACGTATTCTTCCCCGAGACCCATGGCAACAAACAGTCTCGTAGCAGGAAAAACTTTCAGCAGCCACTTTTTCTGGGCTACTGGCCCTTTAATTCGCTGCAGTTTTACTTGCACTACAGCAAAATAGTCCACCGAACAAACAGGCTTCCGGCCCTTTAACTCCAGCACAGCAGGATTCCGCAGCACCTGCTCTTTCTCATCGTTGCCCCTTAGAAACCGACCGTGGCCCTTCTCTCATGGACAACTTGCCCGCATCCGACACCAATTGTAAGGGATCGTCTCTTTTCAGGGGGTCACACTCACAGATATCTCACTAGACAACGAATTTTCATGTCCAAACTGTGCATTTATTGTGGCACACAGCATAAAGAAAAAACATGCAAATAAACTCCTGCCCGTCTAGGCGCTACCTAAACAAAATATGTCCCTACCTCACTCGTAGAGCACAGTTCACACCTGAACATCATATGCGGCTTTCCTCAGCCAACATCGACAATACAGCAGCCTCCAGGCTGTGGCAATTCCAGTACCTTTTTGGGAATAGTGGTCTCTCAGCCCTCCTGGCTAGGACCACACAGAGCCTTCAGGCCTCTGTCCACAGGTAACACACTCCCCCCTTGCTGACACTCTGGGAGGTGCTTTGTGCCAGACTGATTACCTCCAGCTGGTCTCGCCTGTGGTGGAATAGGGGTGTGGACCGAACTATCCACCCCTTCCTTGCCTCTACGCTGCGTGAGACCTGTCACTGTCTCATAATACCAACCAAAGGATATGTGTGCAGACAGCCTATCACACCCCTTATACACCCACTGAGGGATATGTGTGCAGACAGCCTATCACACCCCTTATATACCAACCAAAGGATATGTATGCAGACAGCCTATCACACCCCTTATATACCCACTGAGGGATATGTGTGCAGACAGCCTATCACACACCTTATATACCCACCGAGGGATATGTATGTAGACAGCCTATCACACCTTATATACCCACCGAGTGATATGTGTGGAGACAGCCTATCACACCCCTTATACACCCACTGAGGGATATGTGTGCAGACAGCCTATCACACCTTATATACCCACCGAGGGATATGTATGTAGACAGCCTATCACACCTTATATACCCACCGAGGGATATGTGTGCAGACAGCCTATCACACCCCTTATATACCAACCAAAGGATATGTATGCAGACAGCCTATCACACCCCTTATATACCAACCAAAGGATATGTGTGCAGAGAGCCTATCACACCCCTTATATACCCACCAAGGGATATGTGTGCAGACAGCCTATCACACTCCTTATATACCCACTAAGGGATATGTGTGCAGACAGCCTATCACACTCCTTATATACCCACCAAGGGATATTTGTGCATACAGCTTATCACACCCCTTATATACCCACCGAGGGATATGTGTGCAGACAGCCTATCACACTCCTTATATACCCACCGAGGGATATGTGTGCAGACAGCCTATCACACTCCTTATATACCCACCAAGGGATATTTGTGCATACAGCTTATCACACCCCTTATATACCCACCGAGGGATATGTATGTAGACAGCCTATCACACGCTTTATATGCCAACCGAGGGATATGTGTGCAGACAGCCTATCACACTCCTTACGGTATATACCCAGCTCAGCACACATGACTTCCTTCATTACCTATGCACTGCCGACATAAAAAGTAGGCGGTGGTTAAATAGTGGGATTCCACTGTGTATTTTGGGATATAGTATGGCAGTATTATTTTGAGACTTTGTATTGTTATTGATGGTGTTATTTTTAGAGATTGTATGATGGTATTTTAGACATTGTATTGCTGTATTATTTTCCCATTTTTTTGTTGGAGGCAATAACATCATTTTAGAGCAGCTATTTTTGCCATTGTTAACTCCATAAGGGCCCCTGAGAACAGCATGCGACGTGTTCATGTGAAGCTATAAGATCTGTTTCATATTATTGCAGATTGCCATCTATTCTTGATCAGGACCCGTTTCCATGGCACTGAACCTATTTAGCTCAAAGTTGCAGATTATTTTTTTTTTTAAATGAATTAGTTTTTTTCCCCCTCATATTAGTTCCTCCAGCTACACACGTTGCTCACCGTCTCCTGACAGACACCAGATCCGGTGTGTCTGCCGCAATCCAAGCACAGTTCCTCTGAACGATAAATATTTCCCTCCGGATCCCCATCTATGAGGCAGGGCAAGGGTGCGGTGACGAGCAGCTCTCAGTTAAAGGTGGATTTACACGGCCTGATATCCGGAAAGATTATCGGGAACAATCCTGGGTGGCCGGATGTATTTATCCTAATTCAGACGTAGCTGCTGGTCGCTTACCTGAGTTGACTGGTAGTGGCAGAACTGGGGGTCCCGAACATGTAGTTAATCGGTGGTAGTTAATCTAGTGTACATGGGGGTTCACTATGCAAAGAGTATACATGTGGTGGGTGCACACCCAGAAGATGTGGGTGTGCAGTGACCCTCTGGGGAGCCGGTGTAGAGGATGGGAGTGGTAGTGGCCCTGAGGAAGTGTTGTATCACGGTGTACTTCCTCAGGCAGTTTCTCCCTGGGGATTGGTGCAGTAAATATAGTCCTGAAGAAGGAGGCCAGAGTTAAACATGACAAAGTCCTTTCTACTAAGTGCAATTGTAACGCCCCAGAGTGGCATTACCACTTCTTCACCCCACTACTGTCTCTAATGGGCTAATATAATGTCATCTTGTGTATTTATTTTAGGTCCACTACACTGTGCATTCCTATTTCTAAAGTAACTGTTATATTCATGTGTAATATGCCTGGTTCACCAGCAGGTGGCAGCAAATATGGCAGAGCTATCCTAGATAGAGTGGAACCTTTCATTCCAGTCTAACCCCCCTCTGTGGAGAGGTGGGCGAGTCCCACTTCCTGCAGGAAGGGTGGGTCCCAGTTTCTAGTTAGTCTATGTTACCACCAGACATCTGAGAAGCTCTGACAGATGCCTTTCAGAACCTCCTCCTTGAGCTTCCTTTTGTTTTGCTTTCATTTTCTCATCTCGTTAGCCTCTCTCTAAGACGCCTGTCAATACGAACGGCCCGAGACATGGCAGAGTCCAAGGAGGTAGGTCTCTCATGAAAGGCAAATGCATCTTTCAATCCCTCTGAAAGACCATGGCAAAATTGACTTCGGAGTGCAGCATCATTCCAACCAGTATCAGCTGCCCATCTCCGAAATTCTGAGCAGTATATCTCTGCGGATAGTTTACCCTGACATAAAAGACGTAGTCTAGACTCAGCCAGAGCAATACGATCCGGATCATCATATATCTGACCCAGGGCTAAAAAGAATTCATCCACTGAACGGAGGGGCCGTGCCCCCACCGGCAGCGAAAAGGCCCAGGACTGAGCGTTATCCCTGAGCAGCGAGATGATGATCCCCACCCTCCGTTCCTCATCACCAGAGGAATGGGGAAGTAGGCGAAAATGGAGTTTGCAAGCCTTTCTAAAACGAACAAAATTCTCACTACCCCCGGAGAACGTATCCGGGAGCGAGATCTTAGGCTCAGAACAAACTCCATGAACGCAAGCTGAACCGGTCACTTGAAGCTGAGAAACAGTCTTACGGAGATCTGCTACCTCCAATGAAAGACCCTGCATGCGTTCAGTCAAAAGTGAAACCGGAATCAATGCTTGAGACGGTTTTGGCGGTTTATAATGTCACGGAAGGTGTACAGGAAACTAGAAGACACAAAATGAATATGTGACTCACTGGATCCAAAACTAAGGAACAAAAGGGAGACCCCTGCATCAGACCTGGCTCTCTCCCTGACTGCTCAGCCTATGCAAAAATCCCAATGGTAGATGATCGCATATCCTCGTACCTCGACTGTATAACACCTGAACACCCTATAATAGTGAGGGGACACGACCAACGGCTCCCTACACTTGATACGGAGAGAGTCAGGGTCACCTGGGATCCAGCAAACAGAAAAACACAAATGAATGAACAAAACTTATCTGTAGAAGACTCAGGAGTAGGATCAGCATGCACACACTCCAGGAAGGAATATAAACCGCAAAGTGAAGCAGTCTGGGAAGGGATTTAAAGGGATGCAATCAGTGCAACTACATGACACCTGAGAGACGCTAACGAGATAAGAAAATGAAAGCAAAACAAAAGAAAGCTCAAGGAGGAGGTTCTGAAAGGCATCTGTCAGAGCTTCTCAGATGTCTGGTGGTGACAGTCTAGCTCAGTGTTTCCCCACCAGTGTGCCTCCAGCTGCTGCAAATCTACAACTCCCAGCATGCAAGCACAACCAAAGGCTGTCCAGGCATTCTGGGAGTTGTAGTTTTGCAAGAGCTGGACGCACACTGTTTGGGAAACACTGGTCTAGCTTACCCCCTGCTAGAGGAAGGAGGGTGTGCGGGGTACGTCTCTTCTGGACGTGCCGAGGCCAAGCCAAGCCAGCCAAAGTACTTTCAGCTCTACTGAATGTGAAGGCAACAGCTTAAAGCCTCAGGAGCCAGGAGGAGAGTTCCCTGGCATAATTTAGAGACAAACTACAAAGAGAGAAGTTGCAGTATAAAGAAGAAGCTAAGTTATACAGCAAGCCTGTCAGCACAGCAGAGCTAGAGAGCAACACATGTAGCAGAGTTGAGTTTTCCTGCCAGAGTTTTAATGCCAAAGCCTGCTGGGACCAAGACAAATTTGGAAGATTGTGTCTGATGAAAGTCTTTCAAAATAAAGCCGCTGTTCAACATCATCACAAGGTCTGGACTCAATTATTTCCTCAACTATTCCCCCCTATTTGTCTGCTTCGAAGCCAACTCCTGGGGTCCAACCATATCCAGGTAGGAGCACCGTGACACTCACTTACACTAGAAGGGACATTTTAGGCCACCCTATACCACTCGGCCATTCCTACACCTGGGTACCAACCCTCTAATAGGGCCCATTGCACAATGTAGAATGTGAAATACATACAGTATTAGCAGCTTTTAGTGCAGTTCTTCTCTGGTACCAACAAGGGATCTAGGGGCAAGCTGGATGGCTGAAATTCTGCACTAGCCTAGTGGTTGTTTGGAGATGGGTGTATTGGCTGTAGTCCCTCACCTTACATCAGTATCTGGAGCAGGAGCTTTGCAGGTTGCCTCCTCTCCTCTCTGTCTCTAGACAAGAACCCCCCTCCTGGCAGGAATCAAGACCAGCCCAGTCCTACCAAGAGGAAATGAATGGGGTGGTTAACCCTGTTACTGCAAACCTTTTCTTGCTAGGATCTACAGCCTTAAGCAAACAGTAAAATACACAGTACATAACAATAAATAGTTTGTAGTAGCCCTCCAGGTTTGGGCTCCTACAGATGCACTTGGTATAAAGGGGAGCAACACTGTGCCTAAAGGGGAGCAACACTGTGCCTAAGGGGCAAACGGGTTGTATATTTGGAGTAGAGTCAGAGGTATATGGGGGGGCATAATGGTATATGCTTGGGGCACATAATATGAATATATTCACGGCAAAATCCGGTATGAAAATGATCTGACATGACTTTACGTACTACTGACTACAGATAAGGCTCAATGTGGGGGGAAGGGGCTTTGTTTTTATAAAGGACCAGGGTCTCTGGTGCAGAATTCATGCCATTCAAATCCAGGTCAAATATGACACCTTGTTTTTTGTGTTGGAAATAGAGGAGTGGGGCCCCAGACTGTCTGTTGAAACGGGGCCCTGTGATTACCAAGCAGAGTCATAGCTTGAAGGTCCTGGAACCCAATGGAAAATCTTAAAATGCTCCCCATCACCTACCATATGCCATTTGGTGTCTTCTTATATGGCTGCCCTGGCAACTGGACCCCCTTAAAGGGGTTGTCTCATCTAAGGCATTGGTGGCATATCACTAGGGTATACCACTAATGTCAGTCCCACCTCTGGGACCTGCAACTATCTCAAGAAATGAGCCCTAAAGTGAAAGAGACTCTGAGTGTGCTCTCAGTGATGAGCGGCAGGGGCAATATTCGAATTCGCAATATTTTGCTTATATTTGGTAGAATATTCGTCATATATTCGCAAATTCGAGAATATTTTCTTGATAGCGAAAAATCGGCAATGCAATATGCTTGTAATGTGCGCGAAATACAGGCGTGGGTGCACTATAGCTACATTTTCCGAGCTGCTAGAAGTTTCCTTCGACTGGAGAAAATGGTTGGCACGGCAGAACATTACAATAGCTTTATATGCAGATAGAGGGCTCCAATATATTCGCGATTGTGAAATAACTATCTGTATTATATATATAAGCAAACTATCTAATGTAATGACACAGGAAAGCACAGAGCACAGCAATGTCACTGCTTTCTCTCTCTCTCTCTCTCTCTCTCTCTCTCAGAGAGAGTAAGGGGCAGCTTTCCTATTGGTTGCTAGGGATGTTGCTAAGCTCAGACAAAGACATTGCAGCCTTCTCATTGGCCCACAAGCAAGAAGGGAGGTTACTGATGAAAAAAAAAGATCTAGAATATTCAAAATCACTCATTTTACTCACTTCCTTCTGGGATTCGCGTCCCCACCTATCCCTTGGTTGAACTTGATAGACGTTTGTCTTTTTTTCAACTGTATTAACTATGTTACTATGTTACTATATCACTATATTCTAAATATTTGCAAATTCTCAAAGTGCCGATATCCGCGATTAATATTCGCTATTCGAATATTCGCGCCCAACACTACTCTCCAATTCATTTACAGTGATCCCTCAAGATACAATATTTCCAGCACACAGTGGTCTTTTCTGACCCATCGTAAGTTGAAACTAGACTCAACATACAATGCTTGAGACTCGGATCCAACCAATCAAGACTTCTTCTCTGGTACAATAGCTGGATCAGTTACTAGTAGCTATTCCCGATTGTAATATGTCAGGACTTGTTTTATCTGTCTTCGTTATCTGGTTATTTTTCTTAAATCTTCATTTTCTCTTATCTTGGATGACATTTTGGGGCTTTGGAACCAATTACTCAACTTACAATGGTTTCAGCATGCGCAGTGTGCTCTCCATTCATTTCTATGGGATTTCGGATTTACCCCCAAAAAAAAAACGAGTCGGCTCTTGCCAAACGTGGCTGTTCCCTGCTCACTTCAGAAGTCCAGTCCTGGAGATAGGTGTGAATTCCAGAGGTTGTATATCCCTTAAGCATCCCTACAGCTATGCCCCTCGTACTACTTGTGCCTCTGTAGAATGGAAAACGCCATCAGGTCAACCACTGCCTACAGGGATGACTACCTCTATCATTGCTGGAAGACTACCTCCACCAGCTGGACCTCCTCAAGAAGAACCAGTACCGCCTTGAGCGCTGGGTGCAAGCTGGTAATCCAGATACAAGAGGAATGATGCGGTGGTAACATCTTTCCATATTGTTACATTGTCTTCGTCTTCCGGAGGGAGTTCATTATGACGGCATTGTGTAGCCTTGCATTCACACGTTCCTTATTATTGCAGCAGTGTGAGCGCCGTGAGCTGGGGATGGGGTGGGGGGGGGGCTCCACTTTTCTTTCTGCGGAGTTGATTACAGATATTGTGTTGTGACAAAGCACAATGTTCTATTAACTGCGACTAAACAGATTGATGAAGCCCCACCATGAATCACAACATTGTGAGGAGATGTCATTTCTACCCAAACCAGAGTGAACACCAAGATCTCTCCTTTTGTGTCCCGCCTGCACTAATTTTAAGCTAAAAGCCATTCAACCCATTTCAGACCCGAAGAATAATAAGACGAAGAATAATAATAGTAATAAAGGAAAAGCTTAGATCTTTTGTGGATGGGGAGAGGCAAGCGGTACACTTCAAGCACGTTTTTGTTCTCCGCCGCTGTGATGTCCTAGTTTCTGAGTACACATGAAAGCCAACATTTAAAGGAACATGGGGACAACCCAACATCCCTGTCTGGCTGAAGGACTCAGCACTGGGAGGGGGATACTCATTTTAATTGAGGAGACTTATGGGCAACGCTTGATGGGATAAAGTATGCTAAATTAGCTCTCCTCAAGAAGGAAGAAACACTTTCATATACAAAAAGACACCTCCAAAGGAAGAGACATTTGGGGCTGTCTAAGCTCATCCAGCCATTCAGTACCTGCTATATACTGACAGGAGCCCCAAAGAGCTGTCTACATATGGGTGTCTCTTCTTTTTAGACATTTGGCTGATATCATATAGTTTCTTTCTTCTGAAGGAGAGCTTATTTGCACACATTACAGAGCATTTTGTGTAAAGAAGTCTTCATAGGCCAGCCAGGTCAATAAGAACAACTAACTGCATGAAAGGCATGTCTCCCAGCCAAACAGTAGCCTGCAGTGATGAGTGGCAAAAAGTTGGATGTCTTTTCTTTTTGGAGGGGTCTATGGTTTGTCTTATAAGATATTTGGGGGTCTTCTTCCTTCTAGAGGAGAGCTAATTTCCCAAAAAATATTTCCATAAGAGGAATGGATGCATTAGGTCAAAGAGGTAGGTTCAAGAACAAGTGCTATGTGGTCCTTTTTCAGCTACTTACTGGTATTGAGAGTCCTGGGATGACAGATTGGTTCATCCTACATCACTATAAGTTAAGTCAGGATTCTTATGATCATTGCATCAGGAAAGGAATTTGGAAGCCATGAGGGTCATGGGAAGGAGGGAGACTTTAGGCGCCATGTCTTCTCATTTCTGATCTCCCTATGTTCATTAGTATGGAGAATGAAGGAAAGGTGGCTCCAAGACACCTCTGACACTGCTTGTCTCTAGGAGCCACAAAAGGTCAGGGTAGTTAAAATCCAACCTGTGGGATCCTTAGTTCCAGGATGACAGATCAAGGTCTCCACTTCAGTTCTCCATCCCTGTGAAGTCCTAGTCTCTGGTTACGCAGAAGATACATGAAAGTCAACACTTAAAGGACAATAGAGACAACCCAATACCACTTTTTGGCAAGGAGAAAGACAGGCATGGTCAAAGAGGTGTCCAATGACAGCTACTTACTGGCATTGAGAGTCATTGGATAAGAGAATGACCCCATCCAACCTTATCATAAGTAGTGAAAGACAGATACAGAATCCTTATGTTCATGGGCATCAGGAAGGTACTTTGGACGAAGCTTAACATCGTAATATGGTGGACGGGAAAGAAATACCAGGATGACATATCAAGGTCTCCACTTTAGTTGCCCATCTCTGTGATGGCTTACTTTCTGGTAACATAGAATACAGAAGAAAGTTAACATTTAAATGACAACCCAATATCACTCTTTGGCAGGGAGAAAAGAAGGGTATGGTCAAAGGTGGTCTTTAGAATGAGTACTAAGATGTCCTTTCCAGTTACTTACTGGCATTGAGAGCCCTAGGATGAGAGATTGACCCCATCCAACCTTATCATAAGTAGTGAAATTCAGGATTCTTATGTTCATGGACATTAGGTAAGGTCTTTGAAAGCAACTTGAGACCATCATACGGGGGATGGTAAGGAGAGGCCATCAAGTGCAATTTCTTATATTCCTTGGAACGAGGATATTGTTGCCATAGATCAACATTTATCTTCCTCGTCTCACCTAGTTTGGGTGTGGGGTAAGGAGATAAATTGCTCCCAAATACCTCTGACACATTTTGTCTCTAAGAACCACATGGGATCCAGCTGGTCAACTCCAATCTAGTTCTGGAATGACATATCATGCTCTCCGTAGCTGTTATCTAGTCATCAGACATGACAACCATAAAGATCCTCCAAGAAAAATCATGTCTCCACAAAAATGTCTCAAGGTATCATTGTTTGCCTCTCCATTATTCTTGCCACCAATGGTCCTGTCAAGAAGCCAAAGGAATAATAACTTTTTATGCTTTCTTTAAACAGCGCCACACCTGTTCCCAGGTTACGTATGGAATTGCAGATCAGCCACATGAAAGTCAAAGGAGCTGAGCTACGATACCAGACACAATCCCTTCCTCTGATGGTGCGATATTTGTCGGCGTTAGGATGCGGGCACATGAGGATTCTACTTTCACATGAAGTAAAAACATTTTATTATTTGCCTCTGTAATTACATCATCTGAAATGAATCTAATAGGATTTTAGAAATCAGCTGTAAAGTAGTCTAATAGCCAAAAACCTAATTAGATTGAGAGATTGAAATTAGATTGCTTGTAAGCTGCTGCAGTAATATCAGCATAGGAAATAATGCAAGCTCAGACTCAACCAGACAAGACGAGGATTTTTTCGGAGGAGGTATTTTTGGCTTAGCTCTGGAGGGGTAAGTGGCCGTGATGAATGAAGCGCAGAAAGATGATTCTATTACAAGGGGTTTCCTGGGTTGAATAAATAAAGCTTAACCTCTGTATAGATTAAAAGTTCTACAACTTTCCAATAGACTTGGCATTTCAATTCTTCACCATTGTTTTTAGCATGAATGCTTGCTGCAAGTGAATGAAACCACTCACGTTTTCATTCAGAGGCAGTAATCCTGGTCCTGCTCTTAGCTGAGAAGTGGATACCGTCTAGACACTGAACCAGACTGATACATTGTATCCCATTAGGACTGGATACAATTGTCTTCTCAGCTCAAAGCAGGACTAGCTATGAACAGGTTTACTGCCGCCGAATGTAAACAAAAGTGTTGTTATTCACTGATAGCAAACACGTATCTTGAACATGGTAAGGAATTATAAATCAAAGTCTATCAAAAAGGTATAGAACTTTTCATATATACAGTGATTAAAGGGATTTTCTACAACCCCCAAAAATTGTTGTGAAGGACAGAAATGTTAAAAATTAAAGGGGTTGTCCAAGTGTTTGATACTGATGACCGATCGTTATGACAGTCAACCACTGGATTCCTAAGACTAGAGCTCCAAAATACATGGTTTAGTGCCCAAGTTCTGGTTTCGATAACTTCACACGACCGTATGGCTGTGGTTCCGCAAATTGGGGTCCACAATACACGGGCACCGGCCATGTGAACTCCATGGGTCCGTGATTTGCTAAATACGGCAAAAGATAGGATATGTCCTATCCTTTGTGGAGCAGAGGCACAGATCACAGGCCCATGGAAACCCTTGGAAGCGCTTCTGTGGGCTTTCAGGTCTGTGCTTCCACACCACAAAAGATCAGACATATCCTATCTTTTTCCGCATTTTGCAGATCGCAGACCCATTCAACTCAATGGGTCTGCACTAGAGTTGAGCGAACACCTGGATGTTCGGGTTCGAGAAGTTCGGCCGAACATCCCGGAAATGTTCGGGTTCGGGATCCGAACCCGATCCGAACTTCGTCCCGAACCCGAACCCCATTGAAGTCAATGGGGACCCGAACTTTTCGGCACTAAAAAGGCTGTAAAACAGCCCAGGAAAGAGCTAGAGGGCTGCAAAAGGCAGCAACATGTAGGTAAATCCCCTGCAAACAAATGTGGATAGGGAAATGAATTAAAATAAAAATTAAATAAATAAAAATTAACCAAAATCAATTGGAGAGAGGTTCCATAGCAGAGAATCTGGCTTCCCGTCACCCACCACTGGAACAGTCCATTCTCAGATATTTAGGCCCCGGCACCCAGGCAGAGGAGAGAGGTCCCGTAACAGAGAATCTGTCTTCATGTCAGCAGAGAATTAGTCTGCATGTCATAGCAGAGAATGAGGCTTCACGTCAGCCACCACTGCAACAGTCCATTGGCATATATTTAGGCCCAGCACCCAGGCAGAGGAGAGAGGTCCCGTAACAGACAATCTGGCTTCATGTCAGCAGAGAATCAGTCTGCATGTCATAGCAGAGAATCAGGCTTCACGTCACCCACCACTGCAACAGTCCATTGTCATAAATTTAGGCCCAGCACTAGTGTTGAGCGGCATGTCCCATATTCGAATTCGCGAAATTTTGTAAATATTCGAAAGAATATTCGTAAAATATTCGCGATTATTCAAATTCGTTATTATTTCGCATATGCGATAATTCGAATTTTCGCATCGCATAATACATATGCTATGCAAAATTCACATGTGCGCTAATGAAATCGCCTTACGAAGATTCGCAACTCAATTCAATCACTAATGTATGAATGCAATGCCCTTTGCCTCTGTTCTGGGACAAGTGTAGATATTCGCATGTGCGCTAATAAAATCGCCTTACGAAGATTCGCACCTCAATCACTTTCTAGGGAATGTGAGACTTTTGGGAATCAATCGAGATACAGTGGGGGGTGATGACAGTAGTTGACAGAGTACAGATCAATGTAATCTGTAAGGTGGAAAGTAAAATAAAAAATACGAATATTCGTAAATCGAATTTTACGAAGTTCTACGTATTCGCGAATATGGTGCTATACTATATGAATGCACAGGCCTTTGCCTCTCTGTTCTGGGGACAAGTGTAGATATTTGCATTTGCGTTAATAAAATCGCCTTACGAAGATTCGCAGCTCAATTCAATCACTAATGTATGAATGCAAAGCCCTTTGCCTCTGTTCTGGGACAAGTGTAGATATTCGCATGTGCGCTAATAAAATCGCCTTACGAAGATTCGCAACTCAATTCACTAATGTATGAATGCAAAGCCCTTTGCCTCTGTTCTGGGACGTGCCGATATTCGCATGTGCGCTAATAAAATCGCCTTACGAAGATTCGCGCCTCAATCACTTTCTAGGCAATGTGAGTAAGATCTGAGCTGTTGGACCTTTGGGAAACAATCAATTATATGTGTACTGTAATTTTGTGGGGGGGGGGGGAAAACAAAAAACGAATATTCGTTTTTACGAATATATAGCACTATATTCGAAATATTCGCGAAATCGCGAAGTTGCGATATTCGCGAAAAAAATTTGCTTTTCGAATATTCGCGCTCAACACTACCCAGCACCCAGGCAGAGGAGAGAGGTCCCGTAACAGACAATCTGGCTTCATGTCAGCAGAGAATCAGTCTGCATGTCATAGCAGAGAATGAGGCTTCACGTCAGCCACCACTGCAACAGTCCATTGGCATATATTTAGGCCCAGCACCCAGGCAGAGGAGAGAGGTCCCGTAACAGACAATCTGGCTTCATGTCAGCAGAGAATCAGTCTGCATGTCATAGCAGAGAATGAGGCTTCACGTCAGCCACCACTGCAACAGTCCATTGGCATATATTTAGGCCCAGCACCCAGGCAGAGGAGGGAGGTCCCGTAACAGAGAATCTGTCTTCATGTCAGCAGAGAATTAGTCTGCATGTCATAGCAGAGAATGAGGCTTCACGTCAGCCACCACTGCAACAGTCCATTGGCATATATTTAGGCCTAGCACACACACAGGCAGAGGAGAGAGGTCCCGTAACAGAGGATCTGTCTTCATGTCAGCAGAGAATCAGTCTGCATGTCATAGCAGAGAATGAGGCTTCACGTCAGCCACCACTGCAACAGTCCATTGGCATATATTTAGGCCCAGCACACACACAGGCAGAGGAGAGAGGTCCCGTAACAGAGAATCTGGCTTCATGTCAGCAGAGAATCAGTCTGCATGTCATAGCAGAGAATGAGGCTTCACGTCAGCCACCACTGCAACAGTCCATTGGCATATATTTAGGCCCAGCACACACACAGGCAGAGGAGAGAGGTCCCGTAACAGAGAATCTGGCTTCATGTCAGCAGAGAATCAGTCTGCATGTCATAGCAGAGAATGAGGCTTCACGTCAGCCACCACTGCAACAGTCCATTGGCATATATTTAGGCCCAGCACACACACAGGCAGAGGAGAGAGGTCCCGTAACAGAGAATCTGGCTTCATGTCAGCAGAGAATCAGTCTGCATGTCATAGCAGAGAATGAGGCTTCACGTCAGCCACCACTGCAACAGTCCATTGGCATATATTTAGGCCTAGCACACAGGCAGAGCAGAGAGGTCCCGTAACAGACAATCTGGCTTCATGTCAGCAGAGAATCAGTCTGCATGTCATAGCAGAGAATGAGGCTTCACGTCACCCACCACTGCAACAGTCCATTGGCATATATTTAGGCCTAGCACACAGGCAGAGCAGAGAGGTCCCGTAACAGACAATCTGGCTTCATGTCAGCAGAGAATCAGTCTGCATGTCATAGCAGAGAATGAGGCTTCACGTCACCCACCACTGCAACAGTCCATTGGCATATATTTAGGCCTAGCACACAGGCAGAGCAGAGAGGTCCCGTAACAGACGATCTGGCTTCATGTCAGCAGAGAATCAGTCTGCATGTCATAGCAGAAAATCAGGATTCACGTCACCCAGGACTGTAAGAGTCCGTTTTCATAAATTTAGGCCCAGCACCCAGGCAGAGGAGAGAGGTCCCTTAACAGACAATCTGGCTTCATGTCAGCAGAGAATCAGTCTTCATATCATAGCAGAGAATCAGGCTTCACGTCACCCACCACTGCAACAGTCCATTGGCATATATTTAGGCCTAGCACACAGGCAGAGCAGAGAGGTCCCGTAACAGACAATCTGGCTTCATGTCAGCAGAGAATCAGTCTGCATGTCATAGCAGAGAATCAGGCTTCACGTCAGCCACCACTGCAACAGTCCATTGTCATAAATTTAGGCCCAGCACCCAGGCAGAGGAGAGAGGTCCCGTAACAGACAATCTGGCTTCATGTCAGCAGAGAATTAGTCTGCATGTCATAGCAGAGAATCAGGCTTCATGTCAGCCACCACTGCAACAGTCCATTGGCATATATTTAGGCCTAGCACACAGGCAGAGGAGAGGTTCATTCAACTTTGGGTAGCCTCGCAATATAATGGTAAAATGAAAATAAAAATAGGATTGAATGAGGAAGTGCCCTGGAGTCCAATAATATATGGTTATGGGGAGGTAGTTAATGTCTAATCTGGACAAGGGACGGACAGGTCCTGTGGGATCCATGCCTGGTTCATTTTTATGAACGTCAGCTTGTCCACATTGGCTGTAGACAGGCGGCTGCGTTTGTCTGTAATGACGCCGCCTGCCGTGCTGAATACACGTTCAGACAAAACGCTGGCTGCCGGGCAGGCCAGCACCTCCAAGGCATAAAAGGCTAGCTCTGGCCACGTGGACAATTTAGAGACCCAGAAGTTGAATGGGGCCGAACCATCAGTCAGTACGTGGAGGGGTGTGCACACGTACTGTTCCACCATGTTAGTGAAATGTTGCCTCCTGCTAACACGTTGCGTATCAGGTGGTGGTGCAGTTAGCTGTGGCGTGTTGACAAAAGTTTTCCACATCTCTGCCATGCTAACCCTGCCCTCAGAGGAGCTGGCCGTGACACAGCTGCCTTGGCGACCTCTTGCTCCTCCTCTGCCTTGGCCTTGGGCTTCCACTTGTTCCCCTGTGACATTTGGGAATGCTCTCAGTAGCGCGTCTACCAACGTGCGCTTGTACTCGCGCATCTTCCTATCACGCTCCAGTGCAGGAAGTAAGGTGGGCACATTGTCTTTGTAGCGTGGATCCAGCAGGGTGGCAACCCAGTAGTCCGCACAGGTTAAAATGTGGGCAACTCTGCTGTCGTTGCGCAGGCACTGCAGCATGTAGTCGCTCATGTGTGCCAGGCTGCCCAGGGATAAGGACAAGCTGTCCTCTGTGGGAGGCGTATCGTCATCGTCCTGCCTTTCCCCCCAGCCACGCACCAGTGATGGACCCGAGCTGCGTTGGGTGCCACCCCGCTGTGACCATGCTTCATCCTCATCCTCCTCCACCTCCTCCTCATCCTCGTCCTCCTCGTCCTCCAGTAGTGGGCCCTGGCTGGCCACATTTGTACCTGGCCTCTGCTGTTGCCAAAAACCTCCCTCTGAGTCACTTCGAAGAGACTGGCCTGAAAGTGCTAAAAATGACCCCTCTTCCTCCTCCTCCTCCTCCTCCTCCTGGGCCACCTCCTCTTCCATCATCGCCCTAAGTGTTTTCTCAAGGAGACATAGAAGTGGTATTGTAACGCTGATAACGGTGTCATCGCCACTGGCCATGTTGGTGGAGTACTCGAAACAGCGCAACAGGGCACACAGGTCTCGCATGGAGGCCCAGTCATTGGTGGTGAAGTGGTGCTGTTCTGTAGTGCGACTGACCCGTGCGTGCTGCAGCTGAAACTCCACTATGGCCTGCTGCTGCTCGCACAGTCTGTCCAGCATGTGCAAGGTGGAGTTCCACCTGGTGGGCACGTCGCATATGAGGCGGTGAGCGGGAAGGCCGAAGTTACGCTGTAGCGCAGACAGGCGAGCAGCAGCAGGATGTGAACGCCGGAAGCGCGAACAGACGGCCCGCACTTTATGCAGCAGCTCTGACATGTCGGGGTAGTTGTGAATGAACTTCTGCACCACCAAATTCAGCACATGCGCCAAGCAAGGGATGTGCGTCAAATTGGCTAGTCCCAGAGCTGCAACGAGATTTCGCCCATTATCAAACACCACCAGGCCGGGCTTGAGGCTCACCGGCAGCAACCACTCGTCGGTCTGTTGTTCTATACCCCGCCACAACTCCTGTGCGGTGTGGGGCCTGTCCCCCAAACATATGAGTTTCAGAATGGCCTGCTGACGTTTACCCCGGGCTGTGCTGAAGTTGGTGGTGAAGGTGTGTGGCTGACTGGATGAGCAGGTGGAAGAAGAGGAGGAGGAAGCCGAGAAGGAGGAGGTGGCAACAGGAGGCAAAGAATGTTGCCCTGCGATCCTTGGCGGCGGAAGGACGTGCGCCAAACAGCTCTCCGCCTGGGGCCCAGCTGCCACTACATTTACCCAGTGTGCAGTTAGGGAGATATAGCGTCCCTGGCCGTGCTTACTGGTCCACGTATCTGTGGTTAGGTGGACCTTGCCACAGATGGCGTTGCGCAGTGCACACTTGATTTTATGGGATACTTGGTTGTGCAGGGAAGGCACGGCTCTCTTGGAGAAGTAGTGCCGGCTGGGAACAACATACTGTGGGACAGCAAGCGACATGAGCTGTTTGAAGCTGTCTGTGTCCACCAGCCTAAATGACAGCATTTCATAGGCCAGTAGTTTAGAAATGCTGGCATTCAGGGCCAGGGATCGAGGGTGGCTAGGTGGGAATTTACGCTTTCTATCAAATGTTTGTGAGATGGAGAGCTGAACGCTGGCGTGTGACATGGTTGAGACGCTTGGTGACGGAGGTGGTGGTGGTGGTGTTGGTGGTACATCCCCTGTTTGCTGGGCGGCAGGTGCCAACGTTCCTCCAGAGGCGGAGGAAGAGGCCGAGGCGGCAGCAGCAGAATAGGCCGAGGCGGCAGCAGCAGAAGAGGTAGCAGGGGGAGCCTGAGTGACTTCCTTGGTTTTAAGGTGTTTACTCCACTGCAGTTCATGCTTTGCATGCAGGTGCCTGGTCATGCAGGTTGTGCTCAGGTTCAGAACGTTAATGCCTCGCTTCAGGCTCTGATGGCACAGCGTGCAAACCACTCGGGTCTTGTCGTCAGCACATTGTTTGAAGAAGTGCCATGCCAGGGAACTCCTTGAAGCTGCCTTTGGGGTGCTCGGTCCCAGATGGCGGCGGTCAGTAGCAGGCGGAGTCTCTTGGCGGCGGGTGTTCTGCTTTTGCCCACTGCTCCCTCTTTTGCTACGCTGTTGGCTCGGTCTCACCACTGCCTCTTCCTCCGAACTGTGAAAGTCAGTGGCACGACCTTTATTCCATGTGGGGTCTAGGACCTCATCGCCCCCTGCATCGTCTTCCACCCAGTCTTGATCCCTGACCTCCTGTTCAGTCTGCACACTGCAGAAAGACGCAGCAGTTGGCACCTGTGTTTCGTCATCATCAGAGACATGCTGAGGTGGTATTCCCATGTCCTCATCATCAGGAAACATAAGTGGTTGTGCGTCAGTGCATTCTATGTCTTTCACCGCTGGGGAAGGGCTAGGTGGATGCCCTTGGGAAACCCTGCCAGCGGAGTCTTCAAACAGCATAAGAGACTGCTGCATAACTTGAGGCTGAGACAGTTTCCCTGGTATGCATGGGGGTGATGTGACAGACTGATGGGGTTGGTTTTCAGGCGCCATCTGTGCGCTTTCTGCAGAAGACTGGGTGGGAGATAATGTGAACGTGCTGGATCCACTGTCGGCCACCCAATTGACTAATGCCTGTACCTGCTCAGGCCTTACCATCCTTAGAACGGCATTGGGCCCCACCATATATCGCTGTAAATTCTGGCGGCTACTGGGACCTGAGGTAGTTGGTACACTAGGACGTGTGGATGTGGCAGAACGGCCACGTCCTCTCCCAGCACCAGAGGGTCCACTAACACCACCACGACCATGTCCACGTCCGCGTCCCTTACTAGATGTTTTTCTCATTGTTATGGTTCACCACAACAACAAATATATTATTTGGCCCAATGTATTGTATTCAAATTCAGCGGGATATAAATTTGAGGCCTAGTATTTAGGCGCTGGGTGACCGGTATGGATTTAGTGACAGAATTAGACTTGGAAATGCACAGAAGCGTGTGTGTGTGAAGTTATTCTGAATGACCCAATGTGCACCTTGAATATTATATACCCTTTTAGGGATAGATTTCAAATAGCTCTGATATAGCAGAAACCACTAAATTATGAAATTGCTAAATTGGGAATTGTATTTCAACCCAGAACAAGAAATGTGCTTGAACGGACACTAAATAACTCGCCCAGCTACAGCACTAAGGACAGATTTAGCGGGATATAAATTTGAGGCCTAGTATTTAGGCGCTGGGTGACAGGTATGGGTTTAGTGCCAGAATTAGACTTGGAAATACACAGTAGCGGGTGTGTGTGAAGTTATTCTGAATGACCCAATGTGCACCTTGAATATTATATACCCTTTTAGGGATAGATTTCAAATAGCTCTGATATAGCAGAAACCACTAAATTATGAAATTGCTAAATTGGGAATTGTATTTCAACCCAGAACAAGAAATGTGCTTGAACGGACACTAAATAACTCGCCCAGCTACAGCACTAAGGACAGATTTAGCGGGATATAAATTTGAGGCCTAGTATTTAGGCGCTGGGTGACAGGTATGGGTTTAGTGCCAGAATTAGACTTGGAAATACACAGTAGCGGGTGTGTGTGAAGTTATTCTGAATGACCCAATGTGCACCTTGAATATTATATACCCTTTTAGGGATAGATTTCAAATAGCTCTGATATAGCAGAAACCACTAAATTATGAAATTGCTAAATTGGGAATTGTATTTCAACCCAGAACAAGAAATGTGCTTGAACGGACACTAAATAACTCGCCCAGCTACAGCACTAGGGACAGATTTAGCGGGATATAAATTTGAGGCCTAGTATTTAGGCGCTGGGTGACAGGTATGGGTTTAGTGCCAGAATTAGACTTGGAAATACACAGTAGCGGGTGTGTGTGAAGTTATTCTGAATGACCCAATGTGCACCTTGAATATTATATACCCTTTTAGGGATAGATTTCAAATAGCTCTGATATAGCAGAAACCACTAAATTATGAAATTGCTAAATTGGGAATTGTATTTCAACCCAGAACAAGAAATGTGCTTGAACGGACACTAAATAACTCGCCCAGCTACAGCACTAAGGACAGATTTAGCGGGATATAAATTTGAGGCCTAGTATTTAGGCGCTGGGTGACAGGTATGGGTTTAGTGCCAGAATTAGACTTGGAAATACACAGTAGCGGGTGTGTGTGAAGTTATTCTGAATGACCCAATGTGCACCTTGAATATTATATACCCTTTTAGGGATAGATTTCAAATAGCTCTGATATAGCAGAAACCACTAAATTATGAAATTGCTAAATTGGGAATTGTATTTCAACCCAGAACAAGAAATGTGCTTGAACGGACACTAAATAACTCGCCCAGCTACAGCACTAAGGACAGATTTAGCGGGATATAAATTTGAGGCCTAGTATTTAGGCGCTGGGTGACCGGTATGGATTTAGTGACAGAATTAGACTGGGATATGGCCAAAAAATAAACAGACTATTGCTGGTTAAATGCACTTGGTGTGACAGCTTCACCCTGATGTAGGCTTTAGCCAAAAAACAACCACACCATTGAGGGTTAAATGCACTTGGTGACAGGCGCAGCTTGCCCCTGATTTAGTATATGGCCAAAAAATGAACAGACTATTGCTGGTTAAATGCACTTGGTGTGACAGCTTCACCCTGATGTAGGCTTTAGCCAAAAAACAACCACACCATTGAGGGTTAAATGCACTTGGTGACAGGCGCAGCTTGCCCCTGATTTTGTATATGGCCAAAAAATGAACAGACTATTGCTGGTTAAATGCACTTGGTGTGACAGCTTCACCCTGATGTAGGCTTTAGCCAAAAAACAACCACACCATTGAGGGTTAAATGCACTTGGTCGCAGCTTGTGCTGGCGCACCACAAGACACAAAATGGCCGCCGATCACCCCAGAAAAATGTGACTGACAAACGGTCTGGGCAGCCTAAAAACAGTGAGCAATTGAGGATCAGCAGCTCAATGATCCACAGCTGCAGATCGATCAGTTAATCAAGTCCTTTGGAGGAGTTAATCTGCCTAATCTCGCCCTACTGTCGCAGCCGCAACCTCTCCCTACGCTAATCAGAGCAGAGTGACGGGCGGCGCTATGTGACTCCAGCTTAAATAGAGGCTGGGTCACATGGTGCTCTGGCCAATCACAGCCATGCCAATAGTAGGCATGGCTGTGATGGCCTCTTGGGGCAAGTAGTATGACGCTTGTTGATTGGCTGCTTTGCAGCCTTTCAAAAAGCGCCAAGAAAGCGTCACAAAAGCGCGAAGAAAGCGACGAACACCGAACCCGAACCCGGACTTTTACGAAAATGTCCGGGTTCGGGTCCGTGTCACGGACACCCCAAAATTCGGTACGAACCCGAACTATACAGTTCGAGTTCGCTCATCCCTAGTCTGCACCACAAGACGGGATTCACATTGACCATGCCTGTGCATTGCGGACACGCAACCATACAGACGTGTGAATGAGCCCTAAGCTAGGAGTTTGCCGTCTGACACCAGTCCTTGGTGTGAGGTGGTATACTTCTAATACAATGCCCTATTCCCTGGTATCTAGCGGTCACTGCCCTATTCCCTGATATCTAGCGGTCAGTGCCCTATTCCCTGGTATCTAGTGGTCAGCGCCCTATTCCCTGGTATCTAGCGGTCAGTGCCCTATTCCCTGGTATCTAGCGGTCAGCGCCCTATTCCCTGGTATCTAGCGGTCAGTGCCCTATTCCCTGGTATCTAGTGGTCAGTGCCCTATTCCCTGGTATCTAGCGGTCAGCGCCCTATTCCCTGGTATCTAGCGGTCAGTGCCCTATTCCCTGATATCTAGCAGTCAGTGCCCTATTCTCTGATATCTAGCGGTCAGTGCCCTATTCTCTGATATCTAGCGGTCAGTGCCCTATTCTCTGGTATCTAGCGGTCAGCGCCTTTTCCCTGGTATCTAGCGGTCACCGCCCTATTCCGTGGTATTGAGCGGTCAGTGCCCTATTCTCTGGTATCTAGCGGTCAGTGCCCTATTCCCTGGTATCTAGTGGTCAATGCCCTATTCCCTGGTATCTAGTGGTCAGTGCCCTATTCCCTGGTATCTAGTGGTCAGCGCCCTATTCCCTGGTATCTAGTGGTCAGCACCCTATTCCCTGGTATCTAGTGGTCAGCGCCCTATTCCCTGGTATCTAGTGGTCAGCGTCTTTTCCCTGGTATCTAGCGGTCATCACCCTATTCCCTGGTATTGAGCTGTCAGTGGCCTATTCCCTGGTATCTAGCGGTCAGCGCCCTATTCCCTGGTATCTAGCGGTTAGTGCCCTATTCCCTGGTATCTAGCGGTCAGTGCCCTATTCTCTGGTATCTAGTGGTCAGTGCCCTATTCCCTGTTATCTAATGGTCAGCGCCCTATTCCCTGGTATCTAGCGGTCAGCGCCCTATTCCCTGGTATCTAGCGGTCAGTGCCCTATTCCCTGGTATCTAGCGGTCAGCGCCCTATTCCCTGGTATCTAGCGGTCAGCGCCCTATTCCCTGGTATTTAGCGGTCAGTGCCCTATTCCCTGGTATCTAGCGGTCAGCGCCCTATTCCCTGGTGTCTAGCGGTAAGCGCCCTATTCCCTGGTATCTAGCGGTCAGCGCCCTATTCCCTGGTATCTAGCGGTCAGCACCCCAATTACCTGGTATCTAGCATTTAGCACCATATTCCCTGGTATCTAGTGGTCAGTGCCCTATTCCCTGGTATCTAGCGGTCAGTGCCCTATTCCCTGGTATCTAGCGTTTAGCACCCTATTCCCTGGTATCTAGCGGTCAGCGCCCTATTCCCTGGTATCTAGCGGTCAGTGCCCTATTCCCTGGTATCTAGCGGTCATCGCCCTATTCCCTGGTATCTTGCGGTCAGCGCCCTATTCCCTGGTATCTAGCGGTCAGTGCCCTATTCCCTGGTATCTAGCGGTCAGCGCCCTATTCCCTGGTATCTAGCGGTCAGCGCCCTATTCCCTGGTATCTAGCGGTCAGCGCCCTATTCCCTGGTATCTAGCGGTCAGCGCCCTATTCCCTGGTATCTAGTGGTCAGCGCTTTATTCCCTGGTATCTAGTGGTCAATGCCCTATTCCCTGGTATCTAGTGGTCAATGCCCTATTCCCTGGTACCTAGTGGTCAGCACCCTATTCCCTCGTATCTAGTGGTCAGCGCCCTATTCCCTGGTATCTAGTGGTCAGCGCCTTTTCCCTGGTATCTAGCGGTTATCGCCCTATTCCCTGGTATTGCGCTGTCAGTGCCCTATTCTCTGGTATCTAGCGGTTAGTGCCCTATTCCCTGGTATCTAGCGGTCAATGCCCTATTCCCTGGTATCTAGTGGTCAGTGCCCTATTCCCTGGTATCTAGCGGTCAGCGCCCTATTTCCTGGTATCTAGCGGTCAGTGCCCTATTCCCTGGTATCTAATGGTGAGCGCCGTATTCCCTGGTATCTTGCGGTCAGCGCCCTATTCCCTGGTATCTAGTGGTCAGCGCCCTATTCCCTGGTATCTAGCGGTCTGCGCCCTATTCCCTGGTATCTAGCGGTCAGCGCCCTATTCCCTGGTATCTAGCGGTCAGGGCCCTATTCCCTGGTATCTAGCGGTCAGCGCCCTATTCCCTGGTATCTAGCGGTCAGCACCCCAATTACCTGGTATCTAGCGGTCAGCGCCCTATTCCCTGGTATCTAGAGGTCACTGCCCTATTCCCTGGTTTCTAGTGGTCAGTGCCCTATTCCCTGGAATCTAGCGGTCAGCGCCCTATTCCCTGGTATCTAGCGGTCAGCTCCCTATTCCCTGGTATCTAGCGGTCAGTGCCCTATTCCCTGGTATCTAGCGGTCACTGCCCTATTCCCTGGTATCTAGCGGTCACTGCCCTATTCCCTGGTATCTAGTGGTCAGCGCCCTATTCCCTGGTATCTAGAGGTCACTGCCCTATTCCCTGGTATCTAATGGTCAGCGCCCTATTCCCTGGTATCTAGCGGTCAGCGCCCTATTCCCTGGTATCTAGCAGTCAGCGCCCTATTCCCTGGTATCTAGCGGTCAGCGCCCTATTCCCTGGTATCTAGCGGTCAGCTCCCTATTCCCTGGTATCTAGCGGTCAGTGCCCTATTCCCTGGTATCTAGCGGTCAGTGCCCTATTTCCTGGTATCTAGCGGTTAGTGCCCTATTTCCTGGTATCTAGCGGTTAGTGCCGTATTCCCTGGTATCTATCGGTCAGTGCCCTATTCCCTGGTATCTAGCGGTCAGTGCCCTATTCCCTGGTATCTAGCGGTCAGTGCCCTATTCCCTGGTATCTAGCGGTCAGTGCCCTATTCCCTGGTATCTAGAGGTCAGTGCCCTATTCCCTGGTATCTAGCGGTCAGCGCCCTATTCCCTGGTATCTAGCGGTCAGTGCCCTATTCCCTGGTATCTAGCGGTCACTGCCCTATTCCCTGGTATCTAGCGGTCAGTGCCCTATTCCCTGGTATCTAGCGGTCAGTGCCCTATTCCCTGGTATCTAGCGGTCACTGCCCTATTCCCTGATATCTAGTGGTCAGCGCCCTATACCCTGGTATCTAGTGGTCAGTGCCCTATTCCCTGGTATCTAGTGGTCACTGCCCTATCCCCTAGTATCTATCGTTCAGTGCCCTATTCCCTAGTATCTAGCGGTCAGCACCCCAATTACCTGGTATCTAGCGTTTAGCACCCTATTCCCTAGTATCTAGCGGTCAGTGCCCTATTCCCTGGTATCTAGTGGTCAGCGCCCTATTCCCTTGTATCTACCGGTCAGTGCCCTATTCCCTGTTATCTAGCGGTCACTGCCCTATTCCCTGGTATCTAGCGGTCACTGCCCTATTCCCTGGTATCTAGTGGTCAGCGCCCTATTCCCTGGTATCTACCGGTCAGTGCCCTATTCCCTGGTATCTAGCTGTCAGTGCCCTATTCCCTGGTATCTAGCGGTCAATGCCATATTCCCTGGTATCTAGCGGTCAGCGCCCTATTCCCTGGTATCTAGCGGTCAGTGCCCTATTCCCTGGTATCTAGAGGTCAGTGCCCTATTCCCTGGTATCTAGCGGTCAGCGCCCTATTCCCTGGTATCTAGCGGTCAGTGCCCTATTCCCTGGTATCTAGCGGTCACTGCCCTATTCCCTGGTATCTAGCGGTCAGTGCCCTATTCCCTGGTATCTAGCGGTCAGTGCCCTATTCCCTGGTATCTAGCGGTCACTGCCCTATTCCCTGATATCTAGTGGTCAGCGCCCTATACCCTGGTATCTAGTGGTCAGTGCCCTATTCCCTGGTATCTAGTGGTCACTGCCCTATCCCCTAGTATCTATCGTTCAGTGCCCTATTCCCTAGTATCTAGCGGTCAGCACCCCAATTACCTGGTATCTAGCGTTTAGCACCCTATTCCCTAGTATCTAGCGGTCAGTGCCCTATTCCCTGGTATCTAGTGGTCAGCACCCCAATTACCTGGTATCTAGCGTTTAGCACCCTATTCCCTGGTATCTAGCGGTCACTGCCCTATTCCCTGGTATCTAGTGGTCAGTACCCTATTCCCTGGTATCTAGTGGTCAGCACCCTATTCCCTGGTATCTAGCGGTCACTGCCCTATTTCCTGGTATCTAGTGGTCAGTGCCCTATTCCCTGGTATCTAGTGGTCAGCACCCCAATTACCTGGTATCTAGTGGTCAGCACCCCAATTACCTGGTATCTAGTGGTCAGCACCCCAATTACCTGGTATCTAGTGGTCAGCACCCCAATTACCTGGTATCTAGCGTTTAGCACCCTATTCCCTGGTATCTAGCGGTTACTGCCCTATTCCCTGGTATCTAGCGGTCAGTGCCCTATTTCCTGGTATCTAGTGGTCAGCACCCCAATTACCTGGTATCTAGCGTTTAGCACCCTATTCCCTGGTATCTAGCGGTCAGTGCCCTATTTCCTGGTATCTAGAGGTCAGCGCCCTATTCCCTGGTATCTAGTGGTCAATGCCATATTCCCTGGTATCTAGCGGTCAGTGCCCTATTCCCTGGTATCTAGCGGTCAGTGCCCTATTTCCTGGTATCTAGCGGTTAGTGCCCTATTCCCTGGTATCTAGCGGTTAGTGCCGTATTCCCTGGTATCTAGCGGTCAGTGCCCTATTCCCTGGTATCTAGCGGTCAGTGCCCTATTCCCTGGTATCTAGCGGTCAGTGCCCTATTCCCTGGTATCTAGCGGTCACTGCCCTATTCCCTGGTATCTAGTGGTCAGTGCCCTATTCCCTGGTATCTAGCGGTCACTGCCCTATTCCCTGATATCTAGCGGTCAGCGCCCTATACCCTGGTATCTAGCGGTCACTGCCCTATTCCCTGGTATCTAGCGGTCAGTGCCCTATTCCCTGGTATCTAGCGGTCAGTGCCCTATTCCCTGGTATCTAGCGGTCAGCGCCCTATTCCCTGATATCTAGCGGTCAGTGCCCTATTCCCTGATATCTAGCGGTCAGTGCCCTATTCCCTGGTATCTAGCGGTCAGTGCCCTATTCCCTGGTATCTAGCGGTCAGCGCCCTATTCCCTGATATCTAGCGGTCAGTGCCCTATTCCCTGATATCTAGCGGTCAGTGCCCTATTCCCTGGTATCTAGCGGTCAGTGCCCTATTCCCTGGTATCTAGCGGTCAGCGCCCTATTCCCTGATATCTAGTGGTCAGCGCCCTATTCCCTGATATCTAGCGGTCAGTGCCCTATTCCGTGGTATCTAGCGGTCAGCACCCTATTCCCTGGTATCTAGCGGTCAGTGCCCTATTCCCTGGTATCTAGCGGTCACTGCCCTATTCCCTGATATCTAGTGGTCAGCGCCCTATTCCCTGATATCTAGTGGTCAGCGCCCTATTCCCTGATATCTAGCGGTCAGTGCCCTATTCCCTGGTATCTAGTGGTCAGCGCCCTATTCCCTGGTATCTAGTGGTCAGTTACTTGTCAGTTCCCATTCTGCCCTATCAAAATGCGCCCGATGCACTCACCACTGATATTGGAGAAGAGAGCAGAACGGCTGTCATCTAACAGCCTCTTCATTCTTAGGAGGGAGGGTGGAGCAGATGTCCCACTTGGTTGGATGGTGTCCTTGTGTGGGACTCTATTGCTGCCCACATGCAGCATGCGCTCACATTTTCCCATACTTTCATGCACATTATACCTCCACCCATTCATTCTCCTGTGCACACAGTCACACGCTTGGCCATGCACATAAAAGGTCTACACAACCGTACGCGTGCTCAAAAACATTCTCCAATGTGTCATTTACATGCATCAGCCCACATGCTCACTCCCACACTGCAACACATACACACAAATATATCCACTTCCCTTTGATACCTACTAAGTGTAAAGGTGGAACCTCTTTGCCGACCCAACCCCAAGTCTCTCATTTGCATAATTTTCCATGTTTTCCAAACGGGATTTTAGCATTCCCACTCCTTTTTTCCCCTTGGAGATAAGTCCCTGCTAGTGGTGGCTTTTTCCCCTCTTACCATTGGAAACACACGCATGCTCAGCCAGGCGTTGGGGGGAACGACATGTGACTGGTAGCCATCTAAGGTACATGGGCACTGTTAGATCTTTTGGGATCCTCCAATGCATAGGAACGAGGACTAGAGCGTCACGTCCGGTAGTTTAGAGGGTCTCTGAACTAAGCAATGGGTGCACGAGAGGAAGGTCAGGTGTGGGCATGTTTTAGGAAGAGGTATCTGAAGGGGCTTGCTAGAGTGCAGGAATTCAGTATCTCTTACTGTCTATATTTAGGAAAAAAATTGAAATTGTACAAAAAGAAAACAAAAATATTTGTGTCCCCTCTCATCATCTCCTCTTCCTCCATGAGTCCTGCGGACGGTGCCATCACTTATGTAGATGAGTCATTGAAGCCCATAGAGGAAAGAACAATTGTACTGATTTGGTTTCCATTCCCCGCAGCGTTCTCTCCTCGACAGCACCACCAATCAAAGCCGGCAAAATGACATTGGCACTTTTATCAACTGTTCAGTGGTTTCAAATAGCAAATTGCTCCAGCGATTCAGAAAAAAGGCAAAAATAAGGGGCGGAAATGAGAGACGTGTTAATGAGCTCGCCATAAATATCACATTTTTGTTTCTCTCTTTGTGGATTTTTTTTTCCTTCTTAGTTTTCAATTTTAAAGTAGATAAAGTCGTATCCGTAAACCCTTTGGTGCAAACCACTGTAAATGTGCTATGCCAAGCACTCAGGATAAGTCTTCATTATCTGATTGGTGGGGGTTTGACACCGGGGACCCCCACAGATCAGTTGTTTGAGAAGGCAATGGGGCTCCTGTGAGTGCTGCGGCCTTCTTGCAGCTTACCAAGCCCACTGTATATTGTATAGCCTTCTCAAATAGCTGATCGGGGGGGTCCCAGGTGTTGGACCCCCACCGATCAGATAATGATGACCCATCCAGAGGATAGGTCATCAGTATTAAAATCTCAGAAAACCCCTTTAAAGCACTTGTTTCCAAGTGATCATCTTTGGAGGGGCTGCTGTGATGGTCGGAGAAGTCTAAAACATTTTGATGTTACAATCAATAGTGATTTTGACTTCATCAGAAGGACTGGTGAGGTCTTCTTGACAATTAACTGCCATGGATGATGGTTTGGATAAATATTGGATAAATTTTTTGGATAAATTTTTGGATAAATATCATTTTTTGGATAAATATTTTTTGGATAAATATTGACCAAAAGGGCCCATAAAGAGGGAAATTATTCCATATGTGGCTAAAGGTCATCACTGCTATCCCATTCAACTTCCTCTTCTGCCCCTTTAACACCTTCTTGACCTCTGCCATATATGTACCGCAGAAGTTGCGTCTTTAAAGATGGCACCCACTCCTCAGTGCATGGGGCTCCATAGCCATGGACAACTGAGGCTAATGTCTGCAATCAGCAATAATGCTGATCGCAGGCACTTAACCTCGCAGATGCCATGGTCAATTGTGACCATGGCATCTGAGGGGGATTTCCCAGGGAGCACTGCACTCCCCGGGCCTGAACAGCTTCCCCGCATGAAAATGGGGGAAGCTGTTCATTCTCTCTAATAGCCTGAATCTCTATGAAGACTTCCAGTGCTCCATAAATATATAATGAATTTCCCATACACTACTGTATTAAATAAAAAATAAAAAAAGTACAAGAAAGTTTAAAATAATATAACATTTCAAATCACCCTGCTTTCCCCATAATAAAAATAAAGCTAAACAAACAATAAAAAATAAACATCATTAGCATTGATGCATCCCAAATCGCCTAAGTTATTAAAATACAAATGTCCTTATGCCACACGGCGAATGTCATAACAGAAAAATAAAAATAAAAAATGGCCAATTTCTTCTATTTTCGTTGCTTCGCCTCCCTAAAAAAAAGTGCATAAAAGGTGATCAATAAAAAATACAGATCGCCCCCCCAAAAAAGAGCCTTCACTACGTAAACATAAATATAAGGAAGTTATAGGGGTTAGAAAATGGTGACACAAAGAAAAAATCTATTGTTTCCAAATTTATTTATTTTTTTTCAGTATTAAATCACAACAAAAACTATATAAATGTGGCATCGCTGTAATCGTACTAAAAACAAAACCCTTAAAATGTGGCAGAATTGCGTTTTTCTTTCCAATTTCACCTCATTTTTCCCACCTTCCCATTGCATTGGATGCAATATTAAATTGTCCCATTAGAAAGTGCGTCTTGTCCTGTACAGATCCTGAGTAGTGTTGAGCGAACCCGAACTGTAAAGTTCGGGTCTGTACCGAACTATGCGAGCAGTCTGAGCCCCAAGTCATGCAGCAGTCTCTTATGCTTTTTGATGACTCTGCTGGCGGGGTTTCCGTGAGCCATCCACCTATCCCTGCCCCAGAAGTGGAAGAGATTGAGTGTAGTAGTGGGCGAGCATGCTCGGCCGAAAACCATTTTGACTCGAGCATTGCGATGCTCGGCACATCTGTGACAGACTCTCTGCCTTTTGGATTTCACCACTATTCATTTGCCCACCTGGGTATTCATTGGATGCCCACTGTTCCCTTTTCTATATGGCTCCTGTAATGTATTTGGCTTTAAAACCTTTTTTTCTGTGAGTGATTAAGTTAGCCCATTATGTTTGGTAATTGTATCACAGGCAGAGCCTATTGTGTTTTTGTTAATTGTGTTGGGTAATTGTATCTGACCTAATTATCGCCCAGGCAGAGGGGAGGGATTGTGTGTCCTGTTTCCATTGGTCTGTGCGTTTGTCACGCATTTCCCCATCAGGTCCAGATGGGAGGTCCCCTTGCATGGGGACTTGCATATAAGGCCAAGTGTGGCACCAATAAAGGCAGTTCATCTTCACTCTCAATACTGAGTTCTGTCTCTTATTGGGGAAAATGCTATATCACAGTTCACTACCTCTTGTAAGAGCTGTTCTTGCTTCCCTCACGGATGACCCTGGAGTTCCTGCAGCACCTCTCACCATTGGGAAAAGGACGTCTCTGTTGGTGAAACCCTTCTGCTACAAAGGGGTA
This sequence comes from Bufo gargarizans, assembly GCF_014858855.1. Taxonomy (NCBI): domain Eukaryota; kingdom Metazoa; phylum Chordata; class Amphibia; order Anura; family Bufonidae; genus Bufo; species Bufo gargarizans. Next base: position 471,019,428 of record NC_058084.1, on the reverse strand, counting down.
TCGCTACAACATCGCTGTGTTCAGCCGAACACCGCATGTGCTCGAGCGCAATGCCAATAAACGTGCGGGGGAGTACTGGCACTCACTGTAATGCCGTAGCAATGTTGGTTATTGGCATTATAGTTATTGGCTGGCCGGACACCACTCTCGAAGTCACACCAGTGCGACCAGGTGGTCGGTTGGATTGCAGCAGATAATGCTTCCAGTTGGTTAAGCGCCACCCTGTCTTCCACAAAGTTCAGTCTCAGTAGCCAAGAGTCTGGACAACAGAATCCTCACCCTGATCCTCCTTCCTCCCACCATAGAGAGTCTTGGCAAAGAAGTGATCCCACACTTCGATATTCCGAGGAGCTCTTTTCATCGCCATTCCTTGATTTGGACCAATCGCCAAGCCCGCTTCAAGAGGGACATGACGAGATCTTGTGCACTGATTCCCAAACTCTTGAGCATCCACAGTCAGAAGAAGATGATGGTGGGGAATGGCAATTAGTGTTTCACAAGGTGGATGATGATGATGAGACACAGTGTCTCAATAGGTTGATGATGAGGATGAGATGTCAATAAGTGAGGTTCTTGTTAGGTCAACAAGTCAGGAGGATGACCAGAGTGAGGAAGTGGAAGAGGAGGTGCTGGACGATGAAGTCACCGCCTTATGGCGGTGGCTGTCCCACAGTACGTGGTTCCCAGCCACCACTACTTTTCCAGGCGAGCCATCCCTTCCCTGCACAACCAAGTGGGGGACAAAATCAGGTGTGCACTGCGCAACTCCATCTGTGGCAAGGTGCACCTGACTACGGATACGTGGACCAGTAAGCACGGTCAGGGCCGTTATATCTCAATAACAGCACACTGGGTAGATGCAGTGGCGGATGGGCTGAGGGGATAGCAGTTTGGCGCATGTCCTTCCACCACCGAGAATTGCAGGGCGCTTCAGTTTGCCTCCTGTTGCTTCCTCCTCCTACTCTGCTTCCTCATATTCTACCAGCATCTCATCCGGTCAGTGTAACACCTTCACCACCAACTTCAGCACAGCCAGGGCTAAACGACAGCAGGCAGTTTTAAAACGTATCTGTTTGGGGGACAAACCCCACACCGCGCAGGAGCTGTGGACGGGCATGGAACAACAGACCGATTAGTGGTTTGTGCCAGTGAGCCTCAAGCCCGGCCTGGTGGTGTGCGATAATGGTCGAAATCTCGTAGCAGCTCTGGGACTAGCCGGTTTGACGCACATCCCTTGCCTGGCGCATGTGCTGAATTTAGTGGTGCAGAGGTTGCTTAAAAATTACCCTGATATGTCAAAGCTGCTGCATAAAGTGCGGGCCGTCTGTGCGCGCTTTCGGCGTTCTCACCCTGCCAGCGCTGCAGCGGAACTTCGGCCTTCCCGCTCACTGCCTCATATGCGACGTGCCCACAAGGTGGAACTCCACCTTGCACATGCTGGAGAGACTGTGCGAGAAGCAGCAGGCGATAGTGGAGTTTCAGCTGCAGCACGCACAGGTGAGTCGCTCGGCGGAACAGCACCACTTCACCACCAATGACTGGGCCTCCATGCGAGACGTGTGTGCAGTGTTTCGCTGTTTCGAGTACTTCACGAACATGGCCAGTGGCAATGACGCCGTTCTCAGCGTTACTTTTCCACTTCTATGCCTCCTTAAAAAAACAAGAGGATGTGGCACAGGAGGAGGAAGAGGAGGAGGGATAATTTCCACGGCCAGTCATTCACAAGTGTCTCGGAGGGTGGGTTCCTGCACCAACAGAGGCCAGGTACACAATTGTACAGTGTCACCACCAGACATCTGAGAAGCTCTGACAGACGTCCTTCAGAACCTCCTCCTTGAGGTTCCTTTTGTTTTGCTTTCCTTTTCTCATCTCGTTAGCCTCTCTCAGCTGTCATGTAGTTGCACTGATTGCATCCCTTTAAATCCCTTCCCATACTGCATCACTTTGCGGTTTATACAACTTCCTGGAGTGTATGCATGCTGGATGCTACTATTGAGTCTTCTACAGATAAGTTTTATTCATTCATTTGTGTTTTCCTGTTTGCTGGATCCCAGGTGACCCTGACTCCCTCCGTATCAAGTGTAGGGAGCCAGTGGTCGTGTCCCCTCACTATTATAGGGTGTTCAGGTGTTATACAGTCGAGGTACGAGGATATGCGATCATCTACCATTGAGATTTTTGCATAGGCTGAGCAGTTAGGGAGAGAGCCAGGTCTGTTGCAGGGCTCTCCCTTTTGTTCCTTAGTTTTGGATCCAGTCAGTCGGATCTTCATTTTGTGTCTTCTAGTTTTCTATACACCTTCCGTGACATTATAAACCGCCAAAACCGTCTCAATCATGGATCCGGTTTCACTTTTGACTGAACACATGCAGGGTCTTTCATTGGAGGTAGCAGATCTCCGTAAGACTGTTTCTCAGTTTCAGGTGACCGGTTCAGCTTGCGTTCATGGAGTTTGTTCTGAGCCTAAGATCTCGCTCCCGGATACGATCTCCGGGGGTAGTGAGAATTTTGTTCGTTTTAGAAAGGCTTGCAAACTCCATTTTCGCCTACTTCCCCATTCCTCTGGTGATGAGGAGCAGAGGGTGGGGATCATCATCTCACTGCTCAGGGATAACGCTCAGTCCTGGGTCTTTTCGCTGCCGGTGGGGGCCCCTCTGTTCAGTGGATGAATTTTTTTTAGCCCTGGGTCAGATATATGATGATCTGGATCGTATTGCTCTGGCTGAGTCTAGACTACGTCTTTTATGCCAGGGTAAACAGTCCGCAGAGATATACTGTTCAGAATTTCGGAGATGGGCAGCTGATACTGGTTGGAATGATGCTGCACTCCGAAGTCAATTTTGCCATGGTCTTTCAGAGGGATTGAAAGATGCATTTGCCTTTCATGAGAGGCCTACCTCCTTGGACTCTGCCATGTCTCGGGCCGTTCGTATTGACAGGTGTCTTAGAGAGAGAGGAGAGATCACTCCTTCCTGTCATACTCAGTCCAAGGACAGTGCGGCGGTCTCATTCAGTGCACAGGGGTCTCAGTCACTCTCAATCACTTCTGAGCATGAACCCATGCAGCTGGGTTTGCTTGCCTCTGACAATAGAAGATTCAGCTCTCATAGGAAGGTTTGTTTCTGAGGTATAAATCATTTGGCAAATGTTTGTCCCTCTAGGAGATTCAGGCAGTTTTTTGAGAGTAATAAAGAAACAAAAAGAAAAAAATCCTCTAAAGACGTTCCATCTGTTACAAGGTTGATGCGGAAATTGAAGGTTTTCCGTTTGCTTGTAGTTCCCGTTTTGTCCTGCCGGCTAGGGTGGCGCTAGAGAGCAAGAACATTTTTTGTGAGATTTTTGTAGATAGTGGACCAGCTGTCAATCTCATTGATAATCAATTTGCTATAACTCATGGTTTCCAGGTATGCACTTTGGGAAAGGATATACCTGTTTTTGCTATTGATTCTGTTCCACTTTCTCAGAAATCGTTAAAGGGCATAGTTCACAATATCCGTTTGATTGTGAGTGATACTCATCTTGAGGATGTGTCATGTTTCGTCCTAAGCGGTTTGCCTACTCCTTTAGTGTTGGGGCTACCCTGGCTCACTAAACATAACCCCACCATTGATTGGCAAGCGAGGCAAATAAATAGTTGGAGTGACTTTTGCAGAGAGAATTGCCTCACGACATCTGTTTCAGAGGTTTCTATTAAGACTATACCATCTTTTCTCTCTGAATTTTCGGATGTGTTTTCTGAGAGTGGTGTTCAGGAATTGCCCCCTAACAAAGAGTACGATTGCCCTATTAATCTCACCCCAGGCGCCAAGCTGCTTAAATCTCGTTTATACAATCTCTCCCAACCTGAAAGGGTCGCTATGCGTGCTTATATCTCTGAGAGTCTGAGAAAGGGACACATACGACCCTCGAAGTCACCTGTTGCCGCTGTTTTTTTCTTTGATAAGAAAAAAGATGGTTCTTTAAGACCATGTCGGGATTTCAGGGAGCTGAACAGTATCACAATTCGTGACCCTTATCCGCTTCCTCTGATCCCGGACCTGTTTAACCAGGTTGTTGGGGCTAAAGTTTTTTCCAAGTTGGATCTAAGAGGGGCATACAATCTGGTCAGGGTCAGAGAAGGAGACGAATGGAAGACGGCCTTCAATACCCCTGAGGGCCATTTTGAGAATTTGGTTATGCCTTTTGGTTTGATGAATGCTCCAGCCGTCTTTCAGCATTTTGTGAACAGCATTTTTTATCATTTAATGGGGAAATTTGTATTAGTGTATCTAGATGACATTTTGATTTTTTCTCCTGATTTCAAAACTCATAAGGAACACTTACGTCAGGTCTTGCTCATCCTGCGGGAGAATAAATTATATGCTAAACTGGAAAAATGTGTGTTTGCGGTTCCAGAAATTCAATTTCTGGGGTTTCTTCTCTCCGCTTCTGGTTTTCGCATGGACCCCGAGAAGGTCCGCGCTGTGCTTGAGTGGGAGCTTCCTGAGAATCAGAAGGCGCTGATGCGTTTTTTGGGTTTTGCCAATTATTACAGGAAGTTTATTTTGAATTATTCCTCTGTTGTTAAATCACTCACTGATATGACTAGAAAGGGGGTAGATTTTTCCTCCTGGTCGGTAGAGGCGCGTAAGGCCTTTTCTAATATCAAGGAGAGTTTTGCTTCCGCTCTAGGGATGAGCGAACTCGAACTGTATAGTTCGGGTTCGTACCGAATTTTGGGGTGTCCGTGACACGGACCCGAACCCGGACATTTTCGTAAAAGTCCGGGTTCAGGTTCGGTGTTCGTCGCTTTCTTGGCGCTTTTGTGACGCTTTCTTGGCGCTTTTTGAAAGGCTGCAAAGCAGCCAATCAACAAGCGTCATACTACTTGCCCCAAGAGGCCGTCACAGCCATGCCTACTATTGGCATGGCTGTGATTGGCCAGAGCACCATGTGACCCAGCCTCTATTTAAGCTGGAGTCACATAGCGCCGCCCGTCACTCTGCTCTGATTAGCGTAGGGAGAGGTTGCGGCTGCGACAGTAGGGCGAGATTAGGCAGATTAACTCCTCCAAAGGACTTGATTAATCGATCGATCTGCAGCTGTGGGTCATTGAGCTGCTGATACTTAATTGCTCACTGTTTTTAGGCTGCCCAGACCGTTTGTCAGTTACTTTTTTCTGGGGTGATCGGCGGCCATTTTGTGTCTTGTGGTGCGCCAGCACAAGCTGCGACCAAGTGCATTTAACCCTCAATAGTGTGGTTGTTTTTTGGCTAAAGCCTACATCAGGGTGAAGCTGTCACACCAAGTGCATTTAACCAGCAATAGTCTGGTTATTTTTTGGCCATATACTACATCAGGGGCAAGCTGCGCCTGTCACCAAGTGCATTTAACCCTCAATGGTGTGGTTGTTTTTTGGCTAAAGCCTTCATCAGGGTGAAGCTGTCACACCAAGTGCATTTAACCAGCAATAGTCTGTTTATTTTTTGGCCATATACTACATCAGGGGCAAGCTGCGCCCGTCACCAAGTGCATTTAACCCTCAGTAGTGTGGTTGGTCAAGCTGTCACACCAAGTGCATTTAACCAGCAATAGTCTGTTCATTTTTTGGCCATATACTACATCAGGGGCAAGCTGCGCCCGTCACCAAGTGCATTTAACCCTCAGTAGTGTGGTTGGTCAAGCTGTCACACCAAGTGCATTTAACCAGCAATAGTGTGGTTATTTTTTGGCCATATCCCAGTCTAATTCTGTCACTAAATCCATACCGGTCACCCAGCGCCTAAATACTAGGCCTCAAATTTATATCCCGCTAAATCTCTCGTTACCGCTGTACTGTTCTGGCTGGGCAAGTTATTTAGTGTCCGTCAAAGCACATTTTTTGTTCTGGGTTGAAAAGCCATTCCCAATTTAGCAATTTCTTAATTTAGTGGTTTCTGCTATATCAGAGCTATTTGAAATCTATCCCTAAAAGGTTATATAATATTCAAGGTGCACATAGGGTCATTCTGAATAACTTCACACACACGCTACTGTGCATTTCCAAGTCTAATTCTGTCAGTAAATCCATACCGGTCACCCAGCGCCTAAATACTAGGCCTCAAATTTATATCCCGCTAAATCTGTCGTTACCGCTGTACTGTTGTGGCTGGGCAAGTTATTTAGTGTCCGTCAAAGCACATTTTTTGTTCTGGGTTGAAATACAATTCCCAATTTAGCAATTTCATAATTTTGTGGTTTCTGCTATATCAGAGCTATTTGAAATCTATCCCTAAAAGGGTATATAATATTCAAGGTGCACATTGGGTCATTCAGAATAACTTCACACACACGCTACTGTGCATTTTCAAGTCTAATTCTGTCAGTAAATCTATACCTGTCACCCAGCGCCTAAATACTAGGCCTCAAATTTATATCCCGCTAAATCTGTCGTTACCGCTGTACTGTTGTGGCTGGGCAAGTTATTTAGTGTCCGTCAAAGCACATTTTTTGTTCTGGGTTGAAATACAATTCCCAATTTAGCAATTTCATAATTTAGTGGTTTCTGCTATATCAGAGCTATTTGAAATCTATCCCTAAAAGGGTATATAATATTCAAGGTGCACATAGGGTCATTCAGAATAACTTCACACACACGCTACTGTGCATTTCCAAGTCTAATTCTGTCAGTAAATCTATACCTGTCACCCAGCGCCTAAATACTAGGCCTCAAATTTATATCCCGCTAAATCTGTCGTTACCGCTGTACTGTTGTGGCTGGGCAAGTTATTTAGTGTCCGTCAAAGCACATTTTTTGTTCTGGGTTGAAATACAATTCCCAATTTAGCAATTTCATAATTTAGTGGTTTCTGCTATATCAGAGCTATTTGAAATCTATCCCTAAAAGGGTATATAATATTCAAGGTGCACATAGGGTCATTCAGAATAACTTCACACACACGCTACTGTGCATTTCCAAGTCTAATTCTGTCAGTAAATCTATACCGGTCACCCAGCGCCTAAATACTAGGCCTCAAATTTATATTCAGCTGAATTTGAATACAAAACATTGGGCCAAATAATATTTTTGTTGTTGTGGTGAACGATAACAATGAGGAAAACATCTAGTAAGGGACGCGGACGTGGACATGGTCGTGGTGGTGTTAGTGGACCCTCTGGTGCTGGGAGAGGACGTGGCCGTTCTGCCACAGCCACACGTCCTAGTGTACCAACTACCTCAGGTCCCAGTAGCCGCCAGAATTTACAGCGATATTTGGTGGGGCCCAATGCCGTTCTAAGGATGGTAAGGCCTGAGCAGGTACAGGCATTAGTCAATTGGGTGGACGACAGTGGATCCAGCACGTTCACATTATCTCCCACCCAGTCTTCTGCAGAAAGCGCACAGATGGCGCCTGAAAACCAAGCCCATCAGTCTGTCACATCACCCCCATGCATACCAGGGAAACTGTCTCAGCCTCAAGTTATGCAGCAGTCTCTTATGCTGTTTGAAGACTCCGCTGGCAGGGTTTCCCAAGGGCATCCACCTAGCCCTTCCCCAGTGGTGAAAGACATAGAATGCACTGACGCACAACCACTTATGTTTCCTGATGATGAGGACATGGGAATACCACCTCAGCATGTCTCTGATGATGACGAAACACAGGTGCCAACTGCTGCGTCTTTCTGCAGTGTGCAGACTGAACAGGAGGTCAGGGATCAAGACTGGGTAGAAGACGATGCAGGGGACGATGAGGTCCTAGACCCCACATGGAATGAAGGTCGTGCCACTGACTTTCACAGTTCGGAGGAAGAGGCAGTGGTGAGACCGAGCCAACAGCGTAGCAAAAGAGGGAGCAGTGGGCAAAAGCAGAACACCCGCCGCCAAGAGACTCCGCCTGCTACTGACCGCCGCCATCTGGGACCGAGCACCCCAAAGGCAGCTTCAAGGAGTTCCCTGGCATGGCACTTCTTCAAACAATGTGCTGACGACAAGACCCGAGTGGTTTGCACGCTGTGCCATCAGAGCCTGAAGCGAGGCATTAACGTTCTGAACCTGAGCACAACCTGCATGACCAGGCACCTGCATGCAAAGCATGAACTGCAGTGGAGTAAACACCTTAAAACCAAGGAAGTCACTCAGGCTCCCCCTGCTACCTCTTCTGCTGCTGCCGCCTCGGCCTCTTCTGCTGCCGCCGCCTCGGCCTCTTCCTCCGCCTCTGGAGGAACGTTGGCACCTGCCGCCCAGCAAACAGGGGATGTACCACCAACACCACCACCACCTCCGTCACCAAGCATCTCAACCATGTCACACGGCAGCGTTCAGCTCTCCATCTCACAAACATTTGAGAGAAAGCGTAAATTCCCACCTAGCCACCCTCGATCCCTGGCCCTGAATGCCAGCATTTCTAAACTACTGGCCTATGAAATGCTGTCATTTAGGCTGGTGGACACAGACAGCTTCAAACAGCTCATGTTGCTTGCTGTCCCACAGTATGTTGTTCCCAGCCAGCACTACTTCTCCAAGAGAGCCGTGCCTTCCCTGCACAACCAAGTATCCGATAAAATCAAGTGTGCACTGCGCAACGCCATCTGTGGCAAGGTCCACCTAACCACAGATACGTGGACCAGTAAGCACGGCCAGGGACGCTATATCTCCCTAACTGCACACTGGGTAAATGTAGTGGCAGCTGGGCCCTAGGCGGAGAGCTGTTTAGCGCACGTCCTTCCGCCGCCAAGGATCGCAGGGCAACATTCTTTGCCTCCTGTTGCCACCTCCTCCTACTCGGCTTCCTCCTCCTCTTCTTCCACCTGCTCATCTAGTCAGCCACACACCTTCACCACCTACTTCAGCACAGCCCGGGGTAAACGTCAGCAGGCCATTCTGAAACTCATATGTTTGGGGGACAGGCCCCACACCGCACAGGAGTTGTGGCAGGGTATAGAACAACAGACCGACGAGTAGTTGCTGCCGGTGAGCCTCAAGCCCGGCCTGGTGGTGTGTGATAATGGGCGAAATCTCGTTGCAGCTCTGGGACTAGCCAGTTTGACGCACATCCCTTGCTTGGCGCATGTGCTGAATTTGGTGGTGCAGAAGTTCATTCACAACTACCCCGACATGTCAGAGCTGCTGCATAAAGTGCGGGCCGTCTGTTCGCGCTTCCGGCGTTCACATCCTGCTGCTGCTCGCCTGTCTGCGCTACAGCGTAACTTCGGCCTTCCCGCTCACCGCCTCATATGTACGTGCCCACCAGGTGGAACTCCACCTTGCACATGCTGGACAGACTGTGCGAGCAGCAGCAGGCCATAGTGGAGTTTCAGCTGCAGCACGCACGGGTCAGTCGCACTACAGAACAGCACCACTTCACCACCAATGACTGGGCCTCCATGCGAGACCTGTGTGCCCTGTTGCGCTGTTTCGAGTACTCCACCAACATGGCCAGTGGCGATGACGCCGTTATCAGCGTTACAATACCACTTCTATGTCTCCTTGAGAAAATACTTAGGGCGATGATGGAAGAGGAGGTGGCCCAGGAGGAGGAGGAGGAGGAGGAGGAGGAAGAGGGGTCATTTTTAGCACTTTCAGGCCAATCTCTTCGAAGTGACTCAGAGGGAGGTTTTTGGCAACAGCAGAGGCCAGGTACAAATGTGGCCAGACAGGGCCCACTACTGGAGGACGAGGAGGACGAGGATGAGGAGGAGGTGGAGGAGGATGAGGATGAAGCATGGTCACAGCGGGGTGGCACCCAACGCAGCTCGGGTCCATCACTGGTGCGTGGCTGGGGGGAAAGGCAGGACAATGACGATACGCCTCCCACAGAGGACAGCTTGTCCTTACCCCTGGGCAGCCTGGCACACATGAGCGACTACATGCTGCAGTGCCTGCGCAACGACAGCAGAGTTGCCCACATTTTAACGTGTGCGGACTACTGGGTTGCCACCCTGCTGGATCCATGCTACAAAGACAATGTGCCCACCTTACTTCCTGCACTGGAGCGTGATAGGAAGATGCGCGAGTACAAGTGCACGTTGGTAGACGCGCTACTGAGAGAATTCCCAAATGTCACAGGGGAACAAGTGGAAGCCCAAGGCCAAGGCAGAGGAGGAGCAAGAGGTCGCCAAGGCAGCTGTGTCACGGCCAGCTCCTCTGAGGGCAGGGTTAGCATGGCAGAGATGTGGAAAAGTTTTGTCAACACGCCACAGCTAACTGCACCACCACCTGATACGCAACGTGTTAGCAGGAGGCAACATTTCACTAACATGGTGGAACAGTACGTGTGCACACCCCTCCACGTACTGACTGATGGTTCGGCCCCATTCAACTACTGGGTCTCTAAATTGTCCACGTGGCCAGAGCTAGCCTTTTATGCCTTGGAGGTGCTGGCCTGCCCGGCGGCCAGCGTTTTGTCTGAACGTGTATTCAGCACGGCAGGGGGCGTCATTACAGACAAACGCAGCCGCCTGTCTACAGCCAATGTGGACAAGCTGACGTTCATAAAAATGAACCAGGCATGGATCCCACAGGACCTGTCCGTCCCTTGTCCAGATTAGACATTAACTACCTCCCCTTAACCATATATTATTGGACTCCAGGGCACTTCCTCATTCAATCCTATTTTTATTTTCATTTTACCATTATATTGCGAGGCTACCCAAAGTTAAATGAACCTCTCCTCTGTCTGGGTGCCGGGGCCTAAATATATGACAATGGACTGTTCCAGTGTTGGGTGACGTGAAGCCTGATTCTCTGCTATGACATGCAGACTAATTCTCTGCTGACATGAAGCCATATTCTCTGTTACGGGACCTCTCTCCTCTGCCTGGGTGCTGGGCCTAAATTTATGCCAATGGACTGTTGCACTGGTGGCTGACGTGAAGCCTGATTGTCTGTTACGGGACCTCTCTCCTCTGCCTGGGTGCTGGGCCTAAATATCTGACAATGGACTGTTGCATAGGTGGCTGACGTGAAGCCTGATTCTCTGCTATGATATGAAGACTGATTCTCTGCTGACATGAAGCCAGATTGTCTGTTACGGGACCTCTTTCCTCTGCCTGGGTGCTGGGCCCAAATTTATGAAAATGGACTCTTACAGTGGTGGGTGACGTGAAGCCTGATTCTCTGCTATGATATGAAGACTGATTCTCTGCTGACATGAAGCCAGATTGTCTGTTACGGGACCTCTCTCCTCTGCCTGGGTGCTTGGCCTAAATTTATGACAATGGACTGTTGCAGTAGTGGCTGACGTGAAGCCTGATTCTCTGCTATGACATGCAGACTGATTCTCTGCTGACATGAAGCCAGATTCTCTGTTACGGGACCTCTCTCCTCTGCCTGGGTGCTGGGCCTAAATATATGCCAATGGACTGTTGCAGTAGTGGCTGACGTGAAGCCTGATTCTCTGCTATGACATGCAGACTGATTCTCTGCTGACATGAAGCCTGATTGTCTGTTACGGGACCTCTCTCCTCTGCCTGTGTGCTGGGCCTAAATTTATGAAAATGGACTCTTACAGTGGTGGGTGACATGAAGCCAGATTCTCTGCTATGGGACCTCTCTCCAATTGATTTTGGTTAATTTTTATTTATATATTTTTTATTTTAATTCATTTCCCTATCCACATTTGTTTGCAGGGGATTTACCTACATGTTGCTGCCTTTTGCAGCCTTCTAGCCCTTTCCTGGGCTGTTTTACAGCCTTTTTAGTACCGAAAAGTTCGGGTCCCCATTGACTTCAATGGGGTTCGGGTTCGGGACGAAGTTCGGATCGGGTTCGGATCCCGAACCCGAACATTTCCGGGAGGTTCGGCCGAACTTCTCGAACCCGAACATCCAGGTGTTCGCTCAACTCTATTCCGCTCCCCTCTTGGTACAACCTGATATTTCTCTACCCTTCATAGTTGAGGTGGATGCTTCTGAGGTGGGTGTGGGTGCGGTCTTAACTCAGGGTCCCTCTCCTGCCAAATGGCGACCGTGTGCCTTTTTCTCAAAGAAACTCTCCTCCGCAGAGAGAAATTACGATGTGGGAGATAGGGAGTTGTTGGCCATCAAGTTAGCTTTTGAGCAATGGCGCCATTGGCTAGAGGGAGCTAGACACCCTATTACCGTGTTTACTGACCATAAGAATCTGGCCTACTTGGAGTCAGCCAAGCGTCTGAACCCGAGACAGGCCAGATGGTCTTTGTTCTTTTCAAGGTTTAATTTTGTTGTCACGTTCCGCCCTGGGGTTAAGAATGTGAAGGCGGATGCCCTGTCACGTTGTTTTCCGGGAGGTGGGAATTTTGAAGACCCGGGTCCCATTTTGGCTGAAGGTGTGGTGGTCTCTGCTCTTTATCCTGAATTGGAGGCAGAGGTTCAGGTAGCCCAGTCAGAGGCTCCTGATCTTTGTCCTCCTGGGAGGTTGTTTGTGCCTCTCGCTTTAAGACACAAGATTTTTAAGGAGCACCACGATACTGTCCTTGCTGGGCACCCGGGGGCAAGAGCCACAGTGGATCTCATCGCTCGGAGATTCTGGTGGCCGGCGCTTCGTAAGTCGGTTGAGGGTTTTGTGGCAGCCTGCGAGACCTGCGCTCGTTCCAAAGTCCCTCATTCACGGCCATCAGGTCCTCTCCTTCCGTTACCTATTCCTTCCCATCCTTGGACACATCTGTCCATGGACTTCATTACGGACCTGCCTCGTCCCTCGGGGAAGACTGTGATTCTGGTGGTGGTGGACCGTTTTAGCAAAATGGTGCATTTCATCCCTTTTCCTGGTTTGCCCAATGCTAAGACGCTGGCGCAGGCATTTATTGATTACATTGTCAAATTGCACGGTATTCCTTCAGACATAGTCTCTGATAGGGGCACGCAGTTTGTTTCCAGATTCTGGAAGGCTTTCTGTTCTCGTTTGGGGGTTCGGTTGTCATTCTCTTCTGCTTTCCACCCGCAGTCGAATGGTCAGACAGAGCGCGTCAATCAGAATCTAGAGACATATCTGCGCTGTTTTGTGGCGGAGAATCAGGAGGATTGGTGTTCTTTTTTGTCCCTTGCTGAGTTTGCTTTAAATAACCATCGTCAGGAGTCCTCTGATAAGTCACCATTTTTTGGTGCATATGGGTTTCATCCGCAGTTTGGGACATTCTCTGGAGAGGGGTCTTCTGGTTTACCTGATGAGGACAGATTCTCCTCGTCTTTGTCATCTATTTGGCAAAAGATTCAGGATAATCTAAAGAGCATGAGTGAGATATATAAGCGTGTGGCGGATAAGAGACGTGTGCCTGGTCCGGACCTGAATGTTGGTGATCTGGTGTGGTTGTCTACTAAGAATATCAAATTGAAGGTTCCCTCCTGGAAGTTGGGTCCTAAGTTTATTGGGCCTTACAAAATCTTGTCCGTCATCAATCCTGTTGCCTACCGTCTTGATCTTCCTCAGACTTGAAAGATCCATAATGTTTTTCATAAGTCCTTATTAAAACCTTATGTCCAACCCATTGTACCCTCGTCTTTGCCTCCTCCTCCGATTGTGGTTGATGGTAATCTTGAATTTCAGGTCTCTAGGATTGTGGATTCTCGTGTTGTCCGCGGTTCTCTCCAGTACCTCGTTCATTGGGAGGGTTATGGTCCTGAGGAGAGGATGTGGGTCCCAGTGACGGACATTAAGGCCACTCGTCTCATCAGGGCTTTCCATAGGTCCCATCCTGAGAAGGTGGGCTCTGAGTGTCCGGAGTCCACTCGTAGAAGGAGGGGTACTGTCACCACCGGACATCTGAGAAGCTCTGACAGACGTCCTTCAGAACCTCCTCCTTGAGGTTCCTTTTGTTTTGCTTTCCTTTTCTCATCTCGTTAGCCTCTCTCAGCTGTCATGTAGTTGCACTGATTGCATCCCTTTAAATCCCTTCCCATACTGCATCACTTTGCGGTTTATACAACTTCCTGGAGTGTATGCATGCTGGATAGGATGCTACTACTGAGTCTTCTACAGATAAGTTCTGTTCATTCATTTGTGTTTTCCTGTTTGCTGGATCCCAGGTGACCCTGACTCCCTCCGTATCAAGTGTAGGGAGCCGGTGGTCGTGTCCCCTCACTATTATAGGGTGTTCAGGTGTTATACAGTCGAGGTACGAGGATATGCGATCATCTACCATTGAGATTTTTGCATAGGCTGAGCAGTTAGGGAGAGAGCCAGGTCTGTTGCAGGGCTCTCTCTTTTGTTCCTTAGTTTTGGATCCAGTCAGTCGGATCTTCATTTTGTGTCTTCTAGTTTTCTATACACCTTCCGTGACATCCAGCCAGGGCACAGTTCTGGAGGATGACGAGGTGGAGGATGAGTAGGAGGATGATGAGAAGGAGGAACCGTGTTCACAGCAGGGTGGCACCCAAAGCAGCTTATGGGCATCACTGGAGCGTGGCTGGGGGGATACAGAGGACGCAGACGATACACCTCCCACAGAGGACAGCTTTTCGTTGCCTCTGGGCAGCCTGGCACACATGAGCGACTACATGCTGCAGTGTCTCCGCAACGACCGCCGAGTTGCCCACATTCTAACCAGTGCTGATTACTGGGTGACCACCCTGCTGGATCCCCGCTACAAGGACAACGTACCGTCCTTAATTCCGTCACTGAGGTGTTATTGGAAGATGCGCGAGTACAAGCGCACGCTGGTAGACGCGCTGCTGGTGGCATTCCCACCTGACAGCTGGGGGCACAGTGGAAGCACAAGGCGAAGGCAGAGGACGAGGAAGTGGTCGCCAACGCAGCTGGGGCACCGCCAGCACCTCAGAAGGCAGGGTTAGCATGGCCGAAATGTGGAAAAGCTTTGTCAGTACGCTACAACAACCAGCACCACCAGCTGATATGGAACGTCTTAGCAGGAAGCAGCACTTCACCAACATGGTGGAGCAGTATGTGTGCACATGCCTACACGTACTGAATGACGGGTCTGCCCCATTCAACTTCTGGGTCTCCAAATTGGGCACATGGCCTGAACTTGCCCTTTACGCATTGGAGGTGCTGGCCTGCCCGGCGGCCAGTGTATTGTCTGAACGTGTGTTTAGCACGGCTGGAGGGGGTTATCACAGACAAGCGCAGCCGCCTGTCCACAGGCAATGTGGACAAGCTCACGTTCATTAAAATGAACCAGGCATGGATCCCACAGGACTTGTCCGTACCTTGTGCAGAATAGACATGTATACCGGCTGCACCCAGCCATTGTTATACTGCAGCGCACTTTCTGTTTGCATTCTCTTTTCCATTTCCCAAAATTCAAAATAAAAAATAAAGGGGAAAAAAAAAAAAAAAAAAAAAAAAAAAAAAACAGTGTTGGCTACCTCCTCCTCCATCGCTTCCACCTACACCGCCACATCCACCACCTCCTCAACCTCCTCTTCCTAGTTCAAGATTTTTTTTATATATTTTTTTCTATTCTAAGTCATTTCCCTATCCACATTTGTTTGCAGTGCAACTGTCCTGCTCTTACCCCCATTTTGCTTCCCTTTGCAGCCCTCTAGCCCTTACTATGACTATTTTACATCCATTTTAGTGCCCCAAAGTTCAGGTCCCCGTGGACTTCAATGGGGTTCGGGTTCGAATTCAGGTCAAGTTTGCGTCCCGAACTTTGACCCGAAGTTCGGTGAAATCCTGCGAACCCGAATATCCACGGGTCCGATCATCCCTAATCCTGAGTTATATCCTGTATTACACTCCAGAGCTGCACTCACTATTCTGCTGGTGCAGTCACTGTGTACATTACATTACTTATCCTGTACTGATCCTAAGTTACATCCTGTATTATACTCCAGAGCTGCACTCACTATTCTGCTAGTGCAGTCACTGTGCACATACATTACATTACTTATCCTGTACTGATCCTGAGTTACATCCTGTATTATACTCCAGAGCTGCACTCACTATTCTGCTGGTGGAGTCACTGTGTACATTACATTACTTATCCTGTACTGATCCTAAGTTACATCCTGTATTATACTCCAGAGCTGCACTCACTATTCTGCTAGTGCAGTCACTGTGCACATACATTACATTACTTATCCTGTACTGATCCTGAGTTACATCCTGTATTATACTCCAGAGCTGCACTCACTATTCTGCTGGTGCAGTCACTGTGTACATACATTACTTATCCTGTACTGATCCTGAGTTACATCCTGTATTATACTCCAGAGCTGCACTCACTATTCTGCTCGTGCAGTCACTGTGTACATACATTACTTATCCTGTACTGCTCCTGAGTTACATCCTGTATTATACTCCAGAGCTGCACTCACTATTCTGCTGGTGCAGTCACTGTGTACATACATTACTTATCCTGTACTGATTCTGAGTTACATCCTGTATTATACTCCAGAGCTGCACTCACTATTCTGCTGGACATCCTGTTCAGTAGGACCAGTTGGTACTTTCATTTATTGCAAGGTGTATCGGTACCGCTGTGTACCCTATGACAGATTGTATTAGGTAAGTGGGACTGGGTGAGTACAGTTATGCATTAGGCAGGGTTAGAGGATTAGCTAAGTGTAAAAACGATTTGCTGCGGCGCAATAGACATGCCGCTGAACTTTTATCCCTGTATGTAAATTTGAGAGACAAGTGCAGGGGGCACCATGCTGAATCCTTGCCCCGGGTGCTGGAAAGCCCAGCTACACTTCTGAGCTCTGTATTGTAATCTGATGTAGGAAAAACTAACCTCCCTGAGCTTCTAATAGTAAGCAGCAGATTTGTGAGCGCAGCTCTGGAGTCTGTATCTTTATTCCCAGTACTGCCGGCTTCTCTACATTAAAGGGTAGTACATTACCTGTAAGACCATAATTCACACATTATTAGCAGCCACCTCTGCCCTGAGTGAAGCAGTGAGGGATATTTCATGCCGCCATGTAATCTTCCATCATAGTAATGCAATTTCCCATCATTTTTCTCCTTTTATTTTGTTCTACATGTGGACTGAATTATTGTTCAGTAATTGGTTAATGTTTCACTGAATCCAGAGGGGGGAAAAAGCAGGCTGGTCTGAGATCTGCATTTACGTATACAAGCAGGCAAATAACGCGAGTTTGTGAGCGTTCGCGCGTTTGAGTCCCAGTGAGTGACTTTAGATTCAGGGACTTTAGGAGGGGACGGCAGTAAGTTAGATTCTTATCACTGCACTGTATTGTGATTTTCTCTTTTCTTGAGTAATCCCCATTTAGTATGTGTTCCATTATTGACAGCGCCGTCCGGTGCACATCTTGCATGACGTCTGCAGTCCTGGAACAGCCTTACGAGGGTGTACAGCATATCTTTATTCAGAATGTGGGCAAATTGCTGGTTTGGAATCGCACATTGTGTATCTAACCAGCGAATTTCAGCACTGAGAAGCAATGACAATTTGGAAAAGAGTTTGCTGCTCACTGAGCAAGATCTCTATGGCCCCTTTCACACGGGCGAGTTCTCCGCACGAGTACAATGCGTGAGTTGCACCCGCACTGAATCCGGACCCATTCATTTCTATGGGGCTGTGCACATGAGCGGTGATTTTCAGGCATCACTTGTGCGTTGCGTGAAAATCGCAGCATGCTCTATATTGTGCGTTCTTCACGCACCCCAGGCCCCATAGAAGTGAATGGGGTTGCGTGAAAATCGCAAGCATTTGCAAGCAAGTGCAGATCCGGTGCGATTTTCATGCACGGTTGCTAGGTGATGATTGGGATGGGGACCCAATGGTTATAAGGGAAAATAATAGCATTCTTAATACAGAATGCTTAGTAAATTCGGGATGTAAGGGTTAAAAATGAAATTTAAAAAATTAAACTCACCTCATCCACTTGTTTGAGCAGCCCGGCTTCTCTTCTTTCTTCTTCTTCGAGGACCTGGGAGAAAAGGACCTTTGGTGACATCACTGCGCTCATCACATGGTCCATCACATGATCCATCTCCATGGACACAGTGACATCACCAAAGGTCCTTTTCCTCCCAGGTCATCAAAGAAGAAGAGAGAAGACGAGCCAGGCTGCGCGAATAAGTGGATGAGGGGAGTTTTAATTTTTAACCCCTCCAGCCCTATTGTACTATGCATTCTGTATTCAGAATGCTATTATTTTCCCTTATAACCATGTTATAAGGGAAAATAATAAAATCTACACAACACCTAACCCAAACCCGAACTTCTGTGAATAAGTCCAGGTTCTGGTCTGGGTACCAAACATGCCGATTTTTCTCACACGAGTGCAAAATGCTTTAAACCGCTTTGCACTCGCGCGTAAAAATCGTGCATCCTATCCGGCCCTCGCACGTGACGCCCGTGTGAAAGAGGCCTATGGGGTAGATGAGGGGGAGGGTGCAGGAAGGAGAACTGGTGTAGGAAGGAGGGGTTTGGGTTCCTGGAGCTCTGGGCAACTTCTCTATCGGCTACAGGCTCTATCGTAGGGACGGGCTGCACCTCAATGGGGAAGGGGCAGCTGTGCTGGGGAGAAGATGACTAGAAGGTTGGAGGAGTGTTTAAACTATGGACCGGGGGGTAGGGTAATTACACTATAGGAGGGGAAGATAGTGCAGATAGAGACCGGGGGCAAGGTAGTGGGACTGGGGGAGGAATGGAAGGAGGGACTGGAACAGTTCAGAAGGAAAGGTGTAGGGTAAAAAATATACATAAACCTCTCAGATGTATGTATACTAATGCCAGAAGCCTGACTAATAAACCGGGGAACTGGAATTAGTGATGTGTGAGGAGGACTATGACATAGTGGGAATAACTGAGACACGGCTGGATGATAGCTATGACAGTGGGAATAACTGAGACACGGCTGGATGATAGCTATGACAGTGGGAATAACTGAGACACGGCTGGATGATAGCTATGACTGTGGGAATAACGGAGATATGGCTGGATGATAGCTATGACATAGTGGGAATAACTGAGACACGGCTGGATGATAGCTATGACTGTGGGAATAACGGAGATATGGCTGGATGATAGCTATGACATAGTGGGAATAACTGAGACACGGCTGGATGATAGCTATGACAGTGGGAATAACTTAGACACGGCTGGATGATAGCTATGACAGTGGGAATAACTGAGACACGGCTGGATGATAGCTATGACTGTGGGAATAACGGAGATATGGCTGGATGATAGCTATGACATAGTGGGAATAACTGAGACACGGCTGGATGATAGCTATGACTGTGGGAATAACGGAGATATGGCTGGATGATAGCTATGACATAGTGGGAATAACTGAGACACGGCTGGATGATAGCTATGACAGTGGGAATAACTGAGACACGGCTGGATGATAGCTATGACTGTGGGAATAACGGAGATATGGCTGGATGATAGCTATGACATAGTGGGAATAACTGAGACACGGCTGGATGATAGCTATGACAGTGGGAATAACTGAGACACGGCTGGATGATAGCTATGACAGTGGGAATAACTGAGATATGGCTAGATGATAGCTATGACAGTGGGAATAACGGAGACATGGCTGGATGATAGCTATGACATAGTGGGAATAACTGAGACACGGCTGGATGATAGCTATGACAGTGGGAATAACTGAGACACGGCTGGATGATAGCTATGACAGTGGGAATAACTGAGACATGGCTGGATGATAGCTATGACAGTGGGAATAACTGAGACACGGCTGGATGATAGCTATGACAGTGGGAATAACTGAGATATGGCTAGATTATAGCTATGACAGTGGGAATAACGGAGACATGGCTGGATGATAGCTATGACATAGTGGGAATAACTGAGACATGGCTGGAGGATAGCTATGACAGTGGGAATAACTGAGACATGGCTGGATGATAGCTATGACAGTGGGAATAACTGAGACATGGCTGAATGATAGCTATGACAGTGGGAATAACTGAGACACGGCTGGATGATAGCTATGACAGTGGGAATAACGGAGACATGGCTGGATGATAGCTATGACAGTGGGAATAACTGAGACATGGCTGGATGATGGCTATGACAGTGGGAATAACTGAGACATGGCTGGATGATAGCTATGACAGTGGGAATAACTGAGACACAGCTGGATGATAGCTATGACAGTGGGAATAACTGAGACACAGCTGGATGATAGCTATGACAGTGGGAATAACTGAGACACAGCTGGATGATAGCTATGACAGTGGGAATAACTGAGACATGGCTGGATGATAGCTATGACTGGGCAGTTAATGTACAGGGTTACAGTCTGTTTAGGAAGGATCGGCAAAACCGGAGAGGGGGGGGGGGTCTGCCTTTATGTAAAGTCCGGTCTAAAGCCCACAGTCCGAGAAGATATAAGTGAGGGACATGAACATGTGGAGTCTCTGTGGGTAGAGATACATGGAGGCAAAAACAACAATAAATTACTAATAGGAGTTTACTATAAACCACCTAATATACCAGAGTCCACAGAAAATCTACTACTAAATGAGATAGACGAGGCGGCAAATCATAATGAGGTGGTTATTATGGGGGGCTTCAACTACCCAGATATAGACTGGGAAACTGAAAGCTGTACATCCCATAAAGGAAACAGGTTCTTGGCAATAACCAAAGACAATTACCTCTCCCAACTGGTTCAGGACCCGACTAGAGGGACGGCCATACTGGACTTAGTATTAACATATAGACCTGACAGAACAACAGATGTGCAGGTCGGGGGACACCTGGGAAATAGTGACCATAAAGTAATAACCTTCCAATTGTCATTCAAAAGAGCGTTTCTACAGAGAGGAACAAAAATACCAAACTTCAAAAAAGCTAAATTTAGCCAACTAAGAGAGGCCATAGGCCTAACTAACTGGGACAAAATTGGATATTTTTAAAAGCATCCTAAAATCTAATTGTGAGAGGTACATACCTTATGGGAATAAAAGGTTAAGGAATAAGAAAATAAACAATGTGGAAAAATAGAACTGCAAAGAAAGCAATAAATGACAAAAATAAAGCATTTAAATCACTAAAACAGGAGGGCAGCACGGAATCACTGAAAAACTATAAGGAAAAAAATTGAATATGTAAAAAGCTAATAAAAATAGCCAAACTAGAGACCAAGAGATTAATTGCCAAGGATAGCAAAACTATCCCTAAAAGGTTTTTTAATTATATAAATGGTAAAAAGTATAAATATGAAGGTGTCAGCCCTCTACAGAGTAATGAGGAGGGAGTTGCAAAGAGCAATGAGGAGAAAGCAAAGCTATTAAATATTTTTTTCTCCACTGCATTCACTGACCCAGGAAGAACTACAGCTGCATCTTAAAAAGATTAAAATAGACAAATCATCAGGACCAGATGGCATACACCCCCGTATCCTAAGACAATAAAGTAATGTCATAACCAGACCCTGATTTCTGATATTTAAGGACTCTATACTGACAGGGAGTGTTAGACAGGATTGGCGCATAGCAAATGTAGTGCCAATATTTAAAAAGGGTCCAAAAACAGAGCCCGGAAATTGTAGGCCGGTAAGTTTAACATCCGTTGTGGGTAAACTGTTTGAAGGTTTTCTAAGAGATGCTATCTTGGAGTACTTCAAGGTAAATAAGCAAATAACGCCATATCAGCATGGCCTTATGACAGATCGGTCATGTCAAACTAATTTAATCAGTTTCTATGAGGAGGTAAGTTCTAGACTTGACCGAATCAATGGATGTCGTATATCTGGACTTCTCCAAAGCATTTGACACTGTACCACATAAAAGGTTAGTATATAAAATGAGAATGCTCGGACTGGGAGAAAACTTCTGTAAGTGGGTAAGTAACTGGCTCAATTATAGAAAACAGAGGGTGGTTATTAATGGTACACACTCAGATTGGGTCACTGTCACTAGTGGAGTACCTCAGGGGTCAGTACTGGAGGGGTCACTGTCACTAGTGGAGTACCTCAGGGGTCAGTACTGGAGGGGTCACTGTCATTAGTGGGGTACCTCAGGGGTCAGTATTGGAGGGGTCACTGTCACTAGTGGGGTACCTCAGGGGTCAGTATTGGGCCCTATTCTCTTCAATATATTTATTAATAATCTTGTAGAAGGCTTGTATTGTAAAGTATCAATTTTAGCAGATGACACTAAACTGGGTAAAGTGATTGACACAGAAGAGGACACTATACTGTGTATATATATACACTCACCTAGAGAATTATTAGGAACACCATACTAATACAGTGTTGGACCCCCTTTTGCCTTCAGAACTGCCTTAATTCTACGTGGCATTGATTTAACAAGGTGCTCATAGCATTCTTTAGAAATGTTGGCCCATATTGATAGGATAGCATCTTGCAGTTGATGGAGATTTGAGGGATGCACATCCAGGGCACGAAGCTCCCGTTCCACCACATCCCAAAGATGTTCTATTGGGTTGAGATCTGGTGACTGTGGGGCCATTTTAGTACAGTGAACTCATTGTCATGTTCAAGAAACCAATTTGAAATGATTCGAGCTTTGTGACATGGTGCATTATCCTGCTGGAAGTAGCCATCAGAGGATGGGTACATGGTGGTCATGAAGGGATGGACATGGTCAGAAACAATGCTCAGGTAGCCCGTGGCATTTAAGCGATGGCCAATTGGCACTAAGGGGCCTAAAGTGTGCCCAGAAAACATCCCCCACACCATTACACCACCACCACCAGCCTGCACAGTGGTAACAAGGCATGATGGATACATGTTCTCATTCTGTTTACGCCAAATTCGGACTCTACCATTTTAATGTCTCAACAGAAATCGAGACTCATCAGACCAGGCAACATTTTTCCAGTCTTCAACAGTCCAATTTTGGTGAGCTCGTGCAAATTGTAGCCTCTTTTTCCTATTTGTAGTGGAGATGAGTGGTACCCGGTGGGGTCTTCTGCTGTTGTAGCCCATCTGCCCCAAGGTTGTGCGTGTTGTGGCTTCACAAATGCTTTGCTGCATACCTCGGTTGTAACGAGTGGTTATTTCAGTCAACGTTGCTCTTCTATCAGCTTGAATCAGTCGGCCCATTCACCTCTAGCATCAACAAGGCATTTTCGCCCACAGGACTGTCGCATACTGGATGTTTTTCCCTTTTCACACCATTCTTTGTAAACCCTAGAAATGGTTGTGCGTGAAAATCCCAGTAACTGAGCAGATTGTGAAATACTCAGACCGGCCCGTCTGGCACCAACAACCATGCCACGCTCAAAATTGCTTAAATCACCTTTCTTTCCCATTCTGACATTCAGTTTGGAGTTCAGGAGATTGTCTTGACCAGGACCACAACCCTACATGCATCGAAGCAACTGCCAAGTGATTGGTTGACTAGATAATCGCATTAATGAGAAATAGAACAGGTGTTCCTAATACTTCTTTAGGTGAGTGTATATATATATATATTCTACAGAGGACAGTATACTGCTACAAATGGATCTGGATAGATTGGAGGCTTGGGCAGATAAGTGGCAGATGAGGGTAACACTGACAAATGTAAGGTTATGCACATGGGAAGGAATAATGCAAGTCACCCGTACATACTAAATGGTAAAACACTGGGTAACACTGACATGGAAAAGGACCTAGGAATTTTAATAAACAGCAAACTAAGCTGTAGAAACCAGTGTCAGGCAGCCAGTGGCGTAGCGTGGGTTGCCAGCACCCGGGGCAAGCCAAAAATTGCGCCCCCCCCCCCGCGCCTACCCCAGGCACGCCACTTTTAACAGATACTGTAGTAGATCACTAGCAGTCCTATGTTACACCTCAGATAAAACAGAGATAACTCTCTGAGTACAGATAATGTAGTAGATGGGTGTGAGGCCCCAGAATTCTGAACACGTACAGTGTGACCTGAAGTCTGGGGCCAGAATGCGGCAGTATGGGCCAAATTCTCAATCTTCTCCCTCAACCCTACCATGAAACAGATATGTGGATGGACATTATTATTACAGTAGAATACCGCACCATACCTGTTACATCCAGTGACGTCTCCTGTGATGTAGACTCTCCTCGACGTCTTCATTCAGAGATAAGACCACCATGATAACTTCTTTCAGCCGCTTCTCGTCTCTGCAGAGTTTCACCGAAAAAAATTTAGGTTCCTCACTTTACTATCATGCTCTCCTTCCTTCAACACTGTCATCCTGCTGCCCCCCAATACTGAGCTAGAGCCAGACAGATAGCTTTCATTCCCCCTGTATATTATAATGGCCCCCTCTTTATTATTAATGTACTGGCCCCCTCTTTATTATTAATGTACTGGCCCCCTCTTTATTATTAATGTACTGGCCCCCTCTTTAATAACAAAGAGGGGGCCATTATATTAGCAAAGAGGGGGTCATTACATTAATAATAAAGAGGGGCCATTACATTAATAACAAAGAGGGGGCCATTATATTAATAATGAAGAGGGGGCCATTACATTAATAATAAAGAGGGGCCATTACATTAATAATAAAGAGGGGGCCATTACATTAATAATAAAGAGGGGCCATTACATTAATAACAAAGAGGGGGCCATTATATTAATAATAAAGAGGGGGCCAATACATTAATAATAAAGAGGGGGCCATTGCATTAATAATAAAGAGGGGCCATTACATTAATAACAAAGAGGGGCCATTATATTAATAATAAAGAGGGGCCATTACATTAATAATAAAGAGGGGCCATTACATTAATAATAAAGAGGGGCCATTACATTAATAACAAAGAGGGGGTCATTATATTAATAATGAAGAGGGGGCCATTACATTAATAATAAAGAGGGGCCATTACATTAATAATAAAGAGGGGGCCATTACATTAATAATAAAGAGGGGCCATTATATTAATAATAAAGAGGGGGCCATTATATTAATAATAAAGAGGGGCCATTACATTAATAATGAAGAGGGGGCCATTACATTAATAATAAAGAGGGGGCCATTACATTAATAATAAAGAGGGGGCCATTACATTAATAATAAAGAGGGGGCCATTACATTAATAATAAAGAGGGGGCCATTACATTAATAATAAAGAGGGGGCCATTACATTAATAATAAAGAGGGGGCCAATACATTAATAATAAAGAGGGGGTCATTACATTAATAATAAAGAGGGGGCCAATACATTAATAATAAAGAGGGGGCCATTACATTAATAATAAAGAGGGGGCCAGTACATTAATAATAAAGAGGGGGCCAATACATTAATAATAAAGAGGGGCCATTACATTAATAATAAAGAGGGGGCATTACATTAATAATAAAGAGGGGCCATTACATTAATAATAAAGAGGGGGTCATTACATTAATAATAAAGAGGGGGTCATTATATTAATAATAAAGAGGGGGCCATTATATTAATAATAAAGAGGGGGTCATTACATTAATAATGAAGAGGGGGTCATTACATTAATAATAATAATGTACTGGCCCCCTCTTTATTATTAATATAATGGCCCCCTTTTTATTATTAATGTACTGGCCCCCCTCTTTGCTAATATAATGTCCCCCTCTTTGTTATTAATGTACTGGCCCCCTCTTTGCTAATATAATGTCCCCCTCTTTGTTATTAATGTAATGGCCCCCCTCTTTGCTAATATAATCGCCCCTCTTATTGCTGTGCCAATGCCATTGAATATAGCCTTTCTGCTCCAGTCCTCTCCTCTCCTCTCCCACCCCCCATACTGCCGCCAGAGCCTCTGCAATTAGGTAAGTTAACATTAAAAAAAAATACTTACCTATCTCCATCCCCGCTTGTTCCCGCCGCAGGCGGTCACGAACGCCTCACTGTGCCTTCGGTCACAGTGAGGTTATCGTGACCGAGTCCTGCGTCGCTCGCCTCTACTGCCTTATAGGCTTCAGGCCACTAGGCCTGAAGCCTATGGGGCATAACGGAGGGGGTAGCCCTCATTGAAATTTCGGATGCCTGGCGCCCCCTGCAATTTGGCGCCCGGGGCAACGGCCCCTCTGGCCCCACCCACGCTACGCCCCTGCAGGCAGCTGCTGCCAAGGCCAATAGGATAATGGGTTGCATCAAAAGGGGCATAGATGGTGGTGATGAGAACATAGTCCTACCACTTTACACATCACTGGTCAGACCACACATGGAGGACTGTGTACAGTTCTGGGCTCCTGTGAACCAGGCAGACATAGAAGAGCTGGAGAGGGTTCAGAGGAGGGCAACTAAAGTAATAACTGGAATGGGGCAACTACAGTACCCTGAAATATTATCAACATTAGGGTTATTCACTTTAGAAAAAAGACGACTGAGAGGAGATCTAATTAATATGTATAAATATATCAGGGGTCAGTACAGAGATCACTCCCATCATCTATTTATCCCCAGGACTGTGACGAGGGGACATCCTCTGCGTCTGGAGGAAAGAAGGTTTGTACACAAACATAGAAGAGGATTCTTTACGGTAAGAGCAGTGAGACTATGGAGCTCTCTGCCTGAGGAGGTGGTGATGGTGAGTACAATAAAGGAATTCAAGAGGGGCCTGGATGTATTTCTGGAGTGTAATAATATTACAGGCTATAGCTACTAGAGAGGGGTCGCTGATCCAGGGAGTTATTCTGATTGGAGTCGGGAAGGAATTTTTTTCCCCTTAAGTGAGGAAAATTGGCTTCTACCTCACAGTTGTTGTTTTTTTCCTTCCTCTGGATCAACTTGCAGGATGACAGAGCGAACTGGATGGACGGTGTATTTTTTCGGCCTTATGTACTATGTTACTATGTATTTCTGTATTCCTATGACCACACTGAAAGTGCCGCAGCAGGGACCTTTAGGCTTTATAAAACACTGCTATAATATAATATCATATAATACATTGCTCAGTCTAATGTAATAGTTTTTAATATACTTTTCTATTATAATAGTTTATAACATATTTCTGTAATATAATAGTTTATTATATACAATATTTATTTGCTATAATAGTTTATAATACACTTCTGTAATATAATAATTTATAATGCGCTTCTGTAATATAATAGTGGATAATATATTTCTTAATATAATGCAATATAATAATTTATAATATTACAAACTATTATATTGCATTATATATAATATCAATTCTAAGGCACTTTTATAATATAATGTAATATATTAGTTTATAATGCATTTCTGTAATATAATAGTGGATAATATATTTCTGCAATGTAATAGTTTAATGCACTTTTTTTTGCTATAATTGATTATTAAATACAGTACTTTACAATATGCTTTTGTAATATAATAGTGTATAATACTCTTATTTAATATATCTTTTTAATACACTTCTGTAGTGTAGTGTAATGAGTTTATAATGCACGTATCTAATATAATAGTAAAGTGGCTGTGAAGATGCTGGCGGTGCCCTGCCCTCATGTAGTTATTGCCATTTCCCAGACCAGGGAGTCTAGATCTGGTCACATTGTTCATTTTCTAAAAACTTTGGGGGAGATTTATTAAACTGGTGTAAAGTAGAACTGTCTTAGTTGCCCATAGCAGCCAATCAGATTCCACCTTTCATTTTTCAAAGGTACTGTCCAAAATGAATGGTGGAATCTGATTGGTTGCCATGGGCAACTGAGCTAGTTCTACTTTACACCACTTTGATAAATCTCCCCCCCCCCAATGTATCCTTCCACACAACCCTCCGTCCCTTCAGGATTTATATTGCTTCTGCTAAGGGAATGCTTCGTGAAACAGCAAAGGGAATTTTATCATCACATGAATACATAATGTATCACCTTGGAAATGTAACTTTTTTATTTATTTTTTACAATTTTTGTTTTCCAAACATGGATTATTTGGTAGCTGGTTATCGTTTGCAACTAGTTTGCGCACATTTATACAATCGCGTTACCCTCCTCACCCCCATTTTGATGAATCCGGCAAGCTGATGTTCCGGCGGCACAATCTGATGACATTATTACCCACATCTCCCTAACGTCGGAAATTGAGTGAGGGGAAATTAAATA
This sequence comes from Bufo gargarizans, assembly GCF_014858855.1. NCBI lineage: Eukaryota > Metazoa > Chordata > Amphibia > Anura > Bufonidae > Bufo > Bufo gargarizans. Next base: position 470,991,589 of record NC_058084.1, on the reverse strand, counting down.
AGAAAATTCCTGGCAGCGTGGCGTGCCGCGCTGCTTTCAACACGGACCTCAACAGCTTCTTTAAAAAAAAATATCCCCCTGTGCTAACATAATGGTGGTTCTGTAGTGAGCGGCTCCTCATGCTGAGATTCTTTCTCCGGTAAATGCCGTTTCCATGTTTACTCGCACAATCTCGGAGCATAGAAATGGAAGAGAACATGACGGAGGGGGCTGGAGAAGACCGCTGCGCTCTAGTCAGAGCAGATGATGCCCCCCACTGGCAGAGGACCTCATTTTGACCATTTTGTTTAAAAAAGTTTAGAAACTTTTAATCGATTTGTACAACAAGACACATTGAGGATCCGGTTTTTACAGCGTCGTCACTCGCAACGTTTGATTTTGTGCTACCAAATTGGAAGTAAGGCTTTACGATCCATGGATACGCCGCTCCGGAGTAATACATCGATACATGTAGTAATATGCCAAGGGGCTAAAGGGGAAATTGCTCTAGAGCAGGGATAGGCAACCTTTGGCCCTCCTCAAGCTGTGGTGAAACTACAACTCCCAGCATGCTCCTTTCACTTCTGTATGGGTTCAGAGAACAGCCAAGCAAGTGTGCATGATGGGAGATGTAGTTTCACCACAGCTGGAACGCCGGAGGTTGCCGACCCTTGCCCTAGAGCCTCTAAAACGTAGGGGCCTCCACCACGCAAGTCACTCCAGCTCTTTCCACAAACTTCTAGCAGGAAGACACGGGGGCTGTAAATTTATGACACAGGCTTGTTTTGTACTTACTGCCACTGCAGGGGTCCGTGGGTTTTTCCTAATGGCAGCTCATGGGCCCCCCTCATTTGGATTTCAGAAGTGCCAGTGACAGAGGGAGCCCCCTCCTTCTAACTACTTAGGTGTAGGGATGAGCGAACCCGGACTGTATAGTTCGGGTTCGTACCGAATTTTGGGGTGTCCGTGACACGGACCCGAACCCGGACATTTTCGTAAAAGTCCGGGTTCGGGGTTCGTAGCTTTCTTGGCACTTTTTGAAAGGCTGCAAAGCAGCCAATCAACAAGCGTCATACTACTTGCCCCAAGAGGCCATCACAGCCATGCCTACTATTGGCATGGCTGTGATTGGCCAGAGCACCATGTGACCCAGCCTCTATTTAAGCTGGAGTCACATAGCGCCGCCCGTCACTCTGCTCTGATTAGCATAGGGAGAGGTTGCGGCTGCGACAGTAGGGCGAGATTAGGCAGATTAACTCCTCCAAAGGACTTGATTATTGATCGATCTGCAGCTGTGGGTCATTGAGCTGCTGATACTCAATTGCTCACTGTTTTTAGGCTGCCCAGACCGTTTGTCAGTCACTTTTTTCTGGGGTGATCGGCGGCCATTTTGTGTCTTGTGGTGCGCCAGCACAAGCTGCGACCAAGTGCATTTAACCCTCAATGGTGTGGTTGTTTTTTGGCTAAAGCCTACATCAGGGTGAAGCTGTCACACCAAGTGCATTTAACCAGCAATAGTCTGTTTATTTTTTGGCCATATACTACATCAGGGGCAAGCTGCGCCTGTCACCAAGTGCATTTAACCCTCAGTAGTGTGGTTGGTCAAGCTGTCACACCAAGTGCATTTAACCAGCAATAGTGTGGTTATTTTTTGGCCATATCCCAGTCTAATTCTGTCGGTAAATCTATACCTGTCACCCAGCGCCTAAATACTAGGCCTCAAATTTATATCCCACTAAATCTGTCGTTACTGCTGTACTGTTGTGGCTGGGCAAGTTATTTAGTGTCCGTCAAAGCACATTTTTTGTTCTGGGTTGAAATACAATTCCCAATTTAGCAATTTCCTAATTTAGTGGTTTCTGCTGTATCAGAGCTAATTGAAATCTATCCCTAAAAGGGTATATAATATTCAAGGTGCACATAGGGACATTCAGAATAACTTCACACACACGCTACTGTGCATTTCCAAGTCTAATTCTGTCAGTAAACCCATACCTGTCACCCAGCGCCTAAATACTAGGCCTCAAATTTATATCCAGCTGAATTTAAATACAATACATTGGGCCAAATAATATTTTTGTTGTTGTGGTGAACGATAACAATGAGGAAAACATCTAGTAAGGGACGCGGACGTGGACATGGTCGTGGTGGTGTTAGTGGACCCTCTGGTGCTGGGAGAGGACGTGGCCGTTCTGCCACATCCACACGTCCTAGTGTACCAACTACCTCAGGTCCCAGTAGCCGCCAGAATTTACAGCGATATATGGTGGGGCCCAATGCCGTTCTAAGGATGGTAAGGCCTGAGCAGGTACAGGCATTAGTCAATTGGGTGGCCGACAGTGGATCCAGCACGTTCACATTATCTCCCACCCAGTCTTCTGCAGAAAGCGCACAGATGGCGCCTGAAAACCAAGCCCATCAGTCTGTCACATCACCCCCATGCATACCAGGGAAACTGTCTCAGCCTCAAGTTATGCAGCAGTCTCTTATGCTGTTTGAAGACTCCGCTGGCAGGGTTTCCCAAGGGCATCCACCTAGCCCTTCCCCAGCGGTGAAAGACATACATAGAATGCACTGACGCACAACCACTTATGTTTCCTGATGATGAGGACATGGGAATACCACCTCAGCATGTCTCTGATGATGACGAAACACAGGTGCCAACTGCTGCGTCTTTCTGCAGTGTGCAGACTGAACAGGGGGTCAGGGATCAAGACTGGGTGGAAGACGATGCAGGGGACGATGAGGTCCTAGACCCCACATGGAATGAAGGTCGTGCCACTGACTTTCACAGTTCGGAGGAAGAGGCAGTGGTGAGACCGAGCCAACAGCGTAGCAAAAGAGGGAGCAGTGGGCAAAAGCAGAACACCCGCCGCCAAGAGACTCCGCCTGCTACTGACCGCCGCCATCTGGGACCGGGCACCCCAAAGGCAGCTTCAAGGAGTTCCCTGGCATGGCACTTCTTCAAACAATGTGCTGACGACAAGACCCGAGTGGTTTGCACGCTGTGCCATCAGAGCCTGAAGCGAGGCATTAACGTTCTGAACCTGAGCACAACCTGCATGACCAGGCACCTGCATGCAAAGCATGAACTGCAGTGGAGTAAACACCTTAAAACCAAGGAAGTCACTCAGGCTCCCCCTGCTACCTCTTCTGCTGCTGCCGCCTCGGCCTCTTCTGCTGCTGCCGCCTCAGCCTCTTCTGCTGCTGCCGCCTCGGCCTCTTCCTCCGCCTCTGGAGGAACGTTGGCACCTGCCGCCCAGCAAACAGGGGATGTACCACCAACACCACCACCTCCGTCACCAAGCATCTCAACCATGTCACACGGCAGCGTTCAGCTCTCCATCTCACAAACATTTGAGAGAAAGCGTAAATTCCCACCTAGCCACCCTCGATCCTTGGCCCTGAATGCCAGCATTTCTAAACTACTGGCCTATGAAATGCTGTCATTTAGGCTGGTGGACACAGACAGCTTCAAACAGCTCATGTCGCTTGCTGTCCCACAGTATGTTGTTCCCAGCCGGCACTACTTCTCCAAGAGAGCCGTGCCTTCCCTGCACAACCAAGTATCCAATAAAATCAAGTGTGCCCTGCGCAACGCCATCTGTGGCAAGGTCCACCTAACCACAGATACGTGGACCAGTAAGCACGGCCAGGGACGCTATATCTCCCTAACTGCACACTGGGTAAATGTAGTGGCAGCTGGGCCCCAGGAGGAGAGCTGTTTGGCGCACGTCCTTCCGCCGCCAAGGATCGCAGGGCAACATTCTTTGCCTCCTGTTGCCACCTCCTCCTTCTCGGCTTCCTCCTCCTCTTCTTCCACCTGCTCATCCAGTCAGCCACACACCTTCACCACCAACTTCAGCACAGCCCGGGGTAAACGTCAGCAGGCCATTCTGAAACTCATATGTTTGGGGGACAGGCCCCACACCGCACAGGAGTTGTGGCGGGGTATAGAACAACAGACCGACGAGTGGTTGCTGCCGGTGAGCCTCAAGCCCGGCCTGGTGGTGTGCGATAATGGGCGAAATCTCGTTGCAGCTCTGGGACTAGCCGGTTTGACGTACATCCCTTGCTTGGCGCATGTGCTGAATTTGGTGGTGCAGAAGTTCATTCACAACTACCCCGACATGTCAGAGCTGCTGCATAAAGTGCGGGCCGTCTGTACGCGCTTCCGGCGTTCACATCCTGCCGCTGCTCGCCTGTCTGCGCTACAGCGTAACTTCGGCCTTCCCGCTCACCGCCTCATATGCGACGTGCCCACCAGGTGGATCTCCACCTTGCACATGCTGGACAGACTGTGCGAGCAGCAGCAGGCCATAGTGGAGTTTCAGCTGCAGCCCGCACGGGTCAGTCGCACTACGGAACAGCACCACTTCACCACCAATGACTGGGCCTCCATGCGAGACCTGTGTGCCCTATTGCGCTGTTTCGAGTACTCCACCAACATGGCCAGTGGCGATGACGCCGTTATCAGCGTTACAATACCACTTCTATGTCTCCTTGAGAAAACACTTAGGGCGATGATGGAAGAGGAGGTGGCCCAGGAGGAGGAGGAGGAAGAGGGGTCATTTTTAGCACTTTCAGGCCAGTGTCTTCGAAGTGACTCAGCGGGAGGTTTATTTCAACAGCAGAGGCCAGGTACAAATGTGGCCAGCCAGGGCCCACTACTGGAGGACGAGGAGGACGAGGATGAGGAGGAGATGGAGGAGGAGGAGGATGAAGCATGGTCACAGCGGGGTGGCACCCAGCGCAGCTCGGGCCCATCATTGGTGCGTGGCTGGGGGGAAAGGCAGGACGATGACGATACGCCTCCCACAGAGGACAGCTTGTCCTTACCCCTGGGCAGCCTGGCACACATGAGCGACTACATGCTGCAGTGCCTGCGCAACGACAGCAGAGTTGCCCACATTTTAACGTGTGCGGACTACTGGGTTGCCAGCCTGCTGGATCCACGCTACAAAGACAATGTGCCCACCTTACTTCCTGCACTGGAGCGTGATAAGAAGATGCGCGAGTACAAGCGCACGTTGGTAGACGCGCTACTGAGAGCATTCCCAAATGTGACAGGGGAACAAGTGGAAGCCCAAGGCCAAGGCAGAGGAGGAGCAAGAGGTCGCCAAGGCAGCTGTGTCACGGCCAGCTCCTCTGAGGGCAGGGTTAGCATGGCAGAGATGTGGAAAACTTTTGTCAACACGCCACAGCTAACTGCACCACCACCTGATACGCAACGTGTTAGCAGTGTGCACACCCCTCCACGTACTGACTGATGGTTCGGCCCCATTCAACTTCTGGGTCTCTAAATTGTCTACGTGGCCAGAGCTAGCCTTTTATGCCTTGGAGGTGCTGGCCTGCCCGGCGGCCAGCGTTTTGTCTGAACGTGTATTCAGCACGGCAGAGGGCGTCATTACAGACAAACGCAGTCGCCTGTCTACAGCCAATGTGGACAAGCTGACGTTCATAAAAATGAACCAGGCAGGGATCCCACAGGACCTGTCCATCCCTTGTGCAGATTAGACATTAACTACCTCCCCTTAACCATATATTATTGGACTCCAGGGCACTTCCTCATTCAATCCTATTTTTATTTTTATTTTGCCATTATATTGCGAGGCTACCCAAAGTTGAATGAACCTCTCCTCTGTCTCGGTGCCGGGGCCTAAATATATGACAATGGACTGTTCCAATGTTGGCTGACGTGAAGCCTGATTCTCTGCTATGACATGCAGACTGATTCTCTGCTGACATGAAGCCAGATTCTCTGTTACGGGACCTCTCTCCTCTGCCTGGGTGCCAGGGCCTAAATTTATGAAAATGGACTGCTACAGTGGTGGGTGACGTGAAGCCTGATTCTCTGCTATGACATGAAGACTGATTCTCTGCTGACATGAAGCCAGATTCTGTGTTACGGAACCTCTCTCCTCTGCCTGGGTGCTGGGCCTAAATATATGCCAATGGACTGTTGCAGTGGTGGCTGACGTGAAGCCTCATTCTCTGCTATGACATGAAGACTGATTCTCTGGTGACATGAAGCCAGATTCTCTGTTACGGGACCTCTCTCCTCTGCCTGGGTGCTGGGCCTAAATATATGACAATGGACTGTTACAGTGGTGGCTGACGTGAAGCCTGATTCTCTGCTATGATATGAAGACTGATTCTCTGCTGACATAAAGCTAGATTGTCTGTTACGGGACCTCTCTCCTCTGCCTGGGTGCTGGGCCTAAATTTATGAAAATGGACTGTTGCAGTGGTGGGTGACGTGAAGCCTGATTCTCTGCTATGACATGCAGACTAATTCTCTGCTGACATGAAGCCAGATTCTCTGTTACGGGACCTCTCTCCTCTGCCTGTGTTCTGGGCCTAAATATCTGAGAATGGACTGTTCCAGTGGTGGGTGACGGGAAGCCAGATTCTCTGCTATGGGACCTCTCTCCAATTGATTTTGGTTAATTTTTATATTTATTTAATTTTTATTTTAATTCATTTTCCTATCCACATTTTTTTGCAGGGGATTTACCTACATGTTGCTGCCTTTTGCAGCCCTCTAGTCCTTTCCTGGGTTGTTTTACAGCCTTTTTAGTGCCGAAAAGTTCGGGTCCCCATTGACTTCAATGGGGTTCGGGTTCGGGATGAAGTTCGGATCGGGTTCGGATCCCGAACCCGAACATTTTCGGGAAGTTCGGCCGAACTTCTCGAACCCGAACATTCAGGTGTCCGCTCAACTCTACTTAGGTGCCTTGATCTGCATTGACCGAGACATCTAAGGGATTAAATGTCTGGGATTAAAGAGATCATGGAACCACCCACTTGACACGGGGCAATAGTTCATCAAGGGATAAGAAGAGGTTAAAAAACTTGATATAATGGAACCAATCTATAACATGGACAGCGTAGATCACAGAGGTGGGCAGAGCCTACATGCCCTAATGGAGTAAATGGAAGGAGGAAGTCTTCAGGGGGGTTGGAGATAAGTAGCTGCCTGTGGCTCCGCTTGTCTCCAGGCCAAGCAAAGTATAGTCTTAAGTTATAATTGTAATATATGATACTGCCACCTGGAGGGGGATGGGGCAGCAAAGGCTTAAACATGTGTTAACCCAGGGGCTTATCGGATTGTCCACATGAGCTGAAGAATTAGCAAAGGAGCTGCAATCTGGTCCAATCTGGTCCTTGCTTCTGGTTTCCCTTCTCCCATAGAGGATTCAGTCTTCATGGTTCTCCCCCACCTCAGTTTAGCTCCACCCACAATGGAAATCCTGTTTTTATGATTGCATTTTGCTAATTTTCGACTACCATTTTTTTTTCATTTGGTCTTTATTAGAAGTTCAACTGTTTCTGAGAAACAGGGGTTAAAAATCAGTCTGTTTAAAAGCTGTCACAGTCTGTTTTCTTCTGACGGCTCATGTGTAGCTCTTTTCTCGGATCTCCTGACTTTTGAAATGCTCATTATAGCTCAATTCATATCAAATTGATATGAATTGTCAAGAGATGAAAGATAAGAGCTACACGTGAGCTGTCAGATGACGACATTCAAAGAAAACTGACTTTAATTTATTGTTTGAGTGTGTCGTTAAAAGATATCGACAGTATCCACTATAACAGCGTTTTCTACAGCACTCCGCTCCCTTAACAGTGACCTCCACAGCCCCTCACCGCTTAACACTTACCCCCCCACAGTGCCCCATCTCCTTAAAATGGGACCTCCACAGCAGCCCATCCCCTAACTTTAACCTTTAAAGCAGCCTGCCCCTTTAACAGTGAGTTTCACAGCACCCGCCCCTTAACAGTGACCTCTACAGCACCCGCCCCTTAACACTGACCATGTGACCTCCACCATTCCCGACCCCGTTAACAGAGACATTCACAGCGACTGCCCCTTTAACAGTGACCTCACAGTACCCCGCTGCCTTAACAGTGACCTCACAGTACCCCGCTGCCCTAACAGTGACCTCACAGTACCCCGCTGACTTAACAGTGACCTCACAGTACCCCGCTGCCTTAACAGTGACCTCACAGTACCCCGCTGTCTTAACAGTGACCTCACAGTACCCCGCTGCCTTAACAGTGACCTCACAGTACCCTGCTGTCTTAACAGTGACCTCACAGTACCCCGCTGTCTTAACAGTGACCTCACAGTACCCCGCTGCCTTAACAGTGACCTCACAGTACCCCGCTGCCTTAACAGTGACCTCACAGTACCCCGCTGCCTTAACAGTGACCTCACAGTACCCCGCTGCCTTAACAGTGACCTCACAGTACCCCACTGCCTTAATAGTGACCTCACAGTACCCCGCTGCCTTAACAGTGACCTCACAGTACCCCGCTGCCTTAACAGTGACCTCACAGTACCCCACTGCCTTAACAGTGACCTCACAGTACCCCGCTGCCTTAACAGTGACCTCACAGTACCCCGCTGCCTTAACAGTGACCTCACAGTACCCCGCTGCCTTAACAGTGACCTCACAGTACCCCGCTGTCTTAACAGTGACCTCACAGTACCCCGCTGTCTTAACAGTGACCTCACAGTACCCAGCTGTCTTAACAGTGACCTCACAGTACCCCGCTGTCTTAACAGTGACCTCACAGTACCCCGCTGCCTTAACAGTGACCTCACAGTACCCCGCTGCCTTAACAGTGACCTCACAGTACCCCGCTGTCTTAACAGTGACCTCACAGTACCCCGCTGCCTTAACAGTGACCTCACAGTACCCCGCTGCCTTAACAGTGACCTTACAGTACCCCGCTGTCTTAACAGTGACCTCACAGTACCCCGCTGCCTTAACAGTGACCTCACAGTACCCCGCTGTCTTAACAGTGACCTCACAGTACCCCGCTGCCTTAACAGTGACCTCACAGTACCCCGCTGTCTTAACAGTGACCTCACAGTACCCCACTGCCTTAACAGTGACCTCACAGTACCCCGCTGCTTTAACAGTGACCTCATAGTACCCCGCTGCCTTAACAGTGACCTCACAGTACCCCGCTGCCTTAACAGTGACCTCACAGTACCCCGCTGCCTTAACAGTGACCTCACAGTACCCCGCTGTCTTAACAGTGAATTTACAGTACCCTGCTGTCTTAACAGTGACCTCACAGTACCCTGCTGTCTTAACAGTGACCTCACAGTACCCCGCTGCCTTAACAGTGACCTCACAGTACCCCACTGCCTTAACAGTGACCTCACAGTACCCCGCTGCCTTAACAGTGACCTCACAGTACCCCGCTGCCTTAACAGTGACCTCACAGTACCCCGCTGTCTTAACAGTGACCTCACAGTACCCCGCTGCCTTAACAGTGAATTTACAGTACCCCTCTGCCACTTTAATAGTGGCCTCCACAGCGGCCGCCCCTTTTTTAGTGACCTCCACAGTACCCCATCTCATTAACATTCATTTCCACAATAACTCGCCCTTTTAACACTGACCTCCATTCACTTAACAGAGCTCCATTCACTTAAAATGTGACTTCCACAACACCCCACCTCCTTAACAGTCTCTTAACACTGACCTCCATAGCGGACTGTCCCCTTAGCTGTAACCTCCACTGTTCCCTGCCCCCTTAATAGAGACCTCCAAAGTGCCCACCCCTTTAACAGTGACCTCCACAGCATCCCGCCTCCTTAACATTGACCTCCACATCGACTGCCCCTTTATTAGTGTCCTCCACAGTACCCCATCTCCTTAACAGTGATTTCCACAACACCCAGTCCCCTTAACAGTGGCCTCTACAGAAATTTGCCCCTAAACACTGACCTCCATAGCAGACCGTCCCCTTAACTGTGACCTCCACAGCAGCCTGCCCCTAGGATAGCCAGAGGTCTAGTTTTAGGTTGGACAGTTTGGCTTTTAGACTCCCTGTCCTCTGTCCGGCGCAGGGCCTGGACAGACAAAGGGATGTCCTTTTGAACAGCTCACTCTCAGACAGCAGCACTGCGCTGTCTGAGCGTGAGCTGCAGAGAGAAAGTCACCCTCCCTCTCACCCCTGCAGCTGACAGAAGTTGATTTTTGCCTTCATTTTTTCAATCCCCATCGGCTGCAAAGTGGGAGGGGGCATGGCATAGCGGGACCTGGGGCGGGGTTTTAAGTCTGTCTTTTAAGGGGTGGCCTGAATGGCCACCCTACCTGCCCCCTGACCTGTAACCTCCACAGCACTCTGCGCCATTAATAGTGTCATCCACAGCGCCCTGCCCTTTATAGCTGACCTGCAGCAGTGAAGAAAAATGTCTGGGTTGTTATGGAAACCTGGAGTAAAGCTGTGTGTATGTGGAGACTAAGGGCCTGCGAGCTTCTATTGAAGCTGATAAGGGTCATGTGACTGTGTGTATGGCAGTTGGGATATGAAGAGAGAGACCTGCAGACTTCTATGCCATATTTGCATTTTTTGGGAATATCTCAGGAACGGTAGGTGCTAGAGAGCGGAGACCCGGTCTAAAACCTTTCCGGACACCTGATGTACCTGTGTGCCATATTTCCATGATTGTAAATGCTGATTCCTTTAGCAGACATACATACATACAGTCAGCTTTATATTTTAGATAAAGGTTATTGATCAATGCCTTCTCATAGCACCGATGTGTACAAATCAATTGCTGAGACTGCTGACTGTGGCTGAGACTGCTGACTGTGGCTGGTGCCTGAAACTGCTGGCACTGACTGGTGGCTGTGGCGGAGACTGTTGGCTGCGGCTTGTGGCTGAGACTGCTGACACTGACTGCTGGCACTGAGTGCTCACTCTAGCTGAGAATGCTGGCACTGACTGGTGTCTGAGACTGGCGGCTGTGGCTGAGACTGATGACACTGATGGGTGGCTGAGGCTGGTGGCCAGGACTGGTGGCTGCGGCTGAGATTGCTGGCTGTGGCTTGTGGCTGAGACTGCTGGCACTGGGTGCTGGCTGTGGCTGAGACTGATGACTGCGGCTGGTGGCTGAGACTGCTGGCACTGACTGGTGGCTGTGGCTGAGACTGCTGGCACTGACTGGTGGCTGTGGCTGAGACTGCTGGCACTGACTGGTGGCTGTGATTGCTGGCTGCGGCTTTTGGCTGAGACTGCTGGCACTGAGTGGTGGCTGTGGCTGAGACTGATGACTGTGGCTGGTGGCTGAGACTGCTGGCTGCGGCTTTTGGCTGAGACTGCTGGCACTGAGTGGTGGCTGTAGCTGAAACTGCTGGCACTGACTGGTGGCTGTGGCTGGTGGCAGTGACTGATGGTTGAAATGGCTGACACTGACGGGTGGCTGACACAGCTGGCACTGTGACTGGTGGCTGACACAGCTGGCACTGTGACTGGTGGCTGTGGCTGTATGACTGGCACTGACTGCTGGTATCGACTGGTAGGTCAGACTGCTCTCTATATGGATGATAGTGCTGTGACTGACAAACAGAAATGGCGGCTGGGACTGACGAACAGAAATAGTGGCGCTCCGACCTGCTTGCCAGAGCGCAGGTGTGGGTGGTGCAGGCGGCATGTGGAGTGCCGTGTCCTGATTGGTCGGCGCTCTGGTGTAAGTGGTGCGGGGGGTGTGTTATTATTAGGGTTATTCCTGCAGTATAGAAATCTTTTGCTAGAGGTATTTGTGCATTGTGTGTGTGTATATATATATATATATATATATTGTGACAGGACCAGGGGGAAAGTGGTAGAAGGAGTCTACATTTCACCTAGGTTCCTGTCTTATACGTTCTAAAAAGCAGCCAGGGAATTGACAGCAAGGAAAACTAGGTTTTCTCTTTGCAAGGGTTTTGTTAAAAACCTGGTTAGAAGGGCCTGGCTGCTTGGAGCAGGGAGAGATGGGTGGGTCCCTGCTCCAATTAGCCACTCCAGGTATTCAGGGTAACTGTGGCTAATCACCTTGGAACCTGAGTGTGCTATAAAAGGGCAAACAGCTCACTAGCTGCTCTCTCTGCTCCTGGGAAGAACCCTGCTGTGTGAGTAAAACAACTGCGTGTTTGTTGATGGAGCTGGGCATAAGGCTCAGTTCCATGTAGTTAGGGACTACTGCCTGTTTAGTCGTAGTGGCCAGACGGCCAGGTATTTCATTTGTTTTGAACTGTTTTGTTTAATATTGATCTTTCTGCAAAAGTCAATAAAACTGGCTGAGGCCAGTTGCACCATACTTGCTTGGACTGGACTGTCTTTTATGTGCCTAAAGCACCCGTCTATCCCAGGAGACGGCGGTCCCGTGAGCTAATCCCGTTACAATATATATAAGCAAAACACGGAACAGCACCTCCTGAGACAAATCGCAGGTGCAAGCTACCCGGCAATAATACAGCAAACAAATAAAGTAGCAGCACACCACTAAATGCACTAAGACTGAGTGAACAGGTGAATGTGTGAACAGGGTCAAACACATGACGCCAATACTTACTGCAAAGCAATGAAGAAGCTCTTAGCGCATATTATTGATCAAAAATATGTCGAGCCCACCTACCAGACGACAAGGTAGCTTCTTATCAGGTGGGACCTACTCTAACATGGAGGGTCCAGCTCCATTGTTACTCTGATTAAAAACACCAAGGGGTGGGGGATGGGGCGGGGAGTGCTAAGTTCCAAAGAGGATGCCTGGTCCTCTATAATATACATATAAGCAAAAAACGGAACAGCACCTCCTGAGACAAATCGCAGGTGCATATTACTCTTTTTATGAGGCAAGGTAACCAAAAAATGGCTGTTTTTATTATTAGTTTTTTTTACAATGTTCCCCTGACAGAGTAGATAATGTGATATTTTTATAGAGCAGGTCATAATGATGCAGCGATACCTAATAAGTAATGTTAAGCGAGCATGCTCGGCCGAACTGCTGTACAGCTCGAGCATTGCTATGCTCGGCACATGGCGGTACTTGGCCAAGTACCATGCTCAAGTCTCCTCTCAATAAATGTGCAGGTAAGTTCTGCCCTCACTGTAATGCCAGCAGCCATGTTAGCCGGAACACATCATCAAGCGCTATATAGCACCCGATGACGCATGTTCGGCTCATTTGTAGTCAGGGAGAGCTGCGCTTCGGAAGGGACAGAGAGTGTAGGGAGTCTGATCGCAATCAATTTAGTAGAAAAACTTTTCAAAGACCCAAAAGTCCTTTTAAGGACCATTGTGTGTGGTGGCAGGCGGGCAGGCGGGCAGTAAATTTGTTTTCCCATAATTTTCAATACTTTTTATATAGAGGGTGTCTGCAGTGACTAGTGACATCTGTCCAATACATTCTGTGTGTCAGGGCCAGAGATTGGAGAAATATAAGTGAAATCTATTTTCCTTTTTTTATACTTTTACATACTATTTCCATATACTGTGCTTGCTGTGAACTGTGACATCTGTGCCACATCTTGTGTGTCAAGCGTCCATATAACATTTAATATGAAGAAGGCGAGCACTAAGGGACGGAGAAGTGGACGTGATGCTGATGGTTCACAGATTGAAACTGTGCCTGCTGCCAGACCACAAGAAAAACAATCATTCACGATACCTAGCTTCATGTCCCAGTTTGCAGGGCATCGCAGGACAAAACTCTTGAAGTCAGTCCAGTGTGACCAGGTGGTCGGTTGGATTGCAGCAGATAATGCTTCCAGTCGGTTAAGCACCACCCTGTCTTCCACCAAGTCCAGTCTCAGTAGCCAAGAGTCTGGTCGACAGAATCCTCACCCTGATCCTCCTTCCTCCAACCATGGAGAGTTTGGCCAAACAAGTGATCCCACATTCCTAGGAGCTCTTTTCATCTCCATTCCTTGATTTGGGCCTCTCGCCAAGCATGCTTAAAGAGGGACATGAGATCTTGTGCCCTGATTCCCAACCTCTTGAGCATCCACAGTCACAAAAACGGCAATTAGTGTTTAATGAGGTGGATGATGATGAGACACAGTTGCAAATGAGTCAACCGCAATTACTGTCTCAAGAGGTTGATGAAGAGGATGAGACACAGTTGTAAATCACTGAGATTGTGGTTAGGTCAACAAATCAAGAGGATGATCAGAGTGAGGAAGTGGAAGAAGAGGTGGTGGACGATGAGGTCCACTGACCCAACCTGGGAAGGTGAAAAGCCAATTGAGGACAGCAGTACAGAGGGGGAGGGATCTGCAGCACCGCAACAGGCTGGAAGAGTCTGTGGGGTGGCAAAAGGGAGAAGGTGGGCCACACCAGACAGGCCCGCAACTGTTTCACGGAGCACCCCCTTGCGTAAATCTCCCTTGCAAGGGGGAGGTGTTCCACGGTATGGCGCTTTTTTGAGGAAAGTGCGGACTACAACAGAATAGCAGTATGCAACCTGTGCCACACCAAAATGAGCCGGGGCGTGAACACTAGCAACCTCACCACCACCAGCATGATCCACCACATGGCATCCAAGCACCGTAATAAGTGGGACGAACGTCTTGATCCACAATTTGTGTCTGCGGGTCACACCACTGCCTCCTCTTCCCCTACTGTACGTGCTGTACAATCGCCTGTCGAAGGCGCAGGCGAGGATGCCTCCTGCCCTGCACCATCAGCGACCACATCCACTTCCCTGTCACAGAGCAGCGTCCAAATGTCATTACTCCAGGCATTTGAACGCAAGCACAAATACCTAGCCACCTACTCACAGGCCATAGCACTAAATGCGCACCTTTAAAAATTACTGGCCCTGGAAATGTTGCCATTTAGGCTTGCGGACACTGAGGCCTTCCGCAACCTGATGGCGCGGCCGTCCTTCGGTACTGTGTGCGTGCCCGCCTTATAACAACATGTGTCCAGAAACGTCACACGTGCCCTGACCAACGCAGTTACTGGGAAGGTCCACTTAACCACGGACCTATAGACAAGTGCATTTGGATAGGGACGCTACATTTCCCTGACGGCACACTGGGTGAACATTGTGGAGGCTGGGAGCGAGTCGTACCCTGGGATGGCACAGGTGCTACCGATGCCAAGGATTGCGGGCCCTAATTCCATCAGGGTTTCCGCCAGCACTTACGTTAGTTGCTCCAACCCCCACTTCTCCTCCTACGCCTCCTCCTCCACTTCCTCCTCAACATTATCCACGTGCAGCAAAAGTCAGCCATCAGCCGGTAGCTGGAAGCAGTGTAGCACTGTGTAAGATGGAGAAACAGACACTGATTCTTGGATGCTGTTTCTAAAAACTGTCATTTGGCATTTTGGGCACTAGAAGCCACTGATAATGACTCATGCTGATGACTCATGCTGCTGTGTGCCGGAGAGAGAGAGGAAATGGTGACACGAGGAGACATGCTTGTGCAGAGGCTGAAGACAGGATCCAGTGCCATCCTCAGGTCTGTGGGACTTGGAGCGGTCAAAGTCACTGTCAGAAGAGACTGATGCCTGTCAGCAATGCAGATGTTGTCAAGGAAGAAAGGATCGGTTCCCGGAAAGTCAATTGGACCATGGAACGTGGTTACAGACACTGTGAGGCCTTATGGTCGATCTAAGGACTTGCGAGTTGGTGTAAGCCGCCATCAGATAAGGACCAGGCCAGGGTCAGCGATCCAGAAGGCTTCCCAGAGAGAGAGGACCGGGTCCCGGAAGGCTGGAAGAGCCATGGAACGGTTGGAGCTACCATAAGAGGTGGTGTTGCTCAGCTTGGAGAAGAAGCAGTCCGCTATTTTGTGAGCTGCATGACAGAACCGTGTGGATCCGGATTCTGTTCGCAGGAATGAGTATCAGCGTCAGGAAGCTGATCGGAACAGAGGGTCAGAGTTACAGGTTCTGCAGGATCACATGTTGTGGCAGGGGCTTGCTGTTGGTCTGGAACAACCAGTAAATACAGGACATTCCCAGGTCAGTGACTTAGTGGCATGGTTATTGACTTGTAGGCTCTGCCATGTGCGCCATCGGTCAGGTCCGTTACCCTGCGGCACAGTATCGACTTGCTGGCTCTGCTGCCTTGGTTATGGTTGTCCACTTGGGCTTGTACCGTGACTCTGAGCCTCGCGTATAGTGTATTCTGGACACTCCGTTTTTGCTACACTAGCGTCTAGGCTAGGAGTATTTAGGGCACATGAAACAGTGTCGTTTGGGGGCAAGTGTGACGTTGTGTTGTTCGTTGTATTTGATACTATATGTGATATTGTCACCGCCAGTTCTGTGAGAAGGTCTGACAGACGTTCTTCTCTACCGCTTGCATGACGTTCTTTGTTTTGGTTTCACTTTGTCATCTCCTTTCCTTCTCCCGGGTGTCACCTATTTAGACTAGTGGATATAAAATTTAGATAGGGGGTCACTCAATATTAGGCAAACACACGGTAAATTGGTATCCACATAAATTTTATAGGCTTAAAATTATAAACACGCTGCAATATTACATATAAAACATCTCTTAAAATACAGTTAAAAAATATATATACCGCACTCTGATGCCACTATAATTGCAATGTCCCAATATAGTGGCTGTATGATTGGCGTGAGTGACAAATCTGTCTAGTTGAATTGGGTTATTATGAACCGGAGCTGTAAATGGTAGTAGGTTGATTGTACATTACCATCCAATGTCCACTTAGTCTCTCGCTGGACGTGCTCTCTATTCGATCCCCCGAATCGGTGAAGTCTCCCGCTCCTCTGTATAAAGCGCAGCAATATTACAAACGTTCTTTGTTGTGACCTTCCAGGACCTTGCGTGGCGTCCCACGTGGTTCACTGCTTGGTCATGTGCTGCTGACGTCTTTTAGGCGGGGATTCAAATCACCTGTATTCAGTAGTAATGAGTTTAGACGTGATCACTGTTCCAAATATTCGATGGTACACGTCAAAGTTTATGATGTAGAGCGCTCTTGTTTCGATAATCCCTCACTGTTGTCACCAAACGCGTTTCGGGGTAAAGGGACCCCTTCTTCAGTGGTTTGAACAGTGGAGGTATAATGTCCTCTTTTATATAGTGTCCATGATTAACAAATGTGGGTTGGAACATGGATTGAACCATGGGTTGGACCAGTGAGGGATATCTTAAAAACCAGGAAATCAGATCCAAATGTTGGGACCTGTTCTTTTTTGTAACTGATTTGCATTTCGTGAACTCTGGTTTTGAAGTCCTTATACTGATGAATTTGTCATTCAGATTTACATTTGATGCGGTATACTTTACTTTAATAAATATGTAGACTTAAAACACATAAAATAAATGTAAATAATTGGAATCTCAAATTTACCTCCACCACTAGCGATACAAATATACAATTTTTAGATCTCAATATTACAGTAGGAGATAATAAACTTGTATGTAATACACACCAAAAAGCAGTAACTAAAAATAGTTACATATTATACACAAGCTAGATGGCTGACCAACGTGCCAAAAAGTCAATTCTGAAGGATAAAACGTAATTGTACCCAAGAATTGCAATTTGAGATGGAAGCAGAGACACTAAAACAACAATTTATAGAAAAACAATACCCCACTCACCTCTTGGAAGGATCATTAGAGGAAGTTAGAACAATGAGGAGGGAAGATTTTTTTTGGTCCCCAAACAGAGAGAAACAACAGAAGATACACTGAGAATGATCCTACCATTTCATGCAAAGTACAAAGGCATGGAAAGAATAATTAAGAAATATTGGCATCACCTGCTTGGGGACAAAATAGTTGGACCCCTAGTAAATACTACACCCCAAATTACATATACTAGGGTCCCTAATTTAGGTCTCAAAGTTGCTCCATCAGTGAAAAAGAAGAATTTCACTACACAAGAGAAACAAAACTGGTTATCCTTTAGTGGCTTTTACAGATGTGGACGTTGTTCTAACTGCAAAATCACTAAATTCCCTAAAAAAACAATTAAAAGCACAGTCGACACAGAATTCGTTTTCAATGGATATCAAAGAAGGATTGACATGTGACTCAACGAGTGTTATTTATTTAATTGAGTGTCCGTGCCGTAAACAATACATTGGCAGAACTAAACGGACTTTGAAAAAGAGAATGTCAGAACATGTCGCAAATATTAAGAAAGGGTATGAACTACATTCATTATCTAAACACTACAAAGATCATCATGATAATGATCCATCAAGCCTTAAATATATGGCATTAGAAAAAGTCAAATATACATGGAGAGGGGGCAATCATATCCTCCAGATGTCCAGGGTGGAATCCAAGAGGATATTTGAGTTCAATACCCTATTACCAAAGGGTTTGAACGCAGACATGGAATTGTTCGGTTTCTTATAAACGGGGCGTTGGCCTGGTGGGACAGAGACATCTGTGTCAGGCTGTTTCCCAGGACCCAGATCTCTCTTTCCTGTCAGCTCAGCGCCCTTCTTCATCTATATCAACATACCTAGACTATTGAAATTAAAAGTCATTGGAACCGAAAACTACTGACATCTAGTTTTAAATACAGTGTATATAATATTTATGACAACAGTACAAAATTATTTTTGATAACAACTCACATATACTATTATAAGGAGTCCCAGCTCGATTCCAATCCTTGAAAGTGTACAATGTATTAATTTAATATTTTAACTTCACCAATGTATCCAGTTTTATTAAGAGATTCATTTTAGTGTATTTCCGGAAAAAACGCATTGAAAACGCATTGAAACCGCACATGCGTTTTTTCGGATTTTATGTGTTTTAAGTTTACATATTTATTAAAGTAAAGTATACCGCATCAAATGTAAATCTGAATGACAAATTCATCAGTATAAGGACTTCAAAACCAGAGTTCACGAAATACAAATCAGTTACAAAAAAGAACAGGTCCCAACATTTGGATCTGATTTCCTGTTTTTCAAGATATCCCTCACTGGTCCAACCCATAGTTCAATCCATGTTCCAACCCACATTTGTTAATCATGGACACTATATAAAAGAGGACATTATACCTCCACTGTTCAAACCACTGAAGAAGGGGTCCCTTTACCTCGAAACGCGTTTTGTGACAACAGTGAGGGATTATCGAAACAAGAGCGCTCTACATCATAAACTTTGACGTGTACCATCGAATATTTGGAACAGTGATCACGTCTAAACTCATTACTACTGAATACAGGTGATTTGAATCCCCGCCTGAAAGACGTCAGCAGCACATGACCAAGCAGTGAACCACGTGGGACTCCACGCAAGGTCCTGGAAGGTCACAACAAAGAACGTTTGTAATATTGCTGTGCTTTATACAGAGGAGCGGGAGACTTCACCGATTCGGGGGATCGAATAGAGAGCACGTCCAGCGAGAGACTAAGTGGACATTGGATGGTAATGTACAATCATCCTACTACCATTTACAGCTCCGGTTCATAATAACCCAATTCAACTAGACAGATTTGTCACTCACGCCAATCATACAGCCACTATATTGGGACATTGCAATTATAGTGGCATCAGAATGCGGTATACACTACGTGCAGAATTATTAGGCAAATTAGTATTTTGACCACATCATCCTCTTTCTGCATGTTGTCTTACTCCAAGCTGTATAGGCTCGAAAGCCTACTACCAATTAAGCATATTAGGTGATGTGCATCTCTGTAATGAGAAGGGGTGTGGTCTAATGACATCAACACCCTATATCAGGTGTGCATAATTATTAGGCAACTTCCTTTCCTTTGGCAAAATGGGTCAAAAGAAGGACTTGACAGGCTCAGAAAAGTCAAAAAATAGTGAGATATCTTGCAGAGGGATGCAGCACTCTTAAAATTGCAAAGCTTCTGAAGCGTGATCATCGAACAATCAAGCGTTTCATTCAAAATAGTCAACAGGGTCGCAAGAAGCGTGTGGAAAAACCAAGGCGCAAAATAACTGCCCATGAACTGAGAAAAGTCAAGCGTGCAGCTGCCAAGATGCCACTTGCCACCAGTTTGGCCATATTTCAGAGCTGCAACATCACTGGAGTGCCCAAAAGCACAAGGTGTGCAATACTCAGAGACATGGCCAAGGTAAGAAAGGCTGAAAGACGACCACCACTGAACAAGACACACAAGCTGAAACGTCAAGACTGGGCCAAGAAATATCTCAAGACTGATTTTTCTAAGGTTTTATGGACTGATGAAATGAGAGTGAGTCTTGATGGGCCAGATGGCTGGATTGGTAAAGGGCAGAGAGCTCCAGTCCGACTCAGACGCCAGCAAGGTGGAGGTGGAGTACTGGTTTGGGCTGGTATCATCAAAGATGAGCTTGTGGGGCCTTTTTGGGTTGAGGATGGAGTCAAGCTCAACTCCCAGTCCTACTGCCAGTTTCTGGAAGACACCTTCTTCAAGCAGTGGTACAGGAAGAAGTCTGCAAGGTAAGAAAAACATGATTTTCATGCAGGACAATGCTCCATCACACGCGTCCAAGTACTCCACAACGTGGCTGGCAAGAAAGGGTATAAAAGAAGAAAATCTAATGACATGGCCTCCTTGTTCACCTGATCTGAACCCCATTGAGAACCTGTGGTCCATCATCAAATGTGAGATTTACAAGGAGGGAAAACAGTCCACCTCTCTGAACAGTGTCTGGGAGGCTGTGGTTGCTGCTGCACGCAATGTTGATGGTGAACAGATCAAAACACTGACAGAATCCATGGATGGCGGCTTCTGAGTGTCCTTGCAAAGAAAGGTGGCTATATTGGTCACTGATTTGTTTTTGTTTTGTTTTTGAATGTCAGAAATGTATATTTGTGAATGTTGAGATGTTATATTGGTTTCACTGGTAAAAATAAATAATTGAAATGGGTATATATTTGTTTTTTGTTAAGTTGCCTAATAATTATGCACAGTAATAGTCACCTGCACACACAGATATCCCCCTAAAATAGCTAAAACTAAAGACAAACTAAAAACTACTTCCAAAAATATTCAGCTTTGATATTAATGAGTTTTTTGGGTTCATTGAGAACATGGTTGTTGTTCAATAATAAAATTAATCCTCAAAAATACAACTTGCCTAATAATTCTGCACTCCCTGTATACCTCCACTGTTCAAACCACTGAAGAAGGGGTCCCTTTACCCCGAAACGCGTTTGGTGACAACAGTGAGGGATTATCGAAACAAGAGCGCTCTACATCATAAACTTTGACGTGTACCATCGAATATTTGGAACAGTGATCACGTCTAAACTCATTACTACTGAATACAGGTGATTTGAATCCCTGCCTAAAAGACGTCAGCAGCACATGACCAAGCAGTGAACCACGTGGGACTCCACGCAAGGTCCTGGAAGGTCACAACAAAGAACGTTTGTAATATTGCTGCGCTTTATACAGAGGAGCGAGAGACTTCACCGATTCGGGGGATCGAATAGAGAGCACGTCCAGCGAGAGACTAAGTGGACATTGGATGGTAATGTACAATCAACCTACTACCATTTACAGCTCCGGTTCATAATAACCCAATTCAACTAGACAGATTTGTCACTCACGCCAATCATACAGCCACTATATTGGGAAATTGCAATTATAGTGGCATCAGAGTGCAGTATATATATATTTTTTAACTGTATTTTAAGAGATGTTTTATATGTAATATTGCAGCGTGTTTATAATTTTAAGCCTATAAAATTTATGTGGATACCAATTTACCGTGTGTTTGCCTAATATTGAGTGACCCCCTATCCAAATTTTATATCCACTTTTACCTACCAGCATTTGGGAGTGCTGAGGGGTAGTGCACCATTCCAGAAGTGGGAAAGTGAGTGAGCCACCATTTCTTTTCCAATTTCACCTATTTAGACTAATTGTCTCCCTTTATATTCCGTCCCATACTGCCTAACTTTGCGGCAGCGACAAAACGTTCAAGTGGCTCCAACGGCTGGTACACTGTCCAGATCTGGCCGACATGGTGGCCGCGGCATGTCTTAAGTGTCGATCCTGCGGGTTGAGTAAGAGTACTGAACAGCGGGCTCCAGTGCAGACCATCCGCACCTCAGCGCCCCTAGAACTTCTGATGATCGATTATGTACAGATTGGATACTCTACCTCGGGACACTCGTACTGTCTAGTCATGACAGATCACTTTACCAAGTATGCGGTGGCTGTGCCCACCAGAGACCAAACCGCAGAGTTGGCCGCCAAAGCTGTCTGCAAACACTTTATACAGGTGTTCGGGTGTCCACGGAGGATACATTCTGACCAGGGAGCATGCTTTCAGGGAACTCTAATGAATGAACTGTACCAACTGTATGGGATTGAACACTCCCGCACCACTCCATGACACCCACATGGAAACGGGGGGTGCAAACGCTTCAATCGCACCTTGCTTCAGATGCTGCGGACTCTGGAAGATAGGCAAAAAGCCCAGTGGCCCACGTACCTACCTGAGTTGATGTGGGCCTATAACAACAGAGCACACAGTACCACCGGATACTCTCCACATATGCTCATGTTTGGACGAGCCGGACGGGAGATTGAAGATCTCCACATGCCTAACCCGATGGAGCCCCCACCGAGAAGTACCACCGCAGGCTGAGAGCAGTCCACAAGGTTGTGGGGGAGCGCCTGGGACAGGTAGTACACCCTAACCCAAGACCAGTGCAGAAAGATGGGTATGTGCCGGGTGATCGGGTCATGGTCAAAGCCAAACGGCCATCTGGGAAGTTGGAAGGACCGTGGGAGACGGTTCCATACACATGAAGAGAAGGGTAGACCCCGCTTTTCTGGTCTATGAGGTAGAGCCAGTAGGGACAGGGGGGCCCTCACGGAACTTATACGGTAATATGTTGAGACGTTGCAATTTTAATAAGCCGGTGTGCGTGGAGGGGTTGCCTCCTCTTGCTCCGAGTATGGAGGAAAGTCCCTCAGATGGGGAAGAGGAGGAATTGTGGGTTGTCCCTGCCCAGGTGTCCACAGAGGATCCGGCTGTGACAGGTTTGCCACCCAGGTGCAATGCTGAACAGTCAACAGCTCATCTCTTGTCAAATATGCCTGATGTCCCCAGTATTTATGAGACCCTCAATCTGAGAAGGTCAGCGAGGCCCAATGCTGGTGTGCCTCCACAGCGCTATGACCAAGATGAGTTTGTATGGGGAGAGTTGCCGAGGATCACAACTTCTAGTGGGGTGGCATGTGAGATTGTGAAACAGCTCTGTCTGTATAATGTTTATACCTAAATTGTATTGGAACTGTTATTTGGCATTCCGGGCACTAGAGGCCACTGTCTGAGCTGATCTGACATGGTGGAAGGATTGTGCTGCGAGAGACTGAATCCGATTCCATCCTGGCTTGCGGATGTCCAGCAGTGAATGGACACTCATAGGAAGGAGAGTAGCTGTTGTTCCCTTACTGGATCCAGCTCTTTGTAAGAGAGATTGTCCCAGGAAGACTATTTTCAGTGTGTGTACAGAAGCCTTATTACCAAGCAAGGCCGCACGGTTGCTGAGAGGTTGGTTGCCATCCTGGGTAAGCAGCATCCTCGTGCCCAGAACGGACACAGGTCAGTACACCTGGTTACCGATTGTACTATACTGTGTGGCGCCTAAAGTAACAGAGACTAGCCTAGGCCTTGTATTAGCTAGATAGTTAGGGTTATATCTTTGTTAGGCCTTACTGTACTGGACTGCAGCGCAGTAATTGACTTGCAGGCTCTGCTGCGTCTGCCACCGGTTAGGTGTGTCCTCTGTAGCGGCACAGCACGACTTGTAGGTTCTGCTGTGTGCGCCAACGTGCTAGGCTTGTCCCTCGGACAGGGACGGTGACTGTAGGCCTGGGGTATTACTTATTCTGTTTATACTTGTGTTATTACTATTTCCAAAGTAAAGTTTCTGTTCTTGCATATAAAGCTGGTGTTAGTGTCGCTTTCCTTGTCTGTAACTTTGCTGTATCCTGGGAAGCCCACCCCGGTAAACAGCTTACAACTGCAGTGGGGAAGCATCAACAGGCCGTGCTGAAGCTGATATGCTTAGGGGACAAACATCACACCGCCGCAGAGCTGTAGCAGGAGACAAGAGACCAGACTGAGCTGTGTCTCTCTCCACTCAACCTTGGGACAAGTAGCAATAAGAGGCTGGAAAAAGTAAATTTGAGCATAACGAAGAGCTGGAAGACGAATTAACACTAATTAGGTCAATTGGCAACATGATTGGGTATAAAAAGAGCTTCTCAGAGCGGCAGTGTCTCTCAGAAGCCAAGATGGGTAGAGGATCACCAATTCCCACAATGTTGCGCAGAAAGATAGTGGAGCAATATCAGAAAGGTGTTACCCAGCGAAAAATTGCAAAGACTTTGCATCGATCATCATCAACTGTGCATAACATCATCCGAAGATTCAGAGAATCTGGAACAATCTCTGTGCGTAAGGGTCAAGGCCGTAAAACCATACTGGATGCCCGTGATCTCCGGGCCCTTAAACGACACTGCACCACAAACAGGAATGCTACTGTAAAGGAAATCACAGAATGGGCTCAGGAATACTTCCAGAAACCATTGTCAGTGAACACAATCCACCGTGCCATCCGCCGTTGCCAGCTGAAACTCTACAGTGCAAAGAAGAGGCCATTTCTAAGCAAGATCCACAAGCTCAGGCGTTTTCACTGGGCCAGGGATCATTTACAATGGAGTGTGGCAAAATGGAAGACTGTTCTGTGGTCAGACGAGTCACGATTCAAAGTTCTTTTTGGAAATCTGGGACGCCATGTCATCCGGACCAAAGAGGACAAGGACAACCCAAGTTGTTATCAACGCTCAGTTCAGAAGCCTGCATCTCTGATGGTATGGGGTTGCATGAGTGCGTGTGGCATGGGCAGCTTGCATGTCTGGAAAGGCACCATCAATGCAGAAAAATATATTCAGGTTCTAGAACAACATCTGCTCCCATCCAGACGTCATCTCTTTCAGGGAAGACCCTGCATTGTTCAACAAGATAATGCCAGACCACATTCTGCATCAATCAGGGCCGGCCTTAGGTGTTCAGGCGCCCTGTGCGAGCTAACCTTGCGGCGCCCCCCCCTCAAAAAAAATGTATATATTGTGTGGCACAGTGTAGGCTATATGTGTATAACATATTTCACATGAAAACTTACAGTTACTTGGCCCTTGGGGGTCTCGGACGCCACTTCCACACTTTGGCCGGGGGCTCGGCGGAGCTGATGTTGTGTTTTATCCTAATGAGAAAGATTTCATAATAGGGATTTGGAGAAGGGGCAGAGGGATAGCAGAGCAGGGAGAGGCCGGTGCCGCTACTAGGGGGTCATACCATGGTGGAGTAATAAAGCCCACCATAATGCCCCCCCCCCCGAGGTAATAATTCTCCTTATAATGTGACAGTGCAAAAAATACCCCCTTGTAATGCCCCCATTTGAGCTAATGTCCTCATAGTGCCCCCATAATGTGCCAGTATAAAATACCCCTATATAGTGCCCCTAGTAAATGACCCCATAGTGCTCCACACCCTCCTTCCTCCTAGTGCCCCCATAATGTACCAGTATAAAATGCCCCAGTAGATGCCCTCAGTGTCCCCCATAATTTGCAAGTATAAAATACCCCTTCTTAGTGCCCCCCGTAGATGACCCCATAGTACTCCTCTCCCCCCTTCCCCATAGTACCCTCCATGTGTCCCAGTATAAAATTGTACTGTACAGAGAGCCCATATAAAATACCCCTTCTTTGTGGCCTCAGTAGATGCCCCTATAGTGCCCCCAATCATGTGCCAGTATTAACAGCCCCCCCGTGCCAGTAATAATAGCCCCCTATGCCAGTAATAGCAGCCCCCCTGTGCCAGTAATAGCAGCCCCCAGTAATAACAGCCCCCAGTAATAACAGCCCCTCTGTGCCAGTAATAACAGCCCCCAGTAATAAGAGCCCCTCTGTGTCAGTAATAACAGCCCCCAGTAATAACAGCCCCTCTGTGCCAGTAATAACAGCCCCCAGTAATAAGAGCCCCTTTGTGCCAGTAATAACAGCCCCCAGTAATAAGAGCCCCTCTGTGCCAGTAATAACAGCCCCCAGTAATAAGAGCCCCTCTGTGCCAGTAATAACAGCCCCCAGTAATAAGAGCCCCTCTGTGTCAGTAATAACAGCCCCCAGTAATAAGAGCCCCTCTGTGCCAGTAATAACAGCCCCCAGTAATAAGAGCCCCTCTGTGCCAGTAATAACAGCCCCCAGTAATAAGAGCCCCTCTGTGTCAGTAATAACAGCCCCTCATTTGCCAGTAATAACAGCCCCCCCCCCTTTGCCAGTAATAACAGCCCCCGCCAGTAATAACAGCCCCCCCTTTGCCAGTAATAACAAACAGCCCCCCCATTTGCCAGTAATAACAGCTTCCGCCAGTAAAAGTATTGTACATAATAAAAAAAATAAAAATAAACACATACTTACCTCCATGTCAGTGATGCGATGCAGCCTCTTCTGGCCTGTGTCCCACGCTGTATGGCTCAGGCGGCGCGATGACGTCATCGCGCCGCCTGCCCCAGCCTCTGATAGGCTGCAGGCACTAGGCCGGCAGCCTATCAGAGGAAGGGAAAGGGACACGCCTCTCCCTCCCCTACCGCAGCACAGGCAGGCATCTGTATTGCTGTCCTGAGGACGGCGATACAGATGACTGGAGATGAGCGCTTCCACAATGGAAGCGCTCATCTCCCTGTGCCCAGCCGCAGCCGCCAGCTCGCTCGCCTGCCGCATATTACACTGCGAGCTGTCGGCCGTCCGGCGCCCCTGTTGCTATGGTGCCCTGTGCGGCCACACAGCCCGCACACCCCAAAGGCCGGCCCTGGCATCAATCACAACATCATGGCTGCGTAGGAGAAGGATCTGGGTACTGAAATGGCCAGTCTGCAGTCCAGATCTTTCACCTATAGAGAACATTTGGCGCATCATAAAGAGGAAGGTGCAACAAAGAAGGCCCAAGACGATTGAACAGTTAGAGGCCTGTATTAGACAAGAATGGGAGAGCGTTCCTATTTCTAAACTTGAGAAACTGGTCTCCTCGGTCCCCAGACGTCTGTTGAGAGTTGTAAGAAGAAGGGGAGATGCCACACAGTGGTGAAAATGGCCTTGTCCCAACTTTTTGGGGATTTGTTGACAGCATGAAATTCTGATTCAACATATTTTTCCCTTAAAATGGTAAATTTTCTCAGTTTAAACTTTGGTTCCGTGATTTATGTTCTATTCTGAATAAAATATTAGAAGTTGGCACCTCCACATCATTGCATTCAGTTTTTATTCACGATTTGTATAGTGTCCTAACTTTTTTGGAATCCGGTTTGTAAATAAATAAAAAAAGTATACATATTAATTATTGCCACGTCCGTAATGACCTGCTCTATAAAAATATCACATGACCTAACCCCTCAGATGGACACCGTAAAAAAATAAAATAAAACGGTGTAAAAAAAGCAATTTTTTTGTCACCTTACATCACAAAAAGTGTAATACCAAGCAATAAAAAAAAGTCATATGCACCCAAATATAGTACCAATCAAACCGTCATCTCATACCGAAAAAAATGAGCCCCTAAATAAGACAGTCGCCCAAAAAATAAAAATAAACTATGGCTTTCAGAACATGGAGACACTAAAAAAAATTTTTTTTTTAAATTGCTTTATTATGTAAAACTGAAACAAACAACAACAATATTTGGTATTGTCGCGTCCGTAACAACCTGCTCTATAAAAATAGCTCATGATCTAACAGTAACCGATGAACGGTGTAAATAACAAAAAATAAAAACAGTGCCACAACAGCTATTTTTTTGTTACCTTGCCTCACAAAAAGTGTAATATAGAGCAACCAAAAATCATCGGTACCCTAAAATAGTACCAACAAAACTGACAACTTATCCTGTAATTTCCAAGATGGGGTCACTTTTTTGGAGTATTGTAGGGATGCATCAGGGGGTCTTCAAATGTGACATGGCAAGTTAAAATTATCCCAGTCAAATATGCCCAAAAACCATATGGCGTTCCTTTCCTTCTGCGCCCTGCCGTGTGCCCGTACAGCAGTTTACGACAACATATGGGGTATTTCTGTAAACTATAGAACCAAAGCAATAAATATTGAGTTTTGTTTGCCTGTTTACCCTTGCTTTGTTAGTGGAAAAAAAGATTAAAATGGAAAATCTACCAAAAAAGTGAAATTTTTTAATTTCATATCCAATTTCCATTAATTCTTGTGGATCACCTAAAAGGTTAACAAAGTTTGTAAAATCAGTTTTGAATACCTTGAGGGGTGTAGTTTCTAAAATGGGTTTTTTTTTGGGTGGTTTCTATTATGTAAGCCTCACAAAGGGACTTCAGACCTGAACTGGTCCTTAAAAAGTGGGTTTTGGAAAAATAAAATTGCATTGACAAAATTATCCAACCATGAAGTAGACATATGGGAAATGTAAAGTAAAAACAATTATATGAGGTATCACTATCTGTTTTAAAAGCAGAGAAATTGAAATTTGGAAAGTTGGGAATTATTCAAAATTTTGGGTAAATTTGTTTTTTGTTTTTTTAAATAAAAATATTTTGATTCAAATTTACCGCTGTCATGAAGTACAATATGTGATGAGAAAAAAAATCTCTTAGATAAGTAAAAGCCTTTTAAAGTTATCATCACATAAAGTGACACTGGTCAGATTTGCAAAAATCAGTCTAACTGTGGGCAGAGCGCCGCCCAGGGGTCCCCCTGCACTTACTAGCAAGTCTGGGTGCAGCTCCGTTCGCCCGGTATAGGCTCCGGTGTCTGCGCTCCCTCTGACTGATTTCTTGTATGAGGCGTGTCCCTTGCTGCAGCGCTGGCCAATCGCAGCGCACAGCTCATAGCCAGGCTATGAGCTGTGCGCTGCGATTGGCCAGCACTACAGCAAGGGACACGCCTCCTACAAGAAATCAGTCAGAGGGAGCGCAGACACCGGAGCCTATACCGGGCGAACGGAGCTGCACCCAGACTTACTAGTAAGTGCAGGGGGACCCCTGGGCGCCGCTCTGCCCACTGATCTAGTTAGTTTTTAGTTTGTAGAGTAGTGAAAGGTCCTCTTTAAGGTGAAAAATGGCCCGATCCTTAATGCTCAGGTTCTCCCATTGACTTCCATTGTGCTCTGGAGCTCGGTCAACACTAGCATTTAATAGTAATATTATTCTACATCAAGTGATTCCACAATTATAACACATCAAGGCTGTAGGGCACTCCAGGTAAACCTATCGTTCTAAAAACAAATGGTTAACTAACAAAACCAGCTCAGCTACATCTGACTCTGAGAATCATGATCTACTTTTACACTCGCGTTTGGTGCGGATCCTTTTCCATTCAGAATACATTAAGAGCAAAACTGATCCGTTTTGGACCGCTTGTGAGAGCCCTGAACGGATCTCAGAAACGGAAGCCAAAACGCCAGTGTGAAAGTAACAAAAGTGGTGTTTTTCAGCATTGGAGGAAAAAAAAGTTCTGCTGAAAAGGTCAAATCTTAATTAGCAAAGTAACTGTGCTGCAAATATCAAACTGGTCGCCAGTGTGTTCAGATATGCATCTCCAGGAGCCGCCGATTGATTAATTTATAGATGTGCTATATATAATCCGTACTGCAGGGTGGACTGCGCAGACTACAACTCTGCTACATCAGAAGTATAATAACATAATACTAGGAGTAGTATTATAATAGGATTAGTAGAAAATCCAGCATCAGGCTCAAAGTAAAATCCAATTTCTTTATTCCTTCCTTATAAAATCCATAGGCTGACCAGACGTGTAAAGCTCTATGCGTTTCGACCAGACACAGGTGGATCTGCAGGACAATCTGGAGTCACTAAGCCTGTAGAGGAGAGGCCCAGCACTGATCCTCCTGCTGACCGTCCACAATTCAGGAGAATGTTCTCCAATGTTACAAGGCCAGGTAACCCTCCACCTCAGAGGAGGAACGCTGTCAGGATTAAGTATACGAGTCCAGAAGAAAGCCTCCCCTCCAGACTGTACATAAGAAAGGTTCTTCTAAAGGACTTCATGAAATTTAAGGCATCTGAGGTGTACGCCCTGATCCATATCCCCTCCAGCAGGATCTATGACATCAGCTTTAAGCTTCAGTATGATCTGGACTTATTCTGGAGTATATACAATGACACGAAAGAACAGTCAATCTGGGAGCATTTACAGGTGATCCAGCTGTCCAAGCCTCAGGTAGTGAAGGCCACCATCTTGTTCCAGTCTGAGGTGGTGGCGCTGGCAGATCTGGAGCATTGGCTGAGCAGACAGTGTCTGTTGAAGAGTCATCCCGTAAAAATCTATGATGAGGAAGACATCTGGAATGGCGGATACACCGTGATGATACAGCTAGAGCAGAACAATGGTGTGAACAGACACCTGCCGCACTCCTTCTACCTGGGCTCAGAGAGAGGGATATGCTACTACCCCGGTCAGCCGCGGCTGTGTCACAGATGTGGGGGCAGGCACCTCGGCATTAACTGCTCCCGTATTAAGTGCTCATTTTGTGGACAGTTTGGTCATTCAAAGGACTACTGTACAGGTCCCGTCATCTGTAACCTGTGTTTAGGATCTGGTCATACGTTCCGGGAATGTCCGCATGTAGATCATAATAATGGCAGTGATGAGATCTTCTCAGGAAGGGCAGGAGGATGTCACTGCAAGAGCAGATACAGCCCCAGAAACTGGTAATCCTCATACTGAAGCAATACAAAGTACTAGTGACCCTGCTGTAGAGAGTGGTGACCCTCCTGATGCATTACAAGTACCGGCAGAGTGAGAGACTGATAGCCCAACTACTCCATTACAAGTACCAACATCTGCTGAACCACAAGTACCAGCCATTGAAAAGGCCCCGAAATCCAGAAATCCTGCTATGGAAACTAAAGTACCATCTGTAGCACTACAAGTACCAGCCACTGAAGAGAATTCTCATATGCAGAGTAAGGTGACCAGTAAACCAGTTGCCAAACCACCTAAAGAACTGCCCTCTACATCTACAAAGCCTGATGGTCCAGCTGCAGGGCTCAGGAAGCTCAGGAGGTCCTCTGTGGATGAAGAAGGGTTCCAGACCGTAAAACGAAAGAACAGCACTACAGCAAAGAAAACCCCGGATCCGGCTTTATGCTGCCTTTGAAAGCTTTATACTCAGCTGCCTCTCCAATGGAACATACGAAATATCTGGAAAGTGGTTATTTCCCCCAATTCTCTAGAAAGGAGTATGACCAGATCTTGAAGCATCTCTCAGTGCTAAATCCTCGATTCATGACTCAAGAGAGTGATCATGATTAGAGTTGAGCGAACACCTGGATGTTCGGGTTCGAGAAGTTCGGCCGAACTTCCCGGAAATGTTCGGGTTCGGGATCCGAACCCGACCCGAACTTCGTCCCGAACCCGAGCCCCATTGAAGTCAATGGGGACCCGAACTTTTCGGCACTAAAAAGGCTGTAAAACAGCCCAGGAAAGAGCTAGAGGGCTGCAAAAGGCAGCAACATGTAGGTAAATCCCCTGCAAACAAATGTGGATAGGGAAATGAATTAAAATAAAAATAAAATAAATAAAAATTAACCAATATCAATTGGAGAGAGGTCCTATAGCAGAGAATCAGGCTTCACGTCACCCACCACTGTAACAGTCCATTGTCATATATTTAGGCCCAGGCACACCACTGTAACAGTTTATTGTCATATATTTAGGCCCAGGCACACCACTGTAACAGTTTATTGGCATATATTTAGGCCCAGCACACACACAGGCAGAGGAGAGAGGTCCTGTAACAGAGAATCTGGCTTCATGTCAGCAGAGAATCAGTCTGCATGTCATAGCAGAGAATGAGGCTTCACGTCACCCAACATTGGAACAGTCCATTGTCATATATTTAGGCCCTGGCACCCAGACAGAGGAGAGAGGTCCCATAGCAGAGAATCTGGCTTCATGTCAGCAGAGAATCAGTCTTCACGTCAGCCACCACTGCAACAGTCCATTGGCATATATTTAGGCCCAGGCACCCAGGCAGAGGAGAGAGGTCCCGTAACAGAGAATCTGGCTTCATGTCAGCAGAGAATCAGTCTGCATGTCATAGCAGAGAATCAGGCTTCACGTCAGCCACCACTGTAACAGTCCATTGTCATATATTTAGGCCCAGGCACCCAGGCAGAGGAGAGAGGTCCCGTAACAGAGAATCTGGCTTCATGTCAGCAGAGAATCAGTCTTCATGTCATAGCAGAGAATCAGGCTTCACGTCACCCAACATTGGAACAGTCCATTGTCATATATTTAGGCCCTGGCACCCAGGCAGAGGAGAGAGGTCCCGTAACAGAGGATCTGGCTTCATGTCAGCAGAGAATCAGTCTGCATGTCATAGCAGAGAATCAGGCTTCACGTCAGCCACCACTGCAACAGTCCAGTGGCATATATTTAGGCCCAGCACCCAGGCAGAGGAGAGAGGTCCCGTAACAGAGAATCTGTCTTCATGTCAGCAGAGAATCAGTCTGCATGTCATAGCAGAGAATCAGGCTTCACGTCAGCCACCACTGCAACAGTCCATTGGCATATATTTAGGCCCAGCACCCAGGCAGAGGAGAGAGGTCCCGTAACAGAGAATCTATCTTCATGTCAGCAGAGAATCAGTCTTCATGTCATAGCAGAGAATCAGGATTCACGTCACCCAACATTGGAACAGTCCATTGGCATATATTTAGGCCCAGCACCCAGACAGAGGAGAGATTCATTCAACTTTGGGTAGCCCCGCAATATAATGGTAAAATGAAAATAAAAATAGGATTGAATGAGGAAGTGCCCTGGAGTCCAATAATATATGGTTAAGGGGAGGTAGTTAATGTCTAATCTGGACAAGGGACGGACAGATCCTGTGGGATCCATGCCTGGTTCATTTTTATGAACGTCAGCTTGTCCACATTGGCTGTAGACAGGCGGCTGCGTTTGTCTGTAATGACGCCCCCTGCCGTGCTGAATACACGTTCAGACAAAACACTGGCCGCCGGGCAGGCCAGCACCTCCAAGGCATAAAAGGCTAGCTCTGGCCACGTAGACAATTTAGAGACCCAGAAGTTGAATGGGGCCGAACCATCAGTCAGTACGTGGAGGGGTGTGCACACATACTGTTCTACCATGTTAGTGAAATGTTGCCTCCTGCTAACACGTTGCGTATCAGGTGGTGGTGCAGTTAGCTGTGGCGTGTTGACAAAACTTTTCCACATCTCTGCCATGCTAACCCTGCCCTCAGAGGAGCTGGCCGTGACACAGCTGCCTTGGCGACCTCTTGCTCCTCCTCTGCCTTGGCCTTGGGCTTCCACTTGTTCCCCTGTGACATTTGGGAATGCTCTCAGTAGCGCGTCTACCAACGTGCGCTTGTACTCGCGCATCTTCCTATCACGCTCCAGTGCAGGAAGTAAGGTGGGCACATTGTCTTTGTAGCCGTGGATCCAGCAGGGTGGCAACCCAGTAGTCCGCACAGGTTAAAATGTGAGCAACTCTGCTGTTGTTGCGCAGGCACTGCAGCATGTAGTCGCTCATGTGTGCCAGGCTGCCCAGGGGTAAGGACAAGCTGTCCTCTGTGGGAGGCGTATCGTCATCGTCCTGCCGTTTCCCCCCAGCCACGCACCAGTGATGGACCCGAGCTGCGTTGGGTGCCACCCCGCTGTGACCATGCTTCATCCTCATCCTCCTCCACCTCCTCCTCATCCTCGTCCTCCTCGTCCTCCAGTAGTGGGCCCTGGCTGGCCACATTTGTACCTGGCCTCTGCTGTTGCAAAAAACCTCCCTCTGAGTCACTTCGAAGAGACTGGCCTGAAAGTGCTAAAAATGACCCCTCTTCCTCCTCCTCCTCCTCCTGGGCCACCTCCTCTTCCATCATCGCCCTAAGTGTTTTCTCAAGGAGACATAGAAGTGGTATTGTAACGCTGATAACGGCGTCATCGCCACTGGCCATGTTGGTGGAGTACTCGAAACAGCGCAACAGGGCACACAGGTCTCGCATGGAGGCCCAGTCATTGGTGGTGAAGTGGTGCTGTTCCGCTAGTGCGACTGACCCAGTGCGTGCTGCAGCTGAAACTCCACTATGGCCTGCTGCTGCTCGCACAGTCTGTCCAGCATGTGCAAGGTGGAGTTCCACCTGGTGGGCACGTCGCATATGAGGCGGTGAGCGGGAAGGCCGAAGTTACGCTGTAGCGCAGACAGGCGAGCAGCGGCAGGATGTGAACGCCGGAAGCGCGAACAGACGGCCCGCACTTTATGCAGCAGCTCTGACATGTCGGGGTAGTTGTGAATGAACTTCTGCATCACCAAATTCAGCACATGCGCCAAGCAAGGGATGTGCGTCAAATCGGCTAGTCCCAGAGCTGCAACGAGATTTCGCCCATTATCGCACACCACCAGGCCGGGCTTGAGGCTCACCGGCAGCAACCACTCGTCGGTCTGTTGTTCTATACCCCGCCACAACTCCTGTGCGGTGTGGGGCCTGTCCCCCAAACATATGAGTTTCAGAATGGCCTGCTGACGTTTACCCCGGGCTGTGCTGAAGTTGGTGGTGAAGGTGTGTGGCTGACTGGATGAGCAGGTGGAAGAAGAGGAGGAGGAAGCCGAGAAGGAGGAGGTGGCAACAGGAGGCAAAGAATGTTGCCCTGCGATCCTCGGCGGCGGAAGGACGTGCGCCAAACAGCTCTCCGCCTGGGGCCCAGCTGCCACTACATTTACCCAGTGTGCAGTTAGGGAGATATAGCGTCCCTGGCCGTGCTTACTGGTCCACGTATCTGTGGTTAGGTGGACCTTGCTACAGATGGCGTTGCGCAGTGCACACTTGATTTTATCGGATACTTGGTTGTGCAGGGAAGGCACGGCTCTCTTGGAGAAGTAGTGCCGGCTGGGAACAACATACTGTGGGACAGCAAGCGACATGAGCTGTTTGAAGCTGTCTGTGTCCACCAGCCTAAATGACAGCATTTCATAGGCCAGTAGTTTAGAAATGCTGGCATTCAGGGCCAGGGATCGAGGGTGGCTAGGTGGGAATTTACGCTTTCTCTCAAATGTTTGTGACATGGAGAGCTGAACGCTGCCGTGTGACATTGTTGAGATGCTTGGTGACGGAGGTGGTGGTGGTGTTGGTGGTACATCCCCTGTTTGCTGGGCGGCAGGTGCCAACGTTCCTCCAGAGGCGGAGGAAGAGGCCGAGGCGGCAGCAGCAGAAGAGGCCGAGGCGGCAGCAGCAGAAGAGGCCGAGGCGGCAGCAGCAGAAGAGGCCGAGGCGGCAGCAGCAGAAGAGGCAGAGGCGGCAGCAGCAGAAGAGGCCGAGGCGGCAGCAGCAGAAGAGGTAGCAGGGGGAGCCTGAGCGACTTCCTTGTTTTTAAGGTGTTTATTCCACTGCAGTTCATGCTTTGCATGCAGGTGCCTGGTCATGCAGGTTGTGCTAAGGTTCAGAACGTTAATGCCTCGCTTCAGGCTTTGATGGCACAGCGTGCAAACCATTCGGGTCTTGTCGTCAGCACATTGTTTGAAGAAGTGCCATGCCAGGGAACTCCTTGAAGCTGCCTTTGGGGTGCTCGGTCCCAGATGGCGGCGGTCAGTAGCAGGCGGAGTCTCTTGGCGGCGGGTGTTCTGCTTTTGCCCACTGCTCCCTCTTTTGCTACGCTGTTGGCTCGATCTCACTACTGTCTCTTCCTCCGAACTGTGAAAGTCAGTGGCACGACCTTCATTCCATGTGGGGTCTAGGACCTTATCGTCCCCTGCATCGTCTTCCACCCAGTCTTGATCCCTGACCTCCTGTTCAGTCTGCACACTGCAGAAAGACGCAGCAGTTGGCACCTGTGTTTCGTCATCATCAGAGACGTGCTGAGGTGGTATTCCCATGTCCTCATCATCAGGAAACATAAGTGGTTGTGCGTCAGTGCATTCTATGTCTTTCACCGCTGGGGAAGGGCTAGGTGGATGCCCTTGGGAAACCCTGCCAGCGGAGTCTTCAAACAGCATAAGAGACTGCTGCATAACTTGAGGCTCAGACAGTTTCCCTGGTATGCATGGGGGTGATGTGACAGACTGATGGGGTTGGTTTTTAGGCGCCATCTGTGCGCTTTCTGCAGAAGACTTGGTGGGAGATAATGTGAACGTGCTGGATCCACTGTCGGCCACCCAATTGACTAATGCCTGTACCTGCTCAGGCCTTACCATCCTTAGAACGGCATTGGGCCCCACCAAATATCGCTGTAAATTATGGCGGCTACTGGGACGTGTGGCTGTGGCAGAACGGCCACGTCCTCTCCCAGCACCAGAGGGTCCACTAACGCCACCACGACCATGTCCACGTCCACGTCCTTTACTAGATGTTTTCCTCATTGTTATCGTTCACCACAACAACAAAAATATTATTTGGCCCAATGTATTGAATTCAAATTCAGGCCCTTTTTTTTTACAGACACCTAACACTATCTGGCTATCTATTTAGGTACCGTATTACACTAATACAGGAACAGCAGTAACCACAGATTTAGCTGACTATAAATTTGAGGCCTATTATTTAGGCGCTGGGTGACCGGTATGGGTTTACTGACAGAATTAGACTTGGAAATGCACAGTAGCGTGTGTGTGAAGTTATTGAGAATGACCCTATGTGCACCTTGAATCTTATATACCCTTTTAGGGATAGATTTAAAGTAGGTCTGATACAGCAGAAACCACTAAATTAGGAAATTGCAAAATTGGGAATTGTATTTCAACCCAGAACAAAAACTGTGCTTTGACGGACACTAAATAACTTGCCCAGCTACAGCAATAACCACAGATTTAGCTGGATATAAACTTGAGGCCTATTATTTAGGCGCTGGGTGACAGGTATACCTTTTACAGACAGAATTAGACTGGGATATGGCCAAAAAATAACCACACTATTGATGGTTAAATGCACTTAGTGTGACAGCTTGACCCTGATGTAGGATATAGCCAAAAAATAACCACACTATTGATGGTTAAATGCACTTGGTGTGACAGCTTCACCCTGATGTAGGATATAGCCAAAAAACAACCACACTATTGAGGGTTAAATGCACTTGGTGACAGGCGCAGCTTGCCCCTAATGTAGTATATGGCCAAAAAATAACCACACTATTGATGGTTAAATGCACTTGGTGTGACAGCTTGACCAACCACACTACTGAGGGTTAAATGCACTTGGTGACGGGCGCAGCTTGCCCCTGATGTAGTATATGGCCAAAAAATAAACAGACTATTGCTGGTTAAATGCACTTGGTGTGACAGCTTCACCCTGATGTAGGATATAGCCAAAAAATAACCACACTATTGAGGTTTAAATGTACTTGGTGGCAGCTTGTGCTGGCGCACCACAAGACACAAAATGGCCGCCGATCACCCCAGAAAAAAGTGAATGAAAAACGCTCTGGGCAGCCTAAAAACAGTGAGCAATTGAATAGCAGCAGTTCAATCATCCACAGCTGCAGATCGATCACTGAATTAAGTCTTTTCGAGGAGTTAATCACTGCCTAATCTCGCCCTAACGTCGCAGCTGCAACCTCTCCCTACACTGATCAGAGCAGAGTGACGGGCGGCGCTACGTGACTCCAGCTTAAATAGAGGCTGGGTCACATGCTGCACTGGCCAATCACAGCCATGCCAATAGTAGGCATGGCTGTGACGGCCTCTTGGGGCAAGTAGTATGACGCTTGTTGATTGGCTGCTTTGCAGCCTTTCAAAAAGCGCCAAGAAAGCGACGAACACCGAACCCGAACCCAGACTTTTACAAAAATGTTCGGGTTCGGGCAGGCATGGGATCCAGCCGGTTCTCTCCGGTTCTGCCGAACCGTTTACAGCAGGTTCGCAGGACCGGTGAGAATCAGGAATCCCGACCCGGTCCTGCAGCACATAACATAATTGATTATTTTCAACCCGACGCTCCAGCAGCCGCTCACTCAAATGATCTCCCCCCGCACGCAGCAACGCTGCCCTGCGCAGGGCCGAAAAATGAATGACCTTTTTTTTTTTTTTTTAATCTTACTTACTACTGCCGCAGCGCTGCCACCGGTCCGCCCGCCCCCAGCCAGCGTGTGCCGGCCGCTCGGAGTCATGGCAACACACGGTCACATGGGCTCAGGCCACAGGGGCGTGACTAGTGAGTGAACGGCGCGGCGGCGGCGGGAAGCAGCCAGAGCAGAGGGACTGTCTGAGGTTAGAGCTGAATGACTGTGTTGTGTCAGTCTGACCGAGTCACACAGTCCAGACACAGCCGTCGGAAAGATTGAAGAGTCGCAGTCAGCAGGAGTCAGGACAGGTCAGGTCGTGTTAGGGTAGTGAGTATGATGTGACAACATGGATGGCATGGAGGGGGGCAGGGGGGGGGAGAAATGTGACAACATGGAGGATGGAGGGGGCCAGGGGGGAGAAATGTGACAACATGGATGGAGGGGGCCAGGGGGGGAGAAATGTGACAACATCATGGATGGGGGGGGGGAGAAATGTGACAATATGGATGGAGGGGGCCGGGGGGGGAGAAATGTGACAACATCATAGATGGGGGGAGAAATGTGACAATATGGGTGGAGGGGGCCGGGGGGGGGGGAGAAATGTGACAACATGAATGGAGGGGGCCAGGGGGGGGGGGAAATGTGACAACATCATGGATGAAGGGGGGGAAATGTGACAACATGGATGGGGCCAGGGGGAAAAATTGTGACAATATGGATGGAGGGGGCCGGGGGGGGGGGGGGGGGGGGAGAA
Source organism: Bufo gargarizans (assembly GCF_014858855.1). NCBI lineage: Eukaryota > Metazoa > Chordata > Amphibia > Anura > Bufonidae > Bufo > Bufo gargarizans. The sequence goes on along the minus strand of NC_058084.1, from coordinate 470,953,087 downwards.
ATGTGACAACATGGATGGAGGGGGCCAGGGGGGGGAGAAATGTGACAACATCATGGATGGGGGGGAGAAATGTGACAATATGGATGGAGGGGGCCAGGGAGGGAGAAATGTGACAACATCATGGATGGGGGGAGAAATGTGACAACATGGATGGGGCCAGGGGGAAAAATTGTGACAATATGGATGGAGGGGGCCGGGGGGGAGAAATGTGACAGCATGGATGGAGGGGGCCGGGGGGGGGGGGAGAAATGTGACAACATCATGGATGGGGGGAGAAATGTGACAATATGGATGGAGGGGGGCCAGGGGGGGAGAAATGTGACAACATCATGGATGGGGGGAGATATGTGACAATATGGATGGAGGGGGCCAGGGATGGGGAAATGTGACAACATGAATGGAGGGGGCCAGGGGGGGGGGAGAAATGTGACAACATGGATGGAGGGGGCCAGGGGGGGGGAGAAATGTGACAACATGAATGGAAGGGAACAGGGGGGGGGAATGTGACAACATCATAGATGGGGGGGGGGAAATGTGACAACATGGATGGGGCCGGGGGGGAGAAATGTGACAATATGGATGGAGGGGGCCAGGGGAGGGAGAAATGTGACAACATGGATGGGGCCGGGCGGAAGAAATGTGACAATATGGATGGAGGGGGCCGGGGGGGAGAAATGTGACAACATGGATGAAGAGGGCGGGGGGGGGGGGGAAATGTGACAACATGAATGGAGAGGGAAAAATGTGAGGGCTGATGTGACACATGTGATTTTCTTATTGTTCTCCTCTAAAATCTAGGTGCGTCTTATAGGGCGAAAAATACGGTCCTCAAGCCAGCGATTGTCTGAGGCAGGGCGAAGATACCAGGACCACACAGAGGAGAAGCCAGCTGCTGCAGACGGGACCAGGGCCAGGTGAGCTGCGGGGGGGGGGGGCGCCAAAATGTATATGGTGTATTTATGTGTGTTGCATATATATATGGTGTATGTATATGTAAACATGTGTCGTGACGCTGCGTGTCGTGACGCTGCGTGTCCGCCGCTGAGTAGGGAACCTGTTGTTAAAAATTTGAATCCCACCCCTGGGTTCGGGTCCGTGTCACGGACACCCCAAAATTCGGGTTCGCTCATCCCTAATCATGATCTCTCTAAATTGATGCTGAAAAAGACTCCCGTATGCCATGGAATATCCAGGTTTTATTCCATTATCAATTGGACTGTATCCCCTCCGCCATACCTGTCTAGTTGGTCGACCGAGCTAAAAAAAACATTTAATGAGCAAGAAACCATGTTGATTTTACATTCATCTATACCTAAAGTTACATCTACTAGGCTTCAAGAATCACACTATGAGCTAATTTCTAGGTAGTACAGGACTCCTGTCATCCTAAATAAAATTAATTCGGAAATTTCCACGCTCTGCTGGAGAAGCAGTGATGGAATCGGTTCTATATCACACATCTGGTTCTCCTGTGCAGAAATTTAATCAAATACTCACAGACGTATATGGGTCACAAGTAGAGGTAGATGTTGAGCTAGTCTTGCTTGGACTTTATAACAAAAAACACAATCTCCTTAAGGACCGTCTGTTTCCTTTCCTAATTGCGGCATTAAAGACTATTATTCCCAGACACTGGCTGAGCGTGGAGGTACCGACTATTCAAGATTGGTTTGAGGAGGTCTTAACTATTAGCCGGTTCGAGAAGCTTAGATGGACTATTGCTGGCAATCCCAAAGAGTACCTCAGGATCTGGGCCAAGTGGTGTGATTTCCACTAACAAAGTATCTAAGCATTTTGACTAAAAGATCCCTTTAACATTTGATTTCTCTTTTTTCCTTCCTTTTTTGAATTGCCTAATAAAACATGTGACAACTTTTCTTTTCCCCCATTGTTTGACCCCTTGTTTTGTTTCCCTTCCCTTTCCCTACCTCCCCCCTTCCTACCTTTCCTTGCACCATTCTACAAGTCAGTCTTCGGATTGATGTATATTGAGTTATCCGAATGATCATCATACCCGATATGTGCTCGCTTTGTTATGAGTCTTAATTTGATTCCACACTAGATGCTAATCAGTAGAAGTGTCTTTTACCTCATGTTTGATCTTTCTTTTTTGGCTCAGGATTAGATTGTATTATCCTTGTGCTGTTACAACAGGATATATTGCACACAAATTTGCACTTGTAATGGTGATATTTACCTCACTTTATACCTTGTTAAGCTTGTATTGATCTCATTATATTTGTTAATAAAACAAAATTTACAAGAAAACCCCAGATCCGCCAGTGCTGGCCATAACCTCTGGGCAGTATGGTGCGCTAGGGGAAGAAGAGTCAGAAGAAAAGGTAGAAATGGAGTATGTTTCTTCACATAACCCTGATGGTGACCCTCTGGAAGATGAACCTGACCCTCCAGTGTCCACTAAAAGATGGGGCACTACAGGTCACAGTAGTGGAAGGAGAAAAAAGAGTAAGAAAACTAAGTGACCTGGATGAGGCTGAGAATCTACCAACGTCTGTCTCAGGAGAGATCTGACATCTTCTTCTTACAGGAGACTTATTTGAAGAGCAATGCTCAGGTGTTTGCAGCCAAGAGAGACTGGAGACAGGGAGCATCCTTCTGGTCCTTTGGGCTGGAGAGAAATTATGGTTTGGCGATTCTCTTCAATAAGATGGAAGTTGAGGTGGAGAGAGTCCTGGAGATCTGTCCGGGCCGCTGTCTGATGCTGGACTTTATACTGGACACTGTGTATTATAGAGTCATTAATATCTATGCTCCTCAGACTAGAAAGGACAGGAGGGAATTATTCCAGCAGATGAAGCCATATTGTTTTACATCCAGGGTGTTTATAATGTGCAGGGATTTTAATAGTGTCTCCTGTAATGTGGACCGTTCCAGTAGTCATAAGCAACTGATATATGATGAGAACTTCCTTAACAATATAGTCCAGCAGGCTCATTTAGTGGATCCTTATGGTTTGCGTGGCTCCAATAGAGCCTACACTTACCATAAGGCTTGTAACGCCAGTAGAATAGACCGGGTGTATATAAAACGTGAAGTGAGGAGCTCTGACTACAGGACGAGTCCCATAGAGTTCTCTGATCATTGTATGGTGAGTGTCACGCTGGATCTGGCCGGGGCCGTGGTCTGTGGTAGGGGCTACTGGAAGGTGAATAGCTCGGTGCTGCAAGATTCAAAGTTCAGAGAGGCCTTTACCACCTTCTATAATGACCGGAGGACCACCCAGTGTATGTGTGATGACACAGCGGAGTGGTGGGAGTGTATGAAGGGTGATATCAAGCAGTTTCTGATACGTGCTGCGAGGAGGCATAGTAATGTGGAGTATATGAGGTATTCTGCACTGAGGCTGCAGCTAAGCAGGTTATATGGTAAGATCAATAGTGGTGAGAAGATAGATGGTAAGTACGTCAGCCAGATAAAGCAGGAGATGCGAGAGCTGCAGTATGACCGCCTCAAGTCTCTCAAAGCAGAGGGGCAGTTTGATAATTGGGGGGTTCACAACCCAGACCCCTATATTGCCTGTAAGAACAGGGTTAGTAAGAAGCTTATGACCAGCCTGTTAGATGAGCATGGGGTGGAGCAGTCAGATCAGAGTAAACTCCACAAGATTATTGGAGATTATTACAAAAATCTGTTTAAAGGCCGTCAGATAAGTGGTGACAGCATCAGAACTTACCTGAAAGGCGTCAAACTCCCTAAACTAGATCATGCACAAGCAGATGGCTTGGCCGAGCCCATAACTGAGGAGGAGGTGAAGAGGAGCATTGACTCCTTAAAAACCAAGAAGAGCCCGGGCCTGGATGGTCTGACCAGTGAATTCTATAAGGAGTTCAGAGATATATTAGCTCCAGACCTGGCGCAGGTCTATAATGATTGCCTCTCTGCCAGGAAACTTCTACAGTCACAGTATAAATCTGTTCTGGTTCTCCTGGCAAAGAAAGGAAATCTAAAAGACTTAAAAAACTGGCGTCCATTGTCTTTACTGAACACCGATTATAAAGTCCTGGCCAAGATCTTGTATCACAGGCTGAGTGCGGTGGCAGATGACCTGATCATCTCCAACCAGACGTGTGGTGTGAAAGGCCGGACTATAGAGGACTCATTGCTGCTGGTGAGGGAAGCGGTGACATACATCAGGCAGCACAGTGGAGGAGCATATGTGGTGGGGTTAGACCAGAGCAAGGCCTTTGACAGAGTCCATCATGACTACCTGTACCAGGTGTTGTTGGAGTATGGCCTTCCTGCACGCTTCGTACAATGGCTGCAGGTTCTCTATAAGGAGGCGGTAAGCCAGCCTCTGATTAATGGTCACTTGGCAGAACCCTTTAGGATCATGTCTGGTGTAAGGCAGGGCTGCCCTCTAAGCCCATTATTATACGTCTTCAGTCTGGATCCTTTTTTAAGAAAGTTGCAGGATAATAGAAATCTCTTGGGGTTGAAATGTCACCTACAGAGTAAAATAGTGGACATAAAGTTCTGTGCTTATGCGGACGATGTGACGGTTCTGGTCTCGTCTAGTGAGGACTGTGTGGCCCTACAACAGGAGATAGCAGCTTTCTCTCGAGTGTCGAATTCTGCTGTGAATATGGATAAGAGCGAGGCGTTGTGGCTGGGGGGTGACCGTGGGGTCTTCTCAGTGCCCTTTAGAACAGTGCAGGACAAGATAAAGATTTTGGGGATTCAGTTTGGAACTGTAGATGATGGGAAGGTGAACTGGGAGGAGAAGCTGGCGGTGTGTGAGCAGAAGGTGCAGTGCTGGAGGCACTGGAAGCTGACTTATCAGGAGAAGATCCGCCTGCTGAAAAGCTTCCTGCTCCCGCTATTCCTCTATGTCAGTGTGGTGTTCCCAGTGCCCGATAAGTTACTTACCAGACTGACCAATATCTTCTTCCACTTCTTGTGGGGTAATAGGGTGAATATAGTCAGGAGGAACATTGTCTATCTCCCCCAGAAGGAGGGCGGCCTGTCCATGCCCTGCCCAGAGCTCTTCTTTAACCTAATGTTTCTGATGAGGAATTTCTCATTTTGTAAGAGTTCAGAGCTGAAGCTGTGGAGTCGTCTGTTTAAGAACCAGATCCAGCAGTTTGTGTCTGTGTGGTCGGTAGGTGACCCCATTAAGAGGATCTCGGGGCGCATTAAGAATAACGTTTCCTGGTACGCGGTACAAGCAATTAGCAAGATCATTAAATGGAAAATCTTATATGGTGAGGTAAAGCAGCTCAGTAGGAAAGAGATGTATAAGAACCTGCTGATGTCTCAGTTTAGTGCCCATATTCAGCTGAGGAACGCCCCGAACCTGGATGTAAAACAGGCTGTGAAAATCCTGGAGGACCCCAGAGTCCCCGCTCACATGAAGGATGTGTCATGGCTGGCATTTCATGGTAAAATGTATGTCAGGGACAATCTAAAGTGTAGAAATGTGCCAGATAGATCCTGCCCTAGAGAGCAATGCCGTCAGGTACTGGAGACCATGGAGCATCTTCTGCTGGACTGTCCGTTCAGTGTCCAGGTATGGGAGGCCGTGTCACGGTCCCTTCAGTTACCACATCTAGTGGGGCAGCCGTATAATCAGCTCTTGTATGGAGACTTCCCCCCAGATCTCAGACAATACAGCAGAAGTTCCCTGTATGTAGTGAATGTGGTGACCATGTACCATCTGTGGTGTGCGCGGTGCTGCCTGGTCATCAACAGAGAGCTCCTGACCTGTGATAACATCTTATATAATATCCTGGAAAGTCTGAAGATGATATATAAGAAGGACCTGAAAAATAACCGCAATAACGTGTACTGGAGGAACATCCATGTGTCAGCAATTGTATAATGTGTTGTGTATTATCAAAGTGATGTCACTTTATATTATTATTCTTTTCTATGATTTTATAGTAAGTGTATTGTAATATTTTGTTGCCTGTTTTTAAATAAAAAGATCATTATAGTAGTTATATTCTTGTACATAGGAGGCAGTATTATAGTAGTTATATTCTTGTACATAGGAGCAGTATTATAGTAGTTATATTCTTGTACATAGGAGCAGTATTATAGTAGTTATATTCTTGTACATAGGAGCAGTATTATAGTAGTTATATTCTTGTACATAGGAGCAGTATTATAGTAGTTATATTCTTGTACATAGGAGGCAGTATTATAGTAGTTATATTCTTGTACATAGGAGCAGTATTATAGTAGTTATATTCTTGTACATAGGAGCAGTATTATAGTAGTTATATTCTTGTACATAGGAGCAGTATTATAGTAGTTATATTCTTGTACATAGGAGCAGTATTATAGTAGTTATATTCTTGTACATAGGAGCAGTATTATAGTAGTTATATTCTTGTACATAGGAGCAGTATTATAGTAGTTATATTCTTGTACATAGGAGCAGTATTATAGTAGTTATATTCTTGTACATAGGAGCAGTATTATAGTAGTTATATTCTTGTACATAGGAGCAGTATTATAGTAGTTATATTCTTGTACATAGGAGCAGTATTATAGTAGTTATATTCTTGTACATAGGAGCAGTATTATAGTAGTTATATTCTTGTACATAGGAGCAGTATTATAGTAGTTATATTCTTGTACATAGGAGCAGTATTATAGTAGTTATATTCTTGTACATAGGAGCAGTATTATAGTAGTTATATTCTTGTACATAGGAGCAGTATTATAGTAGTTATATTCTTGTACATAGGAGGCAGTATTATAGTAGTTATATTCTTGTACATAGGAGCAGTATTATAGTAGTTATATTCTTGTACATAGGAGCAGTATTATAGTAGTTATATTCTTGTACATAGGAGCAGTATTATAGTAGTTATATTCTTGTACATAGGAGCAGTATTATAGTAGTTATATTCTTGTACATAGGAGCAGTATTATAGTAGTTATATTCTTGTACATAGGAGCAGTATTATAGTAGTTATATTCTTGTACATAGGAGCAGTATTATAGTAGTTATATTCTTGTACATAGGAGGCAGTATTATAGTAGTTATATTCTTGTACATAGGAGCAGTATTATAGTAGTTATATTCTTGTACATAGGAGCAGTATTATAGTAGTTATATTCTTGTACATAGGAGCAGTATTATAGTAGTTATATTCTTGTACATAGGAGCAGTATTATAGTAGTTATATTCTTGTACATAGGAGCAGTATTATAGTAGTTATATTCTTGTACATAGGAGCAGTATTATAGTAGTTATATTCTTGTACATAGGAGCAGTATTATAGTAGTTATATTCTTGTACATAGGAGGCAGTATTATAGTAGTTATATTCTTGTACATAGGAGGCAGTATTATAGTAGTTATATTCTTGTACATAGGAGCAGTATTATAGTAGTTATATTCTTGTACATAGGAGCAGTATTATAGTAGTTATATTCTTGTACATAGGAGCAGTATTATAGTAGTTATATTCTTGTACATAGGAGCAGTATTATAGTAGTTATATTCTTGTACATAGGAGCAGTATTATAGTAGTTATATTCTTGTACATAGGAGCAGTATTATAGTAGTTATATTCTTGTACATAGGAGGCAGTATTATAGTAGTTATATTCTTGTACATAGGAGGCAGTATTATAGTAGTTATATTCTTGTACATAGGAGCAGTATTATAGTAGTTATATTCTTGTACATAGGAGCAGTATTATAGTAGTTATATTCTTGTACATAGGAGGCAGTATTATAGTAGTTATATTCTTGTACATAGGAGCAGTATTATAGTAGTGATATTCTTGTACATAGGAGGCAGTATTATAGTAGTTATATTCTTGTACATAGGAGCAGTATTATAGTAGCTATATTCTTAATCAAATTTCTTTTTATTGTAAGAAAAGCACACAGTCATGTGAAAAGTCATACATCTTATGTACAAGACGCAGCTAGAGACATGCTTAATCAGCAGGCACAACATATCAGGAAGGTTGCTACACAACTTAAATAGCACAATTACACGTGCATACATAGTAGTTATATCCTTGTACATAGGGGCAGTATTATAGTAGTTATATTCTTGTACATAGGAGCAGTATTATAGTAGTTATATTCTTGTACATAGGAGCAGTATTATAGTAGTTATATTCTTGTACATAGAAGCAGTATTATAGTAGTTATATTCTTGTACATCGGAGCAGTATTATAGTAGTTATATTCTTGTACATAGGAGCAGTATTATAGTAGTTATAGTCTTGTACATAGGAGGCAGTATTATAGTAGTTATATTCTTGTACATAGGAGCAGTATTATAGTAGTTATATTCTTGTACATAGGAGCAGTAATATAGTAGTTATATTCTTGTACATAGGAGCAGTAATATAGTAGTTATATTCTTGTACATAGGAGCAGTAATATAGTAGTTATATTCTTGTACATAGGAGCAGTATTATAGTAGTTATATTCTTATATATAGCAGGCAGTATTATAGTAGTTATATTCTTTATCAAATTTCTTTTTATTTGAGAGATATACACAGTCATGTAGAGAATCATACATCTTGTGTCCAGACGCAGCTGGAAAAGTGCATAATCAGCAAGCACACTATGTGCAAAATGATGGCATACACGACTTCAAATAATAAAGTGACAAAATGAACAAATATCTGACGAGGGGGGATTATAACAAGACAAAGGAAGGTGAAACAGGGGGGGATAGAGGGGAGGGGGAGAGTTGGATGTCAATCAACATCTTAAGTCAAGACATGTCTAAACTTAGAAATTGCGATATAGCTTCCAAGGAGACCATATTTTTACAAAAACTGCTCTAGAGTCATTTTCCCAGTGGGCTAATTCTTCGAACCGATATAATTGGTCAATTTTTTCCGTCCACATCAAGAACGAAGGGGCTGATTCATTTTTCCATAAAAGAGGGATCAGCAGTCGAGCTGCTGTAATAAGCATGGTTGGTAGGTTATACTTTGAAGGAGTGAGCGTGCTATTTGGGCACCAGAGCAGCAGGAGTTTTGCATCTAAGGTAATCTGGATGTTACATATCCTGTTTATAGCTGCCCCTACTTCAACCCAGAACGGTTTGATTTTCTCGCAGCTCCACCAAATATGAGACAAAGAGCCAATGTCTCCTCCACACCTCCAGCAGCCGTTTGGGATAGCGGGATTGAGCTTGTGAAGGAATTCCGGCGTCTTATACCATCTTGTAAGTAATTTATAAGAGTTTGCCTGGATTTTAATACAACGGTTGAAACCATGTGAGTGTGTGAGGATGAACGCTTTTTCAGGTTCCGACAGAGTCAGAGACAGTTCCTTCTCCCACGCTGCAAGGAACCACAGATCTGGAGGTGCGGAGGAGAGTAACTCCCTGTAGAACGTGGAGAGGGGTTTCTTGGGGCGAAGGGCGTTAGCGATTTTCCCCTCCAACCAAGAGGGATCAACCGTGGGCCTGGGCAGAGATTTCAAAAGCGCCAAGTCCTTCTTAAACGCCATAAGTGATAGGAAAGAGGCTCCTTGAACCCTCGGGATTTCATATATCTTACTCCAATTTAAGGCACCTGATACAGTAATGATGTCTTTCAGTTTAAAGTTGGCTAGTGTAGCCCAAATTCCTGTCGCATCAGAGGTGGCCGGGTGTACATACGCCTGCAGCAGATCTAAGGGGAGATTCAAGCTTGGGAACCTAAGGGTAGAGGACCCATATAATTTGGTCCATTCCAATAACAGACCCTTCCATAGTGGCGAGGTGAACTTATTATTAGCAGTACATTTGCGTAAGCCCCAAAGAACTAACTTGTCCCTATATGAGAGCAGATAACACTCCAGTCGGGAGACAAGGCCGAGAGGGCGCCAAGCGATGAGGCTCAAAGCTCTGATCAGCATCGACGCTTTATAGTAAAGGTATATGTCGGGTAGGCCGAAGCCTCCCAACCTCTTCTCCCGAGTGAGAGTGGCATAAGCCAGTCTAGGGGACCCTCCAGACCAAACAAAGGTTGAGATGACCCTGCGGACCTCCACAAAGAAGGAATGGGGTAGCCAGATAGGGAGTGTTTGGATGAGGTACAGCAGTCTGGGGACAATAAAAGCTTTAATGAAGTTCTTCCGCCCAATCCAAGAGATAAACGGAAGCTTCAAAGCTTGTAAGTGTGATCTAATGGATTTCAGCAGAGGTACATAATTTAACTCGAAAAGATCTTCTGGTTTTGCTGAGATATGTGTACCCAGAAAAGGGATTGACTTAGCGGCCCATGAAAAAGCAGCGATACCTTTAAGCGTATCCACGGTAGCGGAAGGGCAAGAAATATTCAGGGCTTGTGACTTAGTATAATTGATCTTAAAATTTGAGACTGCTCCATATTCCTCAAAAAGGGCTTGAAGTCTGGGGAAGGAAGTTAGAGGGTTGGACGTTATGACCAAAAGGTCGTCTGCAAAAGCGGCCGTCAGGTGGGTATGCGACCCCAAGGTGATCCCCCTAATGTCTGGATCTTGCCGGATCCTGGCCAGCAGGGTCTCCATGACAATAACAAAGAGGGCAGGTGAGAGTGGGCACCCCTGCCTCGTCCCATTAGTAATGGGAAAAGCTGGGGAGAGTGTTCCATTAATCCGTATTCTGGATGAGGGGAGCGAATAGAGTGAGAAAATGGATTGAATGAACTGGTCCGGAAGGCCAAACTTCGACAGTGCCCGAGACATGAATTGCCAACTGATCCTGTCAAAGGCCTTCTCTGCGTCTGTACTGAGAAGAGCTAAGGGTATTGATTGCTGACGAGCATGCGTGATCAATTGTATGACACGGACCGTATTTTCGCTTCCCTGCCTGCCAGAGACGAACCCCACCTGCTCCTCGTTGATAATGCCAGGGAGAACCGCCTGAATACGTTGAGCCAAGATTTTGGCCCACCATTTCACATCTGTGTTTAGAAGCGAAATAGGGCGGTAACTCCCGCAATGTAGGGGATCCTTATTTTCCTTGTGGATTACCGTGATATGGGCTGAAAGCGATTGGGGAGGGAGGGAACCCCCTTGGAGTAGGTAGTTACATAAGGTATTAAAATGGGGAATTAGGGTCTGCTTAAAGGATTTGTAGTAAGATATGGTAAAACCATCAGGGCCTGGGCTTTTCCCTGAGGGTATGTAGGAGAGAACTTTACAAATTTCATCGTCTGTGATGGGAGACAGGAGCTGGGCTGACTGAGCTGGGGTAATAGTAGGTAACTGGAGGGAGGAGAGGAATTTCTCTGTCGCTTCACCTAATTGAGCTGGTGACATGTGATCTGGTGTCTTAAGGTTGTATAGGTCCCTATAGAAGGCGCAGAAGGTCTTAGCTATATCTGGGGTCCCTTTATGAAGGACGCCTCTGTCATCTTTAACTGCCGCAATAAAGGAGTCAGTTCTTTGTTTCTTCACTAAAGCGGACATTAGTCTATTCCCTTTATCTCCGTGCGCGTACGAACGGAATTTAGCTCTAAGTAAAAGCTTAGCTGAGGTGACGTTTAGCAGGTTCTTGAGCTTAGTACGGGCTTCTGAAAGCTCTGAGGCACAGCTAAGGGCCTGGGAGGATTTGTGCGTTAGCTCTAGAGCCTGAATCTGGGAGAGAAGTGTCGCCACAGCCTGATTCCGTTGTCTTTTAATATGAGCACCTAAAGCTATCAATTCGCCTCTCAGGACCGCCTTATGGGTTTCCCAAATAATAGCAGGGGAGGGAGCGTCAGGGCCTGTAGTATTAGATGTGAAGAAATCCTTTATGATAGAAGATAATTTAGCAGCATGGGAGGGGTCCGAGATAATAGTCTCATTAATACGCCAATTCCATTCCCTCTTTGGGAGGTCCTGCAGGGACATGTTCAGAAATACCGGAGCATGGTCAGACAGGGTGATGTTCCCTATGTGGGAATTGATGACTCTGTTGGCCCAGGATTTGGACAGGAATAAATAGTCTAATCTATGGTAAGATAGTTTAGCAGCTGAATAAAAGGAAAAATCCCTACCAGTAGGGTTAGTGGTGCGCCAGATATCTAGAACTCCTAACCTCTGCAGGGCTAGCTTAAGGCGCCTCAAACGAGTATGTGTGATGGCAGACTTCCCATTAGAAGCATCTAGTGCAGGATCAAGGGTAGCATTAAAATCGCCTCCTAGAATAACCATTCCCTCCTTAAAGGAGGATAGTAGGCCAAGGGTCTGAACGAGCCAAGCAACCTGCCCTCTGTTGGGAGCATATACAGTTGCCAGGGTAACAGGAGTGTCAGCAATAGTGCCCTTAACAAACAGGTATCGACCCTCAGGGTCTGCAGATACGGCAGAATGCTTAAAGGGGAGCTGCTTGTGGATTGCTATGCTGACACCCCTGCTAGCCGAACTATACGTGCTGTGGAACCACTGAGAAAACCGTTTGGGGGGCAATTTGGGGGTCTTACCCTCTCGGAAGTGGGTTTCCTGGAAAAATGCTATAGACACTTTATCCCTCTGTAAAAGGGCCAGGATTTGGGACCGCTTGCAAGGCTCGTTCATTCCCCGGGCGTTAAAGGAAGAGATCACAATAGACGACATTCTAAAATAGAAAGCGGACAATCAGCAATTGAATATGCAAAACATGACATACATGACATCTGATGGTGGATGAGGGGGGGGGGAGGGGAGACACAAAAGGTAAGGTGGGGAGACAAACAAATAAGACATTGAACAATAGCGTAAATAAATTCTGCATATAAAGCTCTACTGAGCACCTGACTACACGACCCTTTCTCATTTCGGCTACCAGCCGGGGTCTGTCAGGTGGGGGGTCCCGCAGAGCTATGGAGGGCCAATAATTGGCCATCAAACAGAAGAAAGGGATAACCCGTGGGTAACGCCGGGGTAACCCCTGCTAATAAGAAAAGAGCAGGGAGCAGGCAAGGACTAGGACTATAAATGAACCAGGAAAAATTCTGGAAACAGTTGAACCTCATCTGAACATTAGAACCGTCTTCACCTCAACAGGCGGACGGGACTGTCCTGGAGTCATGCTTGTCATCCTCAGGGAACAAAGAGGCTGCAGATCTTCTGACTCCAAAAACACAAAGTCCCGAACATTTCAGGTGAAACATGGAACAGGATGTAGAATTTTATCCCAGGACACGGAGGCTCATATTGCTGTCTCTCTCTTTACTGAGATTCCATAGCAGCAAAGAAAAAACTTTAAACATGCAGTAACCATGGCAACAAGCCCCACCCTGTCACTCCCAGTGTCCATATAACCCCTGGTCACACTGGAGCAGTCCTCTTTCTTTGCTGCTCCAGTTAAGTATACACTTCCATAGCAGTTGTTATGCCCTGAGGGGTTCCCACTTGGCATCCCTTGGGGCATCATATCATATCGTATTGTATATATATATATATATTGTTAGTATATTCTGTGACCTACAGTTTGTTTTCTGGGGTTTTTCGCCCGTATTAGTGCGTTTTTTCGCTTATTTGTAGGGTATTATTATTTCCATTTACCCTCCGTCCGCTCCCCGCCGTTGCGGCGTTCTCTGCTGCGGCTGGGGAGGAGCGGGCACTCCGTTCTACCTATTTTCAAGTGCGGGGGTATTACCTCTTACCCCTCATCTTCCAGACCTGCGCTGCTAGTCCGCACTTCAGGGGGAGGCGGCGCCATTTCGCGCGCTTCTTCTCTTCTTCTCCTTCCTCCTCAGTCTCGCGAGATCTCGGGCGCTAGCTGCGGCCGAGGTCTCGCGGGATTTCGTGTGGTGTGCTGTCCGGAGCGGTTTCTTCTGCCTCAACGGAGCCTCCTGCAGCGCCGGTCCTGCTGTTTTACGGTCTGCTGCTTTTCTGTCCGCCTATTTCCTTCCTTTTCTCCTCCTGCCTTCACAGGGTGATTAACCCTAGTTATGTCGCGCCATTCCCGCTCCCGCTCCCCCAATGTCGGTCCCTCTCAGGACCTGGAGGCCAGGGCCCACGTTTCCCCCTCAGCTAGGAGGTCTAGTCTCCCTACCAGGGAACCCCCTATTGTGGATGCCCAGAGCTTGGTCATTCAGCGCTCGATTTCAAGCGCTATCATGTCTGCCATGGGGTCAATGTCCACGGCAATTTCACAGTCTGTGACTCAAGCCCTAGCTGTTCAGCCCCCTCATGCCTCCAGAACAACGGAGAATGATGGCAATGTTCCATCCACTGACAACGCGCTAAGGTCGCGTAAAAGAGCCTGTCCGCGCCAGGCAGAACGTGCGCGAGGTTGGAAGTCGGCGCGGTCACAGCCCGAACGTGTTTCTGACTCTGATAGAGAGTCTGATGAGGAGGCACAGCGCTACTCCCTGCATGGCTCAGAGGAGGATTTGACCGGGGTCGCGGTTGATCCGGTGGATGTAGATTTGCCGCCGCCCCCTACTGCGGCATTCCCGGACGCCCCGTCTGGGTCCGCGGATCCTCTTTTGGATCCGTTGGGGGATCCTATGTTTGATCCCAATGCCTTACACCACCCGCGGTCTTCTGAGTGGCTCCCTGCCACGCATGTGGCCCAATACATTGAATCTATGGCCCGTAAGCCTCTCACAAAGGAGGCACGTACAAAGCTGCGGGCTGAATGCCCTAGACCCCTGATCCCGCATAAGGTTTGCGAGACGCCGGTGGTGGACCCGAAGATGGTCCAGTTTTTGACTAAGACAGGGTTTAATCCCCGTAAAGGCCTGGATTCCGCCCTTAGGGCATGCCAGGATAAAGTGCTGGACATTATGGGGCCACTGGCCAAAATTCTGGATATGGCCGAAGCGGCCAGGGCGGCTGGTAGTCAGGTCGACCCTGAGGAGTTAACTGGATGGGCTCAGAGGGCAGTTTGCCTTACGGGCAACGCTAACACCTCGTTAGCAATAGAACGGCGCAAAGCGCTTCTTATGAAAATTGAGCCGAAACTGGCTAATTTGGCCATTTCTGAGGCGGGCAAGGATGCCCAGGGGCTCCTCTTTGGAGAGCCTTTTATTAAGGAGCTTGGGAAATACGTTGGGGCTTTTACTGCCCTTGATAAGGCGCAAGCGTCCATGCGTAAGGTTTTCCCAAACCGTTTTTCAGCCAGGGCCGGCAGTTTCAGGGGCCGTCTGCCCGGCCGCTCCTCCTCCTATGCCCGTGGTTCGGGCAGAGGCTCCTTTGGCCACAGATCCTCGTTGCAGGACCAGCAACATCAACCTTCCTTTTTTCCTACCCGGGGAGGCTATAACCGCGGCAGAGGATTCCGTGGACACCCTGGATCCAGAAAACCATACGGTGAGTCAATTGTTCAATGTTCCTCCGAGGTCCAATTGTCCTGTGGGGGGAAGACTCCGGCTCTTTTCCCATGCGTGGAGAAAAGTTACTTCCGACCCGTGGATTCTTTCCACGATCAGGGGTTTTGTGATCGAGTTGGTGTCAAATCCCGTGGGGCTTGCCCCCCCTTGTACCCGCATGCCGTCCGGGCCCGCCCGCACCCTCATAGAGTCGGAGCTCTCGGCTCTTTGGGACAAAGGGGCGATAGAGTTGGCTCCCGAAGACACCTTGGGGGTCTTGAGCAGCATCTTTTTAGTGCAGAAAAAAGGGGGTCAGCTGCGCCCCGTCATCAATCTGAAGGCTCTGAACAGTTTTGTCAGGTACCGCCATTTCAAGATGGAAGGGATTCATCTTTTGAGGGACATGCTCCTTCCGGGAGATTGGATGGCGAAGGTAGATTTGAAAGACGCCTACCTCACGGTGCCGGTGGCACCGGAGTCGAGGGATTTGTTACGCTTTGCCTGGAGAGATCAGGTGTGGCGCTTTACGTGCCTTCCCTTTGGCCTCTCCTCCGCCCCCTGGTGCTTCACCAAGCTATTACGTCCTGTGGTAGCCTGGTTGCGCAGTCGGGGGGTGCGTCTGATAGTTTACCTGGACGACATGCTGTTCATGGCGTCCAGTCCGGCCACGCTTCTGTCGCACCTTCAGTTGGCCACCTCCCTCATCTCCGGACTGGGGTTCGTCATCAATCAGGAGAAATCTTGTCTGATACCGTCCACCACTATGGAGTTTCTGGGCTTCCAGATCGACTCGGTAGCACAATCCCTCAGTCTACCGCAGTCCAAGGTTCTGAGTATTCGGAAGGAGTTGAGGCACGCTCTGGCGTTACCTCATTTATCCCTGAGACATCTGGCCCGGATAATCGGGCTGCTGGCTTCTTCCATCCAGGCAATCTTTCCTGCGCCCCTCCATTACAGGGCGCTGCAGCGCCTCAAAATTGCCCACCTTCGGGAGGGTGCATCTTATGCCGATACCATCGTGCTGGATACGGAAACCAGGCACGAGTTGAGCTGGTGGATCCACAACCTCTCAATGTGGAACGGCAGAGCAATTTTTGGCCCTCAGCCGGACCTTGTCATCGAGTCGGACGCCAGTCTCCACGGGTGGGGCGCTCATTGCAACGGCGTCTCCACCGGTGGTCCTTGGTCCCGGAGCGAATCACGGCTCCACATCAATTCCTTGGAACTGCTGGCGGGATCTCTGGCGATCCGCAGCTTTGTCAACAACACGGTCAAGGTTTGTGTCCGACTCCGCATGGACAACGTGTCGGCGGTCCGGTACATCAACTTTATGGGTGGAACGCGCTCTTCAGTGCTCACTCATTTGGCCATGGATTTTTGGGACCAATGTTTCTCCAGGGGGATCATGGTTGTCGCGGAATACCTTCCGGGGCTCCACAATGTGAGAGCAGATTGGAGTTCGCGGTATCTTTCGGATGCCAGCGACTGGAGATTGGATTCAGGGGTTTTCGATGCCGTGTCATCCATATGGGGTCCATTCTCCATCGACCTCTTTGCATCGCGCCTCAACGCTCAGCTGCCCAGATTCTTCAGCTGGCGGCCGGATCCGGAGGCGGAAGCGGTGGACGCTTTCCTCCAGGAGTGGTCGACTCCGGTCCTATACGCATTCCCTCCTTTTGCTCTAATCCCGAGGGTTCTTCTCCATATCCGCCGCCAGTCGGCGGAGCTGGTCCTCGTTTTGCCTCTGTGGAAGTCCCAGTCGTGGTTTCCCCACCTTCTGGATCTTCTCATCGCCGAGCCAGTCTTGCTCCCCGCGTTTCCCCACCTGCTCCAGGATCCGGCGGGTCGGTTTCACCCTCTACTCGTCGACGGCACTCTACACCTCCTCGCGTGCCGAGTGTCGGGGGTCCCTGGGAGGTCTCAGGAGTTTCGGAGACGGCTCGCTTCTTGCTGGCAAGCGCTTGGGCACCCGGAACCAGACGAGCTTATCGCTCGGCTTGGGATTCCTGGGCTCGTTGGTGCCTCTCAGGGAATCTGGATCCCACTGAAGCTCCTGTAACGGCTATCTTATCTTTCTTGTCGGCCTTGTTCGATGAGGGCAAGGCATATCGGACTATCAATCTGTATAGGTCTGCCATCTCGTCTAGGCACTTGGGGTTTGACGGTCGTCCGGCGGGCCAGCATCCTCTGGTCTGTAGATTGTTGCGCGGTTCGCGCCTTTCTCGTCCCCCGAGGCCGCGGTTTTCCGCTACTTGGGATGTTTCCATCGTTTTGTCCTTCCTGCAGGATTGGCCCTCTAATGACGTCCTGTCGTTAAGGCAGCTCTCGGCGAAGCTGGTCACCCTCTTGTGCTTGATCTCCTGCAAGAGGGTTTCTGACGTCCGGGCGTTGGACCATGACGCCCGCTCTTTCTCGCCGGTGGGCGTGACGTTCAACATCTCCCGGCGTACGAAGACAAACATTCGCTCGGTTTCCTATCCGTATTTTCCGGAGTCTCCGCAGCTTTGTCCTGGCACTTGTCTGCAGGAATACGAACGTCGTACCGGTCGGTTGCGTGTTCCTGAGTTCCCTCATCTTTTTATCTCCTTCCGTAGACCTTTTCACCCGTTTAGAGGATGTTATGAGGTTAGCAGATTGGTCTAGGGCTTCTACCTTTCGTGAATTTTATTTTAGGCCACCATCTCATGCTTTCTCGTCTGTGGTGGCCCAGCTTTAAACTTGCAATATGAGCCTCCGTGTCCTGGGATAAAATTTCATGATTTTACTATTTCATGACGTAAAGTCATGATTTTATAAAGGACACGGAGGCGAGTATTGCCCTCCCTTTTTTCCCCTCCCTGGAATATCAGTTGTTTTATATGTCATAAGGATGTGTTGATTTGGTTCAGTTATATGAATCGCTTGATATGTGTTTTCCGGAGTCGGAATTGTATACTACCATATGTGTTTGTTTGGGTTTTTTCCTAGGCTAATGTTCCAGCCAAGATGTCCGGAATTTTCGCGGCTTCGTTGCTCAAGGTTCCTGGCGGGTTGTCCGGAGTGTGCACAGTTTCGTGGGCATGTCGGATCCGAGCCTTCGTTCCAGTTGGTCTGTTCTAGTTCAAGAGACCTGAAGTCTGTTCGTCAGGCGTCCATCGGTTTGCAGTGGGTGGACCATCAAAGAAAGAGGACTGCTCCAGTGTGACCAGGGGTTATATGGACACTGGGAGTGACAGGGTGGGGCTTGTTGCCATGGTTACTGCATGTTTAAAGTTTTTTCTTTGCTGCTATGGAATCTCAGTAAAGAGAGAGACAGCAATACTCGCCTCCGTGTCCTTTATAAAATCATGACTTTACGTCATGAAATAGTAAAATCATGAAATTACTTGTGAGAATTCCGGAGCTCAGGTTGGAGGATGAACGGACTTCTCTCCTCTAGCTTTGGGTGACTTTTTAGTATAGGCCGGCCGCCATTCAGCCGCCTGAGGCGGCGGGAGGAGTGGGTCTGCCATGTCCGCCGGCATCCATGAGGGGATCTCTAATGGGGTTAGCCCCAACTGGGCCCAACTAGCTCTCAAATCCCTCGGCGAGCGGATGGTAATCTGGCGCCCATTTCTGAGGACCGCGATCCCAAACGGATACAACCACCGAAATGGGGTATCCGCAGCTTTAAGGGCATCTAGTAGCGGCCTGAGGATGCGCCTTTTAGCAAGTGTGGACGGTGCCAGGTCCTGAAAGAACATAATCGGCGTACCTCCGTATTGCAGCTGCTCCTGTTCCCTGCCGGCCCTCATGAGTGCAGCGGTGTCCAGGTAACTAAGGAGACCGCATACGACATCCCGTGGAGGTTCGTTGTTCTTGGGCTTCGGCCTGAGCGCTCGATGAATTCTCTCTATAACAATCCGGTCCGCTCTTTCAGGCCCCAGAAGACTGGCAAACAGCTCGCGCGCCACTTTCTCAAGCGCTTCACTAGCGAACGATTCTGGGAGCCCGCGGATCCGAAGATTCCTCCGGCGGCTGCGGTTTTCCTGATCCTCAATCCTCAGGAGAGCGTCATTGATCAGGTCAGTGTGAGAACTGACCGCATTGTATGTCCTCTCTTCTCTCCGGAGTGCCGCCTCCTGCGCGCCCTCCAGGTCCGCCACACGGTGCCCCATATTCCGGAGGTCCTCTTTGATTTTGGATAGATCGCTCTTAATAGGAGCGAGTGCCGAGTTCAGTACCTCCAGGAGTGCCGCTTTGGTGAACAACCCTCCATGCCTCTTTGATTTGTAAGTGGAGGCGTCCGAAACACTCCCGCCATCAGTGTCGTCCTCCATGTCGGACGCTAGGGCCTGAGCGGCCGCCATCTTAGGGGTCTCGGTCAGCCGCAGCTTCGGTTGCTTTTTTACAAATTTGTCCATGTCAGGCTGTCTGGATCTTGTAGGAGTAGACTCCACTTGTGCCTTGGATCGGTCCTTGTCCGCTTTGCCCATCAGAGCGGTGCTAAAAGCGTATTATAGGGGTTAAATTCCGGCAAAGGTTGAGGAGCTCAGCGACACACAGCCATTCAGCTAGGCAGCCAGGCTCCGCCCCCCATAGTAGCTATATTCTTGTACATAGGAGAAGTATTATAGTAGTTATATTCTTGTACATAGGAGGCAGTATTATAGTAGTTATATTCTTGTACATAGGAGGCAGTATTATAGTAGTTATATTCTTGTACATAGGAGCAGTATTATAGTAGTTATATTCTTGTACATAGGAGCAGTATTATAGTAGTTCTATTCTTGTACATAGGAGCAGTATTATAGTAGTTATATTCTTGTACATAGGAGCAGTATTATAGTAGTTCTATTCTTGTACATAGGAGCAGTATTACACTAGTTATATTCTGGTAGTTTTTCACCTGAGTATTTCTTATCTTAGTGTTTGTTCCATACATCTTGTTCTTTTGGATTTCCATTTATATTCAGTAACTTTGTGAACTTCATAGAAATGACTCATCCTCGGCCCATTTTCTCAGTAGGCAGAGCTCTACCCACACAGGCTGAGTGGCAGGATAACGGTTACGGCTCCACAGAGGGTGGCCCTTTTTATTGATTTACAATCAGAGAAGAAAGGTCCGTCCGGCCATTATATTCCCGTCTCAGCAGTCGCTGCACATTTCTTTCTCGTGTATAATTAGTTCCTTTTTGAATAATCCTCCCTGATCGTCACAATCCTACTAATAACATGTTATGTCAGTTCTTAGCAATAAGCGTCAGCTTTAATAGACGT
The DNA here is from genome assembly GCF_014858855.1 of Bufo gargarizans. Classification (NCBI taxonomy): domain Eukaryota; kingdom Metazoa; phylum Chordata; class Amphibia; order Anura; family Bufonidae; genus Bufo; species Bufo gargarizans. The sequence continues at coordinate 470,932,651 of NC_058084.1, read as the reverse complement.
TGTGCCGCTTATACCAGGAGGACAGTAATGACATGTCAGACATTGTGGGAAGAGGCATTTAGATTTTCTTCCGATGCCATAGGGTTCCACCACTCAGACGAGGTTCAGTCTCATATTCAGCGTTGACATTTTATTCATTTACAGGAAAAAACTATTTTTGGTTTTATTTCAAGATTCCTAAAAAAATAAATATGTTTTGCATTCATAAAGAATTGATGGCCTACATCAGCCTTTGCGGGCTCTCCCCTCAGGACATGTATGACATTAGTGTGTAGAAAAACAGACATCATATAGGACATGACAATCTCTTTCTAATAAAGCTAGAACCAGCCCTGTACCTCCCATGGATCCAGAGATCTCCCCATTCATTGCTCTGCTAGATTTATATCAAACTGACAGCTCAAGGGGAGGGTCTTTTCTGCTGGAGCTCAGGGGGCGTGTCTCAGCTCTCCCTATCACAGCTCAGGAGGCAGTAAAAGGATGAAACTGAGCATGTGCGGCCATCTCAGTGGGCAGATCAAAGAAATAAGAAAAAACAAGCAGCAGGCGGCGCTCTACAGATACATTGTATTGAATAACTCAGTGGCTAGGCTAAATTTTTAATTACATGCAATTACAAAAGTATTCAGATCCAGGTGCTGGTTTGAAAACTGTAGAATATTTTTTGTGCACAACCCCTTTAACCACCTCCGGACCGCCTAACGCACATGTGCGTTCCGGAGGTGGCAGGCTGGCGCACAGTCACGCATATATGCGTCATCTCGCGAGACGCGAGATTTCCTGTGAACGCGCGCACACAGGCGCGCGCGCTCACAGGCGCGCGCGCTCACAGGAACGGAAGGTAAGCGAGTGGATCTCCAGCATGCCAGCGGCGATCGTTCGCTGGCAGGCTGGAGATCCGAATTTTTTAACCCCTAACAGGTATATTAGACGCTGTTTTCATAACAGCGTCTAATATACCTCCTACCTGGTCCTCTGGTGGTCCCTTTTGTTAGGATCGACCACCAGAGGACTCAGGTAGGTCAGTACAGTCGCACCAAACACCACACTACACTACACCCCCCCCCGTCACTTATTAACCCCTTATAAACCCCTGATCACCCATGATCACCCCATATAAACTCCCTGATCACCCCCCTGTCATTGATCACCGCCCTGTCATTGATCACCCCCCTGTCAGGCTCCGTTCAGACGTCCGTATGATTTTTACGGATCCACGGATACATGGATCGGATCCGCAAAAAGCATACGGACGTCTGAATGGAGCCTTACAGGGGGGTGATCAATGACAGGCGGGTGATCACCCATATAGACTTCCTGATCACCCCCTGTCATTGATCACCCGCCTGTAATTGATCACTCCCCTGTAAGGCTCCATTCAGACGTCCGCATGATTTTTACGGATCCATGGATACATGGATCGGATCCGCAAAACACATGCGGACGTCTGAATGGAGCCTTACAGGGGGTGATCAATGACAGGCGGGTGATCACCCATATACACTCCCTGATCACCCCCCTGTCATTGATAACCCCCCTGTAAGGCTCCATTCAGACGTCCGCATGCGTTCTGTGGATCCGATACATGTATCCATGGATCCGTAAAAAATCATGCGGATGTCTGAATGGAGCCTTACAGGGGGGGTGATCAGTGACAGGGGGGTGATTACCCTGATCACCCCCTGTCATTGATAACCCCCCTGTAAGGCTCCATTCAGACGTCCGCATGCGTTCTGTGGATCCGATACATGTATCCATGGATCCGTAAAAAATCATGCGGATGTCTGAATGGAGCCTTACAGGGGGGGTGATCAGTGACAGGGGGGTGATCACCCTGATTACCCTGATCACCCCCTGTCATTGATAACCCCCCTGTAAAGCTCCATTCAGACGTCCGCATGCGTTCTGTGGATCCGATACATGTATCCATGGATCCGTAAAAAATCATGCGGATGTCTGAATGGAGCCTTACAGGGAGGGTGATCAGTGACAGGGGGGTGATTACCCTGATCACCCCCTGTCATTGATAACCCCCCTGTAAAGCTCCATTCAGACGTCCGCATGCGTTCTGTGGATCCGATACATGTATCCTTGGATCCGTAAAAAATCATGCGGATGTCTGAATGGAGCCTTACAGGGGGGTGATCAATGACAGGGGGGTGATCACCCTGATTACCCTGATCACCCCCTGTCATTGATAATCCCCCTGTAAGGCTCCATTCAGACGTCCGCATGCGTTCCGTGGATCCGATACATGTATCCATGGATCTGTAAAAAATCATGCGGATGTCTGAATGGAGCCTTACAGGGGGGTGATCAATGACAGGGGGGTGATCAGGGAGTCTATATGATCACCCCACTGTCATTGATCACCCCCCTGTCATTGATCACCCCCCCCCCCCCCCCCCCCCCCGGTAAGGCTCCATTCAGACATTTTTTTGGCACAAGTTAGCGGAAATTTTTTGTTTGTTTTTGTTTTTTCTTACAAAGTCTCATATTCCACTAACTTGTGTCAAAAAATAAAATCTCACATGACCTCACCGTACCCCTCACGGAATCCAAATGCGTAAACATTTTTAGACATTTATATTCCAGACTTCTTCTCACGCTTTAGGGCCCCTAAAAAGCCAGGGCAGTATAAATACCCCACATGTGACCCCATTTCGGAAAGAAGACACCCCAAGGTATTCCGTGAGGGGCATATTGAGTCCATGAAAGATTGAAATTTTTGTCCTAAGTTAGCGGAAAGTGAGACTTTGTGAGAAAAAAAACAAAAAAAAATCAATATCCGCTAACTTATGCAAAAAAAAAAAATTCTAGGAACTCGCCTATGCCCCTCATTGAATACCTTGGGGTGTCTTCTTTCCAAAGTGGGGTCACATGTGGGGTATTTATACTGCCCTGGCTTTTTAGGGGCCCGAAAGTGTGAGAAGAAGTCTGGGATCCAAATGTCTAAAAATGCCCTCCTAAAAGGAATTTGGGCCCCTTTGCGCATCTAGGCTGCAAAAAAGTGTCACACATGTGGTATCGCCGTACTCAGGAGAAGTTGGGGAATGTGTTTTGGGGTGTCATTTTACATATACCCATGCTGGGTGAGAAAAATATCTTGGTCAAATGCCAACTTTGTATAAAAAAATGGGAAAAGTTGTCTTTTGCCAAGATATTTCTCTCACCCAGCATGGGTATATGTAAAATGACACCCCAAAACACATTGCCCAACTTCTCCTGAGTACGGCGATACCAGATGTGTGACACTTTTTTGCAGCCAAGGTGGGCAAAGGGGCACATATTCCAAAGTACACCTTTCGGATTTTGCAGGCCATTTTTTACACATTTTGATTGCAAGGTACTTCTTACACATTTGGGCCCCTAAATTGCCAGGGCAGTATAACTACGCCACAAGTGACCCCATTCTGGAAAGAAGACACCCCAAGGTATTCCGTGAGGGGCATGGCGAGTTCCTAGAATTTTTTATTTTTTGTCACAAGTTAGCGGAAAATGATGATTTTTCTTTTTTTTTCTTTTTTCCTTACAAAGTCTCATATTCCACTAACTTGCGACAAAAAATAAAAAATTCTAGGAACTCGCCATGCCCCTCACAGAATACCTTGGGGTGTCTTCTTTCCAAAATGGGGTCACTTGTGGCGTAGTTATACTGCCCTGGCAATTTAGGGGCCCAAATGTGTGAGAAGAACTTTGCAATCAAAATGTGTAAAAAATGCCCTGCAAAATCCGAAAGGTGCACTTTGGAATATGTGCCCCTTTGCTCACCTTGGCAGCAAAAAAGTGTGACACATCTGGTATCGCCGTACTCAGGAGAAGTTGGGGAATGTGTTTTGGGGTGTCATTTTACATATACCCATGCTGGGTGAGAAAAATATCTTGGTCAAATGCCAACTTTGTATAAAAAAATGGGAAAAGTTGTCTTTTGCCAAGATATTTCTCTCACCCAGCATGGGTATATGTAAAATGACACCCCAAAACACATTCCCCAACTTCTCCTGAGTACGGCGATACCAGATGTGTGACACTTTTTTGATGCCAAGGTGGGCAAAGGGGCACATATTCCAAAGTGCACCTTTCGGATTTCACCGGTCATTTTTTTACAGATTTTGATTGCAAAGTTCTTCTCACACATTTGGGCCCCTAAATTGCCAGGGCAGTATAACTACGCCGTAAGTGACCCCATTTTGGAAAGAAGACACCCCAAGGTATTCTGTGAGGGGCATGGCGAGTTCCTAGAATTTTTTATTTTTTGTCGCAAGTTAGTGGAATATGAGACTTTGTAAGGAAAAAAGAGAAAAAAAAAAAATCATCATTTTCCGCTAACTTGTGACAAAAAATAAAAAATTCTAGGAACTCGCCATGCCCCTCAGGGAATACCTTGGGGTGTCTTCTTTCCAAAATGGGGTCACTTGTGGCGTAGTTATACTGCCCTGGCAATTTAGGGGCCCAAATGTGTGAGAAGTACCTTGCAATCAAAATGTGTAAAAAATGGGCTGCAAAATCTGAAAGGTGCACTTTGGAATATGTGCCCCTTTGCCCACCTTGGCAGCAAAAAAGTGTCACACATCTGGTATCGCCGTACTCAGGAGAAGTTGGGGAATGTGTTTTGGGGTGTCATTTTACATATACCCATGCTGGATGAGAGAAATATCTTGGCAAAAGACAACTTTTCCCATTTTTTTATACAAAGTTGGCATTTGACCAAGATATTTTTCTCACCCAGCATGGGTATATGTAAAATGACACCCCAAAACACATTCCCCAACTTCTCCTGAGTACGGCGATACCAGATGTGTGACACTTTTTTGCTGCCAAGGTGGGCAAAGGGGCACATATTCCAAAGTGCACCTTTCGGATTTCACCGGTCATTTTTTACACATTTTGATTGCAAAGTTCTTCTCACACATTTGGGCCCCTAAATTGCCAGGGCAGTATAACTACGCCACAAGTGACCCCATTTTGGAAAGAAGACACCCCAAGGTATTCCGTGAGGGGCATGGCGAGTTCCTAGAATTTTTTATTTTTTGTCGCAAGTTAGTGGAATATGAGACTTTGTAAGAAAAAATAAATAAATAAAAATCATCATCATTTTCCGCTAACTTGTGACAAAAAATAAAAAGTTCTATGAACTCACTATGCCCATCAGCGAATACCTTAGGGTGTCTACTTTCCGAAATGGGGTCATTTGTGGGGGTTTTCTACTGTTTGGGCATTGTAGAACCTCAGGAATCATGACAGGTGCTCAGAAAGTCAGAGCTGTTTCAAAAAGCGGAAATTCACATTTTTGTACCATAGTTTGTAAATGCTATAACTTTTACCCAAACCATTTTTTTTTTGCCCAAACATTTTTTTTTTATCAAAGACATGTAGAACAATAAATTTGGCGAAAAATTTATATATGGATGTCGTTTTTTTTGCAAAATTTTACAGCTGAAAGTGAAAAATGTCATTTTTTTGCAAAAAAATCGTTACATTTTGATTAATAACAAAAAAAGTAAAAATGCCAGCAGCAATGAAATACCACCAAATGAAAGCTCTATTAGTGAGAAGAAAAGGAGGTAAAATTCATTTGTATGGTAAGTTGCATGACCGAGCGATAAACGTTGAAAGTAGTGTAGTGCCGAAGTGTAAAAAGTGCTCTGGTCATGAAGGGGGTTTCACCTAGCGGGGCTGAAGTGGTTAAGGAATGCTAAGTACACGTTCTCAGTGCTTGAAATGTCGCAGATCTTCTATTCTCCTGTATGCTGGGATCCGGAGCCAGGATCTGACACTGCAGGCACCCAGGGACCTTGGACCCAGGGTCACCCCGAAACAGTTGTCTGCAGATGAGGTGCTGGCTTATTTAATATCTGAGTCATGTCTAGTGTTGAGCGCGAATATTCAATTACGAATTTTAATCACAAATAACGGCACTTCGAGAATTTGCGAATATTTCGAATATAGTGCTATATATTTGTTTTTCGAATATTCGTCATTTTTTCCATCTGAACACATGATACCTCCCTGCTTATTGCTTGTGGGCCATTGAGTCATTGGCCCACAAGCAACTTGGACCGCAGGTGGTTTGAATCCAGGTAATATCTCCCCACCCCTATTTAGACTATATATACCCTGCTGGTATATCATTCGGTACCTCCTGACGAAGCCGCTGAGGTGAAACGCGCGTCGAGGTCTCGCGCTTAGGGTCTGACATTCTTCCAGTCACCATGTCTTCAGGTACGTCCTGTGTTTAGCCTAGCTTGGCATCCCCCCGGCACTTCTATTACATCCATAGTGGGTCCTAGATTCCTCAGGCCTACCACTGTGACTATCATTCTTTAGGATACTGATTGATCCTTTACCATCATTAGTCATGCCGTATATGTTTTAGGGGATGTGAGAGATAGCCCATGGACACTATGGCATGATATTTTGCATTGACAGCATATAACCCTTTTGTGGTGGATATTTTTATGCTATGCAGTATCAGTTGTCCCTGTGCTTTTATCCCTCGTTCCTTGAGTGCTACACTATCCTGTGTCTGATTGGTACATAGGTTGACAGGTGCATGCTAGAGTGTCTTTGACCCTTTGCTTTTCTGTACACTGTATATCATCCTGTATTCTCTTCATACTATATATTTTATAATAAATTTATATTTTGATACATTATTTCCACTTGCTTGTTGTAGTCTATTAAGCAGGGAGGAGTCATGACTTCAGATGGAAAAAAAATGACGAATATTCTAAAAAGCGAAAATATAGAGCACTATATTCTATAGTGCTATATATATTCGTTTTTGACCCACGCCTGTATTGATAGCGTAATATTCGCATATTACGCGATCATTACCATGGCGATTTTCGAGTAAAAAAAAAGAATGTAGAATATAACGAATATTGGAATTCGAAAATATTCGACAAATATTCTACAAAATATTTGCGAAATATCACGAATTCGAATATGACCCCTGCCGCTCATCACTAGTCATGTCTCATTTAAAGAGCTGAACGCTGACTTATAGGAAAGCTGCATTACATCTGGTGGTATTAGAGGCGGGGCTTGTTAGGAGCTCATTTGCATCCCTTTTTTTCCCAGAATTCCAGAGGAGCATGAAGGGCCTATAAGTCTCCTCAAGCCGACTAAGGTGCTCTTTCTCCCCAATATAGATAGTACCCTGCAAAACCATTAAATGTGCAACCCCTATGTCCCACATTGGATAAAACTCTCCACAACCCCGACATGACGGCAAAATTCCGATCTTCCACATAGGTATCATTGCACCGTACAAGTACAATGTACACAACATACATGAAAGACCTTAAATGCTATCTGAGCGTACTGCCCGTCCTCTCTGGTCCTCATTATCCACCACTGCCTGTGTGCAGAAGAGCCTTCAGTCAGGCTATATTAAAGGATAACGAGCGAGCGCTCACATCAGTGAGGCCACCGCTCATCTATAATGTACGACATGAGAATGTGGAGGTTCGCCAGATAAAAATAACATTGAAATTACTGCAAGAAGATCTTCAATGAAAACATCTCTAGAAGAAATCAATGATGTGACGGAGAAGACTCCAGGTTCTTGTGTGAGTGCGGGATATACGGTGTATCCATAACTGGCAGCAGTGTCTGCCTATCGAGGCCGGATAGGGTCAGGAATGATGATGATCCATGGTTTTGACCATTCTATATCAGTACAGTTCACCCTTATTTACATTCCCATTGCCGTCTGGTTTGCACAAAGTCTAATGCCAAAAAATATTAAACCAAGTCCATCAAAGGCATTCAGTGCAGGAAACAGCAGAGACCTTTCTACCCTGTTATTTGGTTTTCTGCTTTCATTTTAGATACCAAAATGAATTCAGAATTGAGACTTTTAGGAATCTTTATATACAGGCTTGACTAGGATCCCAGATGTTGAGCCCAATGAAAATTTGTTAAGGGGAGCAGCAAAAACATGTATGTAATTGACTGTCTCTAGTCATGGGGGTATAATAGGTATGTAGCGAGCTCCCTCTAATGGTGGCTGTATAATCTGTATGTAGCGAGCTCCCTCTAGTGGTGGCTGTATAATCTGTATGCAGTGAGCTCCCTCTAGTGGTGGCTGTATAATCTGTATGTAGTGAGCTCCCTCTAGTGGTAGCTGTATAATCTGTATGTAGTGAGCTCCCTCTAGTGGTGGTTGTATAATCTGTATGTAGTGAGCTCCCTCTAGTGGTGGCTATGTAATCTGTATGTAGTGAGCTCCCTCTAGTGGTGGCTGTATAATCTGTATGTAGCGAGCTCCCTCTAGTGGTGGCTGTATAATCTGTATGCAGTGAGCTCCCTCTAGTGGTGGCTGTATAATCTATATGTAGTGAGCTCCCTCTAGTGGTGGCTGTATAATCTGTATGTAGCGAGCTCCCTCTAGTGGTGGCTGTATAATATGTATGTAGTGAGCTCCCTCTAGTGGTGGCTGTATAATCTGTATGTAGTGAGCTCCCTCTAGTGGTATCTGTATAATCTGTATGTAGTGAGCGCCCTCTAGTGGTGGCTGTATAATCTGTATGTAGCGAGCTCCCTCTAGTGGTGACTGTATAATCTGTATGTAGTGAGCTGACTCTAGTGGTGGCTGTATAATCTGTATGTAGTGAGCTCCCTCTAGTGGTGGCTGTATAATCTGTATGTAGTGAGCTCCCTCTAGTGGAGGCTGTATAATCTGTATGTAGTGATCTCATTCTAGTGGTGGCTGTATAATTGCATGTTTTTCCTAACATATGACGTAAAGTCATGATTTTATTAAAGACACGGAGGCGAGTATTGCTTTCTCTTCCTTTACTGACCAACCAATGGCAGCAAAGAAAACAAAAACAAGTAACCATGGTAACAAGACCCTCCTACATAAGACCCATATAATAGTCCTGCTTTGCATAGATTCCTCCTCTTTCTTTGGCGGTAAACGTCTATCCACTAAACTCCGGAACTGAACTCGAACAGCACATGAACTCTCCAACTGAAGAACGGAACTGGAGAATAACCAAGACCGACTGTAGGTATCAGGCGTAGCTTGCCGGAAATATTCATCCTAAAGAAAACAAAAAAGAAGAAAAAAAATGGTAATCAGAACTTCTCAGAACTATGGATCAATTACCAAACCTGAAAAATTGCATATACAGGCATCCGTAATTTGCAAATACACAAATGAAGGCAAAAATAGACCCCACACCAAACTTAGGGAGGGAAGAAAAAACGGGGAGGGGCAATACTCGCCTCCGTGTCTTTAATAAAATCATGACTTTACGTCATATGTTAGTAAAATCATGCAATTTTATTACATGACACAGAGGCTCCTATTGCGAGTTTAAAGCTGACTTACCACCGAGGAAAAAAAACATGAACAGGAGGATGAAAATAAAATTCACGAAACGTAGACACCCGAGACCAATCTGCTAGCTTCATGATGTCTTCTAACCCCGCTCCCGCAACTGACATAGAGGTCGCAGAAGCACCTCTCGTAGAGTGTGCAGTAAACACAACGAAGTGTACACCCCTGCCAAGGCCATAATCCACTTAACCCATCGAGCCAGAGTGATGCTAGTGACAGGAAGAAAGGGACGTCGGTATGACAGAAAAAGCTGAGAGCGCATTGTCTCGCAGTGCGAGGCAGTGCGTGACTCATACTCCCTCAGACAAGCGACTAGGCAGAGGAGCATCCAGGAAGCTGGAATAGGAAACGGATCTAATGTTGGTCTTGGTGCGGAATGTAATATTTAACACTACCCCAATCGGAGTGAAGGAACGAGCGTCATGGTCCAAGGCTCGGACATCTGAGACTCTCTTACAAGAAATCAAACAGAATAAGGAGACCAACTTGGCCGAAAGTTGACACAAAGAAAGATTTGCGTTAGGAGGCCAAGAAGAGAACAAGGATAATACAGAAGCCACATTCCACGTGGCTGAGAAACGGGGTCTGGGAGGATGGGAAAGACGAGCGCCTTTAAGAAGGCGACACACCAAAGAATGTTGACCAGCTGGGCAACCATCGAATCCCTGATGAGAGGAAGAAATGGCTGAGCGAAAAACATTGATGGGACGATATGCCTTACCATCCTCGAAAAGCGAAGTGAGAAATTGAAGGATCTCCGTCACAGGAGCTGAAATGGGATCCACGTGACTTCCAGGCTGCCCGATAAGCCCGTCTAGTACCGGGGGCCCATGCGTCCTCCAAGAGGCATCTAGTAGATTCTGAAACATCGCGACGTTCCAGGGTTCCCTGAAATCCTGCAGGCTAGGAGTAGGAGGGTTTCTTCTAAGACGAGAGGATGTTGCAGACCTGACGGGTATAACAAGAGATCCGGAAAAACTGTAAGAAGGAGAGGACACTGAATCAGGCATTCCATCAGCTGAGGAAACCATGACAGGGAGGTCCAAAAAGGAACCACCAGGACTAGTTCGGCCTCCTGTTAACGGACCTGGGCTAGCACTCGGTGAATCAGAGCAAATGGGGGAAGGCATACATGAGGTTGTCGGACCAGTTCTGTAGAAAAGCATTGGTGGCTTCTGCGTCCGGACCCGGGCGCCAGCTGAAGAATCTGGGAAGTTGGGTGTTCAAGCAGGATGCGAATAGATCTATACAGCAGGGACCCCATCGGGAGGATATAGATGAGATGACCGTCTTGTCCAATCGCCAATCGCTGGAATCAGAGAGAAAACGAGAGCTCCAGTCCGCGTGCGTATTGTGAAGGCCGGGAAGATACTCCACAACAACGGTGATCTCCCTGTACAGACAGAAAGTCCATAAGTCTCAAGCCAGATGGGACAATGCAGTAGAGTGTGTGCCGCCCATGGCGTTGACATATAGCACTGCAGAAATGTTGTCCATCCGTAATCTGATGCAGGTGCTGGTCAGTCCGTTCGCAAAACTGCGAATAGCGAAGAATCCTGCGAGAAGTTCCAAGGCGTTGATATGGAGTCTGGACTCTTCCTCGGACCAGCGTCCCCCGGTGTTCACTCCGTCGCAATAGGCGCCCCATCCCAACAGGCTGGCGTCTGATTCTACTGTGAAGTCTGGATGCGGGCTGAAAATACCTTTGCCATTCCAAACTTCCAAGTTCCAGATCCACCATGTCAGCTCGTCCTTGGACTCCTCGTCTAACGTGATAAGATCTGCATATGATGCACCCGCGCAAAGGTGAGATATCTTGAGGAGTTGCATGGCCCGATAATGTAACGGTGCTGGAAAAACTGCCTGGATAGAGGACGAGAGGAGACCTATTATGTGGGCCAGGTGACGTAAGGATACTTGTGGAAGGGATACGTCTGGCGGAGTTCCTTGCGGATGGCCCGGACCTTGGATGACGGAAGGCTGAGGGTTTCCGTCGTTGAATTGATTGTGAAGCCTAAAAAAATCCATGGATTGGGAAGGAGTAAGGCAGGATTTCTCCAGGTTGATGGGAAACCTGAGGTGGGACAACAGGTCCATTGTCCAGGATAAGTGTGTGAGTAACGTAGGATGGTCCTGGGCCATGAGGAGGATATCGTCTAGGTACACAATTAGACGAACTCTGCGACTGCGGAGGCAGGATACGACAGGGCGCAGTAACTTGGTGAAGCACCAAGGAGCTGAGGAAAGCCCGAAACGGAGGCAGGTGAACCGCCACATCTTTCTGTTCCATTGGAAACAAAGCAGGTTCCTGGACGTCTCGGAAACCGGTACTGTTAAATAGGAATCCTTCAGGTCTAGTTTGACCAACCAATCTTCGTGGAGGAGCATGTCTCTGAGGAGATGGATCCCCTCCATCTTGAAGTGGAGATAACGGACAAATGCCTTCAGTGCCCGAAGGTTGATCACTGGATGCATCTGGCCTCCTTTTATGGCCACCAGAAACATGTTGCTGATAATGCAATTTGAGGGGTCTGGGGCCGGTTCTATCGCGCCCTTCAGAAAAAGTTGCTTCAACTCCCTGTGCAACAGAAGTTGTTTTTGGGCAGGGAGAAGAATGGGATCAGGAGGTGGAATGAAGCTGGGAGGAACCACCAATTCTATGTGAAAACCCTGTACGGTAGTGAGGATCCATGGGTCGGCAGTGATGGCTGACCAAGCGTAGGAAAAGAGACGGAGTATGCCCCCTGCCCAAACAGTCGAAGAAGATAAAGGGTTTGGTAGACTTACCGAATGGGCGTCTGGACACCGAGAATGCTCTGGTACCACGGGACCGCCAAGAAGCACCACAGGTGGGGAATAAGGCAGAAGGCTGGCGGAATTCCTGGTTGAAGGATCTGAATGACACGGAGCCTCGACCCGAACCACGGGTCTGGAAAGATGACCGGCCGGGCAGACGGCCCCTAGCACTGCCGGCCCTGGTGGAGACCCGTCCCTGGAAAACCCGTCTCATTGACGATTGGGCTTTATCCAGCGCAGTGAAGGCACCAACAAAACGGGACAAATCTTTAATAAAAGAGTCTCCAAAGAGGAGACCCTGGGCATCTTTGCCCGCCTCAGTCAAGGCCAGATTGGAAAGCTTCGGTTCTATCTTGAACAGAATGGCCTTCCTTCTCTCAATGGAGAGAGAGGTATTAGCGTTGCCAGTGAGACACAGAGCCCGCTGTGTCCATCCCCTGAGTTCCTCCGGATCTACCTGAGTGCTTTGGGTTCTGGCGGATTCCGTCAACTCAAAGATCATAGTAAGGGGGCCTAGGACATCTAGTAATTTATCCTGGCAGGCCTTTAGAGCTGACTCAAGACCCTTACGTGGGTTCCACCTAGATTTGGCCACAAATTGGATCATTTTTGGATCCACAACAGGTGTGTCACAGACCTTGTTAGGAACAATGGGCCTAGGGCACTCAGCCCTCAATTTGTTCCTAGCCTCCTTGCTAAGGGGGTGACGTACCCGTGACTCTAAATATTTGGCAATGTGGTCCGATGGGAGCCACTCCACGGACCTCGGATGATGGAGTGCATTCGGGTCGAATAGCGGCTCTCCAGAAGGGTCCAGTATAACCTCTAATGTATTAGAAGGGACCTTGGGGGGTTTGAAGAGGGGGGGTTAGGAACTGACAATGGCCCAGGAGGGTCCACCTCTAGTAGTTCCAGGTCCTCCTGCTCTGATCCAATGTCAGGATCTGACTGCGCCTCCTCTTCTGATCCGAGTTCGGACTCGGACTGTGTATCATATTGCGCTCTGGCGTATTTCCATGGCCTCGCCTTTTCTGCCTGGCAGGCATAGACTCTTTTGCGCGAACTCAGTGCGCTCTCTTGGGTGGCAAGCATCACACCAGTCTTAGTGGTTCTGGAGGCTGGAAGATCAGCATTAGCCGTCCCTGAGGACAAGGGTCTAGGTCGGCTACTGGGACCGGCAGAAGATGAGTGTGCCATAAGGACGTCCGAAATAGACTGCGAAATAGCAGTGGACATGGAACCCATGACGGCCTGGATAGCCACAGCCACTGAACATGGGATTGCCATAGCCTGTGCCTGATCAGAATTAAAACCCGCTTCCTGGGCATGGGGGGTGACCTCCATGTCCTCAAGAATGCGGATACTGGGGAGGCCGTCCTCTGACATGATATCTGTTAATATAGGGACACGCAGAAATACCTCTGACTACTATGGCTATAATCTACTGTGGTCACAGAAGGGGGGGGACCAGGTGGTAGAGAAAAGTAGGCCAAGAGACAAAGGGTTAATACCAGAGGGTTGCAGGGGCTGACAGGAACGACGGAGCGTCCAGAGTATACAAAGAGCGCACACGAAATCCCGCGAGATTTCACTCTGCTCTGAACAGATAGACGGGACTCGTCTGAGAGCTGCCCCCGAAGTCTCGCGAGTCTTCGAGCGGGACAAGCAGAGCTGAAGGCGAAGCAGGAAGAAGGTCCCGCTTCAGGTGTTGAAGAAAAAGATGGCGGAAGAAATCGCGCGAGATTTCAGCCGCCATAAAGGGCAGAAGGAGAAAACGCTGGTGAGCGCGCAGGTAAAAGAACCGGAGGCAGGAGAATTAAATAGCAGGTAGAAAATAAGAGAAAAGAAATGACAAACCAAATCAGGAAGCGACTCCTGAAAGACAAGTGGGGCAAAAGCAAGAACTGAAGGGAAAACCAGAAAGGGGGGGAAACCTGTACAGGATATAAATAGATACTGAATATAAGACAGCTATATATACCAAAAGAGATATAACAGTATAATACTCAAATCACTACTGAATAAGAATACCACAATGAGTACTTATCTGAGTGGTCAGCAGCAAAGAAAGAGGAGGAATCTATGCAAAGCAGGACTATTATATGGGTCTTATGTGGGAGGGTCTTGTTACCATGGTTACTTGTTTTTTGTTTTCTTTGCTGCTATGGTCAGTAAAGGAAGAGAAAGCAATAGGAGCATCCGTGTCATGTAATAAAATCTGTATGTAGTGAGCTCCCCCTAGTGGTGACTGTATTATATGTATATAGTGAGCTCCCTCTAGTGGTGGCTGTATAATCTGTATGTAGTGAGCACCCTCTAGTGATGGCTGTATAATCTGTATGTAGTGAGCTCCCCCTAGTGGTGGCTGTATAATCTGCATGTAGTGAGCTCCCCCTAGTGGTGACTGTATCATCTGTATGTAGTGAGCTCCCTCTAGTGTTGGCTGTATAATCTGTATGTAGTGAGATCTCTCTAGTGGTGACTGTATAATCTGTATGTAGTGAGCTCCCTCTAGTGGTGGCTGTATCATCTGTATGTAGTGAGTTCCCTCTAGTGGTGACTGTATAATCTGTATGTAGTGAGCTCCCTCTAGTGGTGACTGTATAATCTGTATGTAGTGAGCTCCCTCTAGTGGTGGCTGTTTAATCTGTATGTAGTGATCTCCTCCTAGTGGTGGCTGTATAATCTGTTGTAGTGAGCACCCCCTAGTGGTGGCTGTATTATATGTATGTAGTGAGCTCCTTCTAGTGGAGGGCCCGTCTAACAGAGATCGCTTTGACGTACAGCAGACGGACTCAGATGGTTTTGTACAAAATGCATTGGCCAAGCATCTCACTTTATAAATAAGCGTAGCATTAGCACTATAATTTTTGGCATTATTGTACTTTGCAGGGTGCTGCTGCATTGTCTTTTTCTCCTCCTAGTCTTTGCCATGGCAGCGAGCACCTGCGCACTGGGAGGTGCTGACTAACACCCTTTTTTTTGTATAATCTGTATGTAATGAGCTCCCTCTAGTGGTGGCTGTATAATCTGTATGTAGTGAGCTCCCTCTAGTGGTGACTGTATAATCTGTATGTAGTGAGCTCCCTCTAGTGGTGACTGTAAAATCTGTATGTAGTGATCTCCCCCTAGTGGTGGCTGTATAATTTGTATGTAGTGAGCTCCCTCTAGTGGTGACTGTATATTCTGTATGTACTGAGCTCCCTCTAGTGGTGGCTGTGTAATCTGCATGTAGTGAGCTCCCTCTAGTGGTGGCTGTATAATCTGTATGTAGTGAGTTCCCTCTAGTGGTGGCTGTATAATCTGTATGTAGTGAGCTCCCTCTAGTGGTGGCTGTATAATCTGTATGTAGTGAGCTCCCTCTAGTGGTGGCTGTATAATCTGTATGTAGTGAGCTCCCTCTAGTGGTGGCTGTATAATCTGTATGTAGTGAGCTCCCTCTAGTGGTGGCTGTATAATCTGTATGTGTTCAGCTACTTCTAGTAGAAGCTGACAAAATTGCAATGTAATGAGCTCCTTCCGGCGGTACTATACATATGTGTGTGTAATAAGGACTCCCTAGTAGAGTTGAGCGAACACCTGGATGTTCGGGTTCGAGAAGTTCGGCCGAACTTCCCGGAAATGTTCGGGTTCGGGATCCGAACCCGATCCGAACCTCATCCCGAACCCGAACCCCATTGAAGTCAATGGGGACCCGAACTTTTCGGTACTAAAAAGGCTGTAAAACAGCCCAGGAAAGGGCTGCAAAAGGCAGCAACATGTAGGTAAATCCCCTGCAAACAAATGTGGATAGGGAAATGAATTAAAATAAAAATTAAATAAATAAAAATTAACCAAAATCAATTGGAGAGAGGTCCCATAGCAGAGAATCTGGCTTCACGTCACCCACCACTGTAAGAGTCCATTTTCATAAATTTAGGCCCAGCACCCAGGCAGAGGAGAGAGGTCCCGTAACAGACAATCTGGCTTCATGTCAGCAGAGAATCAGGCTTCACGTCACCCAACATTGGAACAGTCCATTGGCACATACAGGTCCTTCTAAAAAAATTAGCATATTGTGATAAAGTTCATTATTTTCTGTAATGTACTGATAAACATTAGACTTTCATATATTTTAGATTCATTACACACCAACTGAAGTAGTTCAAGCCTTTTATTGTTTTAATATTGATGATTTTGGCCACAGCTCATGAAAACCCAAATTTCCTATCTAAAAAAATTAGCATATTTCATCCGACCAATAAAAGAAAAGTGTTTTTAATACAAAAAAGTCAACCTTCAAATAATGATGTTCAGTTCTGCACTCAATACTTGGTCGGGAATCCTTTTGCAGAAATGACTGCTTCAATGCGGCGTGGCATGGAGGCAATCAGCCTGTGGCACTGCTGAGGTGTTATGGAGGCCCAGGATGCTTCAATGCGGCGTGGCATGGAGGCAATCAGCCTGTGGCACTGCTGAGGTGTTATGGAGGCCCAGGATGCTTCAATGCGGCGTGGCATGGAGGCAATCAGCCTGTGGCACTGCTGAGGTGTTATGGAGGCCCAGGAGGCTTCAATGCGGTGTGGCATGGAGGCAATCAGCCTGTGGCACTGCTGAGGTGTTATGGAGGCCCAGGATGCTTCGATAGCGGCCTTAAGCTCATCCAGAGTGTTGGGTTTTGCGTCTCTCAACTTTCTCTTCCCAATATCCCACAGATTCTCTATGGGGTTCAGGTCAGGAGAGTTGGCAGGCCAATTGAGCCCAGTAATACCATGGTCAGTAAACCATTTACCAGTGGTGTTGGCGCTGTGAGCAGGTGCCAGGTCGTGCTGAAAAATGAAATCTTCATCTCCATAAAGCTTTTCAGCAGATGGAAGCATGAAGTGCTCCAAAATCTCCTGATGGCGGCTGCATTGACCCTGCCCTTTATAAAACACAGTGAACCAACACCAGCAGCTGACATGGCACCCAGACCATCACTGACTGTGGGTACTTGACACTGGACTTCAGGCATTTTGGCATTTCCCTCTCCCCAGTCTTCCTCCAGACTCTGGCACCTTGATTTTTGAATGACATGCAACAGTCCAGTGTAGAGTTGAGCGAACACCTGGATGTTCGGGTTCGAGAAGTTCGGCCGAACATCCCGGAAATGTTCGGGTTCGGGATCCGAACCCGATCCGAACTTCGTCCCGAACCCGAACCCCATTGAAGTCAATGGGGACCCGAACTTTTCGGCACTAAAAAGGCTGTAAAACAGCCCAGGAAAGAGCTAGAGGGCTGCAAAAGGCAGCAACATGTAGGTAAATCCCCTGCAAACAAATGTGGATAGGGAAATGAATTAAAATAAAAATTAAATAAATAAAAATTAACCAAAATCAATTGGAGAGAGGTCCCATAGCAGAGAATCTGGCTTCACGTCACCCACCACTGGAACAGTCCATTGTCATAAATTTAGGCCCAGCACCCAGGCAGAGGAGAGAGGTCCCGTAACAGACAATCTGGCTTCATGTCAGCAGAGAATCAGTCTGCATGTCATAGCAGAGAATCAGGCTTCACGTCAGCCACCAATGCAACAGTCCATTGGCATATATTTAGGCCCAGCACCCAGGCAGAGGAGAGGTTCATTCAACTTTGGGTAGCCTCGCAATATAATGGTAAAATGAAAATAAAAATAGGATTGAATGAGGAAGTGCCCTGGAGTCCAATAATATATGGTTAAGGGGAGGTAGTTAATGTCTAATCTGGACAAGGGACGGACAGGTCCTGTGGGATCCATGCCTGGTTCATTTTTATGAACGTCAGCTTGTCCACATTGGCTGTAGACAGGCGGCTGCGTTTGTCTGTAATGACGCCCCCTGCCGTGCTGAATACACGTTCAGACAAAACGCTGGCCGCCGGGCAGGCCAGCACCTCCAAGGCATAAAAGGCTAGCTCTGGCCACGTGGACAATTTAGAGACCCAGAAGTTGAATGGGGCCGAACCATCAGTCAGTACGTGGAGGGGTGTGCACACGTACTGTTCCACCATGTTAGTGAAATGTTGCCTCCTGCTAACACGTTGCGTATCAGGTGGTGGTGCAGTTAGCTGTGGCGTGTTGACAAAAGTTTTCCACATCTCTGCCATGCTAACCCTGCCCTCAAAGGAGCTGGCATTGACACAGCTGCCTTGGCGACCTCTTGCTCCTCCTCTGCCTTGGCCTTGGGCTTCCACTTGTTCCCCTGTGACATTTGGGAATGCTCTCAGTAGCGCGTCTACCAACGTGCGCTTGTACTCGCGCATCTTCCTATCACGCTCCAGTGCAGGAAGTAAGGTGGGCACATTGTCTTTGTACCGTGGATCCAGCAGGGTGGCAACCCAGTAGTCCGCACACGTTAAAATGTGGGCAACTCTGCTGTCGTTGCGCAGGCACTGCAGCATGTAGTCGCTCATGTGTGCCAGGCTGCCCAGGGGTAAGGACAAGCTGTCCTCTGTGGGAGGCGTATCGTCATCGTCCTGCCTTTCCCCCCAGCCACGCACCAGTGATGGACCCGAGCTGCGTTGGGTGCCACCCCGCTGTGACCATGCTTCATCCTCATCCTCCTCCACCTCCTCCTCATCCTCGTCCTCCTCGTCCTCCAGTAGTGGGCCCTGGCTGGCCACATTTGTACCTGGCCTCTGCTGTTGCCAAAAACCTCCCTCTGAGTCACTTCGAAGAGACTGGCCTGAAAGTGCTAAAAATGACCCCTCTTCCTCCTCCTCCTCCTCCTCCTGGGCCACCTCCTCTTCCATCATCGCCCTAAGTGTTTTCTCAAGGAGACATCGAAGTAGTATTGTAACGCTGATAACGGCGTCATCGCACTGGCCATGTTGGTGGAGTACTCGAAACAGCGCAACAGGGCACACAGGTCTCGCATGGAGGCCCAGTCATTGGTGGTGAAGTGGTGCTGTTCTGTAGTGCGACTGACCCGTGCGTGCTGCAGCTGAAACTCCACTATGGCCTGCTGCTGCTCGCACAGTCTGTCCAGCATGTGCAAGGTGGAGTTCCACCTGGTGGGCACGTCGCATATGAGGCGGTGAGCGGGAAGGCCGAAGTTACGCTGTAGCGCAGACAGGCGAGCAGCAGCAGGATGTGAACGCCGGAAGCGCGAACAGACGGCCCGCACTTTATGCAGCAGCTCTGACATGTCGGGGTAGTTGTGAATGAACTTCTGCACCACCAAATTCAGCACATGCGCCAAGCAAGGGATGTGCGTCAAACCGGCTAGTCCCAGAGCTGCAACGAGATTTCGCCCATTATCACACACCACCAGGCCGGGCTTGAGGCTCACCGGCAGCAACCACTCGTCGGTCTGTTGTTCTATACCCCGCCACAACTCCTGTGCGGTGTGGGGCCTGTCCCCCAAACATATGAGTTTCAGAATGGCCTGCTGACGTTTACCCCAGGCTGTGCTGAAGTTGGTGGTGAAGGTGTGTGGCTGACTGGATGAGCAGGTGGAAGAAGAGGAGGAGGAAGCCGAGTAGGAGGAGGAGGCAACAGGAGGCAAAGAATGTTGCCCTGCGATCCTTGGCGGCGGAAGGACGTGCGCCAAACAGCTCTCCGCCTGGGGCCCAGCTGCCACTACATTTACCCAGTGTGCAGTTAGGGAGATATAGCGTCCCTGGCCGTGCTTACTGGTCCACGTATCTGTGGTTAGGTGGACCTTGCCACAGATGGCGTTGCGCAGTGCACACTTGATTTTATCGGATACTTGGTTGTGCAGGGAAGGCACGGCTCTCTTGGAGAAGTAGTGCCGGCTGGGAACAACATACTGTGGGACAGCAAGCGACATGAGCTGTTTGAAGCTGTCTGTGTCCACCAGCCTAAATGACAGCATTTCATAGGCCAGTAGTTTAGAAATGCTGGCATTCAGGGCCAGGGATCGAGGGTGGCTAGGTGGGAATTTACGCTTTCTCTCAAATGTTTGTGAGATGGAGAGCTGAACGCTGCCGTGTGACATGGTTGAGATGCTTGGTGACGGAGGTGGTGGTGGTGTTGGTGGTACATCCCCTGTTTGCTGGGCGGCAGGTGCCAACGTTCCTCCAGAGGCGGAGGAAGAGGCCGAGGCGGCAGCAGCAGAAGAGGCCGAGGCGGCAGCAGCAGAAGAGGTAGCAGGGGGAGCCTGAGTGACTTCCTTGGTTTTAAGGTGTTTACTCCACTGCAGTTCATGCTTTGCATGCAGGTGCCTGGTCATGCAGGTTGTGCTCAGGTTCAGAACGTTAATGCCTCGCTTCAGGCTCTGATGGCACAGCGTGCAAACCACTCGGGTCTTGTCGTCAGCACATTGTTTGAAGAAGTGCCATGCCAGGGAACTCCTTGAAGCTGCCTTTGGGGTGCTCGGTCCCAGATGGCGGCGGTCAGTAGCAGGCGGAGTCTCTTGGCGGCGGGTGTTCTGCTTTTGCCCACTGCTCCCTCTTTTGCTACGCTGTTGGCTCGGTCTCACCACTGCCTCTTCCTCCGAACTGTGAAAGTCAGTGGCACGACCTTCATTCCATGTGGGGTCTAGGACCTCATCGTCCCCTGCATCGTCTTCCACCCAGTCTTGATCCCTGACCTCCTGTTCAGTCTGCACACTGCAAAAAGACGCAGCAGTTGGCACCTGTGTTTCGTCATCATCAGAGACATGCTGAGGTGGTATTCCCATGTCCTCATCATCAGGAAACATAAGTGGTTGTGCGTCAGTGCATTCTATGTCTTTCACCGCTGGGGAAGGGCTAGGTGGATGCCCTTGGGAAACCCTGCCAGCGGAGTCTTCAAACAGCATAAGAGACTGCTGCATAACTTGAGGCTGAGACAGTTTCCCTGGTATGCATGGGGGTGATGTGACAGACTGATGGGCTTGGTTTTCAGGCGCCATCTGTGCGCTTTCTGCAGAAGACTGGGTGGGAGATAATGTGAACGTGCTGGATCCACTGTCGGCCACCCAATTGACTAATGCCTGTACCTGCTCAGGCCTTACCATCCTTAGAACGGCATTGGGCCCCACCATATATCGCTGTAAATTCTGGCGGCTACTGGGACCTGAGGTAGTTGGTACACTAGGACGTGTGGATGTGGCAGAACGGCCACGTCCTCTCCCAGCACCAGAGGGTCCACTAACACCACCACGACCATGTCCACGTCCGCGTCCCTTACTAGATGTTTTCCTCATTGTTATCGTTCACCACAACAACAAAAATATTATTTGGCCCAATGTATTGTATTCAAATTCAGCTGAATATAAATTTGAGGCCTAGTATTTAGGCGGCTGGGTGACAGGTATGGGTTTACTGACAGAATTAGACTTGGAAATGCACAGTAGCGTGTGTGTGAAGTTATTCTGAATGACCCTATCAGCACCTTGATTCTGATATACCCTTTTAGGGATGTATTTAAAGTAGGCCTGATACAGCAGAAACCACTAAATTAGGAAATTGCTAAATTGGGAATTGTATTTCAACCCAGAACAAAAAATGTGCTTTGACGGACACTAAATAACTTGCCCAGCCAGAACAGTACAGCAGTAACGACAGATGTAGCGGGATATAAATTTGAGGCCTAGTATTTAGGCGCTGGGTGACAGGTATAGATTTACTGACGGAATTAGACTTGGAAATGCACAGTAGCGTGTGTGTGAAGTTATTCTGAATGACCCTATGTGCACCTTGAATATTATATACCCTTTAACGCTGGGTTCACACCTGAGTGTTTTACAGCGCGTTCCTACGCGCTGTAAAACGCACAACAGGCAAGAACCAATGATTCCCTATGGGAATGGTTCTCACCTGGGCGTTTTACAGCGCGTACGATCGCGCTGTAAAACGCCCGACGCTCAAACCAGTGCTTGAGCTTTTTTTTGGGCGTTTGTCGCGCGTTCCCGCACATAGATATTCGGGAACGCGCGACAATGTGTGCACCCCTGTCTCTGTATGCGCGATTGTAAACGCCCGTATAATCGCGCATACAGAGCGCTCGTTTCAGAACGCTCAGGTGTGAACCCAGCGTTAGGGATAGATTTCAAATAGCTCTGATACAGCAGAAACCACTAAATTAGGAAATTGCTAAATTGGGAATTGTATTTCAACCCAGAACAAAAAATGTGCTTTGACGGACACTAAATAACTTGCCCAGCCAGAACAGTACAGCAGTAACGACAGATGTAGCGGGATATAAATTTGAGGCCTAGTATTTAGGCGCTGGGTGACAGGTATAGATTTACTGACGGAATTAGACTTGGAAATGCACAGTAGCGTGTGTGTGAAGTTATTCTGAATGACCCTATGTGCACCTTGAATATTATATACCCTTTAACGCTGGGTTCACACCTGAGCGTTTTACAGCGCGTTCCTACGCGCTGTAAAACGCACAACAGGCAAGAACCAATGATTCCCTATGGGAATGGTTCTCACCTGGGCGTTTTACAGCGCGTACGATCGCGCTGTAAAACGCCCGACGCTCAAACAAGTGCTTGAGCTTTTTTTTGGGCGTTTGTCGCGCGTTCCCGCACATAGATATTCGGGAACGCGCGACAATGTGTGCACCCCTGTCTCTGTATGCGCGATTGTAAACGCCCGTATAATCGCGCATACAGAGCGCTCGTTTCAGAACGCTCAGGTGTGAACCCAGCGTTAGGGATAGATTTCAAATAGCTCTGATATAGCAGAAACCACTAAATTAGGAAATTGCTAAATTGGGAATTGTATTTCAACCCAGAACAAAAAATGTGCTTTGACGGACACTAAATAACTTGCCCAGCCACAACAGGACAGCGGTAACGACAGATTTAGCGGGATATAAATTTGAGGCCTAGTATTTAGGCGCTGGGTGACCGGTATGGATTTAGTGACAGAATTAGACTGGGATATGGCCAAAAAATAACCACACTATTGCTGGTTAAATGCACTTGGTGTGACAGCTTGACCAACCACACTACTGAGGGTTAAATGCACTTGGTGACGGGCGCAGCTTGCCCCTGATGTAGTATATGGCCAAAAAATAAACAGACTATTGCTGGTTAAATGCACTTGGTGTGACAGCTTCACCCTGATGTAGGCTTTAGCCAAAAAACAACCACACCATTGAGGGTTAAATGCACTTGGTCACAGCTTGTGCTGGCGCACCACAAGACACAAAATGGCCGCCGATCACCCCAGAAAAAAGTAACTGACAAACGGTCTGTGCAGCCTAAAAACAGTGAGCAATTGAGGATCAGCAGCTCAATGACCCACAGCTGCAGATCGATCAATAATCAAGTCCTTTGGAGGAGTTAGGCTACATTCACACGTCAGTATTTTTCTATAATCCGAATTTCGGTCCGTTTTTTGCGGATCCGTTGTTCCTGAAAATGTTTCCGTATGTCATCCGTTTTTTGCGGATCCGCAAAAAACGGAAACATGTATACATTTCAATAATCAAATAAAGTTGTTTGGATTTCTTTGAAAAAAAATAATAAAAAAATAAATAAATTTGCTATGTGTTTCCAGGAACGGATTCCGCAAAAAACGGAAGACATACGGAATGACATCCGAATGTCTTCAGTTTTTTGCGGAACCATTGACTTTGCATTGTACCACGGTATTATTATACCAACACACTGTGAAGATGCGTTTGCGGTATATGTTCACACCCAAAAATAACTGAATTGTATTGTGAATAGGAATTATTTAAAACATAACATTTACTGGATCATTTAAAATAAATGCCACTTAGTGAGAAACATAAAGGACAAACACCTCCGCTGTAGTATAGACAAATAAAGGATGGATCTTACCCCGTTTGATAAATTCCACAGCCTGTGGAGGACGGTTCAGGTAGTGTGTGGACCACCAAAACCTGTGTGATCAGGTGCTGATGTCTGTAGGCGGTATGGCACTCCTATATAGCCCTGGTATGTCTTTCCTACCTACATATAGGCGGGGGGCTACTTGAGCAACTGCCTAACACACATGGAGCACCCGCCCCGACAGGGGCGACCCCATACCGATCCTGTCCCTCAGTATGGGCCTTATGCTATTTTTCCCTAATACAAACCCTACATGCCATGTTTCGGTCCTAGACTCCAGACCTCCTCAGGGGTTTCATAGATGTATTCGGGGGTAACTAAAAGTAAATTAACAAACACACACTAAGTATAAGTCTCATATATAAGACTGAGTTGCCAATGTTCATAAATTGGATTCAAACTCAGATTACTTACTGAAAGAAGATCGTTTGTAGCCTCCTACTTTCAATCCGGATCTATGGTGTATAGTATCCGAGCCTTGACATGAGAGGTGTCCCAAGCAAGTGCTGTGTCTCACCTCAAATAGTGGCAATTTGGGTGAGCAATTTGTGGTAGTTACTCACCTCCTTATATTACCCCCCTTCCTAGTGGGTGTACGCCCCCCTGTATATCCGACTCACCTGTCCATAGCGATCACAGCATGTGCGATTGCCTGTGGAACGCACGCCGCTCGCGTGCGTTCCACCGGACCGGAAGTCGTCATCACATGGTACGGGCGAACCGGAAGTGAGGTAAGGACCTGCTTCCAAGCGTCGCCGGTTGCATGGCAACACCTGAAAACCGGCCCTGAACGCCGCAAATGATGACTTGCATGCAATTTTCATCTCTGCTGGATCGCAGTATGGATACTAGCTGGCAGGACATTTAAACACTTACCCCGGCTCAACTGTAATTATAACAGCAAGCCAAGGAGGAAATGCTATTTTGCTACTGTTAGCAGTATTAAGGTGACATCTACCCGTTCATTAACCCCAACATGCCCGACGCGCTCAATTCTAGAGCACGTGCGCAAATGGGTGAGAATGAACAACTAGATATCAACACATTAGTTACGACCCTCATTCTTGCATATAATCTATGAGTATGTTGCACCATATGTGTGTATTGCCCACACTCACAGAAAACAGCTATAATGTTGTTGCTCGTTTAAACCCGCAGGATGGACGGTCTTTAGGTAGAAAATCCATTTTGCCTCGCATTGGAGAATTCTCCTATCAAAGTCCCCTCGTCTAATGCCCGGTTTAATTTTTTCAATACCGATGAAGGAGAGACATTCAACTCTTCCATCGTGTTCGGTATTTACGTGTCTCGCCACGGGTGTATCTCTGGCATTTTTAATGTCGCCGACATGTTCTCTTATTCTCCTCCTAAACTCTCTGATTGTCTTTCCAACGTACTCTTTCCCACAAATGCATGTGATTTTATAGATTATTCCCCTGGTTTTGCAGTTAATAAAATCACTTACATTATATATTTTTCCGGTGTTATTGCTCTTAAAAGTTTTCGTCCTGGTCACAAAGGGACACGCCACACACCCTCCGCATTTGTGGTTACCACTAATCCCTCTCTCAAGCCAAGTTTTACCGGGGGCTGCTGGTGTATAGTGGCTATGTACCACAAGGTCACGGATACTTTTGCCGCGCCTGTAGGTAATGCTGGGGTGCTCCTTTGTGACCTTGCAGATATCACGGTCCATTCGTAGTACGTGCCAATGTCTCGAGATAATGTCTCTAACTGCGGGTGAGCAGCCATTATATGTACTAATGAGACGAATCTCTCTGTCTTCCTTACTTCCTTCATTCGTGGGGACCTCTTTTTGGGGGGTAAGGAGTGACACTCTATCCCTACCTAAAGCATTCTGGTACGCTGATGTCAATACACTTGCTGGATAGCCCCGGTCCAAAAATCGAGTTCTCAGGTCTCTGGCCTGTGTGACAAAGTCCGAGCGTTTGGAGCAATTCCTCCTTAATCGCAGGTATTGGCCCCGCGGTATTCCCTTCCTGAGGGGGTATGGGTGACTACTTTCCCACCTCAGGAGAGAATTAGTGGAGGTCGGTTTACGATAAATTGTAGACCACTCGGACTTATGACCACACAGATGTCCAGGAATGGAAGTTGAGTTGGGTGACATTCTGATGTGAAGTGTAGGCCTATATCGTTCTTATTTAATAGTAGGACCCAATCAGAGAAAGTTTCCATACTCCCTTTCCAGATGACGAACACGTCGTCTATGAAGCGTGCCCACTTTTGAACACACTGCAGTTCTAACATAGACTCATCTTTGAATACTATGGTATTCTCCCACCAGCCCAGGAACAAATTTGCATACGATGGGGCACAGGGGCTCCCCATCGCAGTGCCCCTGAGCTGGTGGTAGAATTGCCCATTAAACAGGAAGTAATTCCTTGTCAATGAGAACTCAAGTAGTTCAAGTAAAAAATCATTGTGGGCCTGGAAGTGTCTTCCTCTTGTGGATAGAAAATATGATACAGCATACAGACCCCACTTGTGTGGGATGGAGGAGTATAATGCCTCTACATCTACGCTACCTAGTATGCAGTCCTCATCAAGATGGATACCTTCCAGTTGTCTAAGGAGATCACCCGTATCTTTGACGTGGGAGGAAAGGGAGAGAACAAACGGGGCCAGGATTCTGTCAATATATATTCCCAGGTTTTGACTAAGGCTGTCCACCCCCGAAACTATTGGTCGCCCCTTGAGGGGCACGCAGCCCTTGTGAACCTTCGGGAGACTGTAGAACGTAGCGATTTGTGGGCACTGGGGATACAAAAACTCGTATTCTTCCTGATTGATTAATTTAATCAATCAGGAAGAATATGAGTTTTTGTATCCCCAGTGCCCACAAATCGCTACGTTCTACAGTCTCCCGAAGGTTCACAAGGGCTACGTGCCCCTCAAGGGGCGACCAATAGTTTCGGGGGTGGACAGCCTTAGTCAAAACCTGGGAATATATATTGACAGAATCCTGGCCCCGTTTGTTCTCTCCCTTTCCTCCCACGTCAAAGATACGGGTGATCTCCTTAGACAACTGGAAGGTATCCATCTTGATGAGGACTGCATACTAGGTAGCGTAGATGTAGAGGCATTATACTCCTCCATCCCACACAAGTGGGGTCTGTATGCTGTATCATACTTTCTATCTACAAGAGGAAGACACTTCCAGGCCCACAATGATTTTTTACTTGAACTACTTGAGTTCTCATTGACAAGGAATTACTTCCTGTTTAATGGGCAATTCTACCACCAGCTCAGGGGCACTGCGATGGGGAGCCCCTGTGCCCCATCGTATGCAAATTTGTTCCTGGGCTGGTGGGAGAATACCATAGTATTCAAAGATGAGTCTATGTTAGAACTGCAGTGTGTTCAAAAGTGGGCACGCTTCATAGACGACGTGTTCGTCATCTGGAAAGGGAGTATGGAAACTTTCTCTGATTGGGTCCTACTATTAAATAAGAACGATATAGGCCTACACTTCACATCAGAATGTCACCCAACTCAACTTCCATTCCTGGACATCTGTGTGGTCATAAGTCCGAGTGGTCATTTGGAGACTACAATTTATCGTAAACCGACCTCCACTAATTCTCTCCTGAGGTGGGAAAGTAGTCACCCATACCCCCTCAGGAAGGGAATACCGCGGGGCCAATACCTGCGATTAAGGAGGAATTGCTCCAAACGCTCGGACTTTGTCACACAGGCCAGAGACCTGAGAACTCGATTTTTGGACCGGGGCTATCCAGCAAGTGTATTGACATCAGCGTACCAGAATGCTTTAGGTAGGGATAGAGTGTCACTCCTTACCCCCCAAAAAGAGGTCCCCACGAATGAAGGAAGTAAGGAAGACAGAGAGATTCGTCTCATTAGTACATATAATGGCTGGTCACCCGCAGTTAGAGACATTATCTCGAGACATTGGCACGTACTACGAATGGACCGTGATATCTGCAAGGTCACAAAGGAGCACCCCAGCATTACCTACAGGCGCGGCAAAAGTATCCGTGACCTTGTGGTACATAGCCACTATACACCAGCAGCCCCCGGTAAAACTTGGCTTGAGAGAGGGATTAGTGGTAACCACAAATGCGGAGGGTGTGTGGCGTGTCCCTTTGTGACCAGGACGAAAACTTTTAAGAGCAATAACACCGGAAAAATATATAATGTAAGTGATTTTATTAACTGCAAAACCAGGGGAATAATCTATAAAATCACATGCATTTGTGGGAAAGAGTACGTTGGAAAGACAATCAGAGAGTTTAGGAGGAGAATAAGAGAACATGTCGGCGACATTAAAAATGCCAGAGATACACCCGTGGCGAGACACGTAAATACCGAACACGATGGAAGAGTTGAATGTCTCTCCTTCATCGGTATTGAAAAAATTAAACCGGGCATTAGACGAGGGGACTTTGATAGGAGAATTCTCCAATGCGAGGCAAAATGGATTTTCTACCTAAAGACCGTCCATCCTGCGGGTTTAAACGAGCAACAACATTATAGCTGTTTTCTGTGAGTGTGGGCAATACACACATATGGTGCAACATACTCATAGATTATATGCAAGAATGAGGGTCGTAACTAATGTGTTGATATCTAGTTGTTCATTCTCACCCATTTGCGCACGTGCTCTAGAATTGAGCGCGTCGGGCATGTTGGGGTTAATGAACGGGTAGATGTCACCTTAATACTGCTAACAGTAGCAAAATAGCATTTCCTCCTTGGCTTGCTGTTATAATTACAGTTGAGCCGGGGTAGGTGTTTAAATGTCCTGCCAGCTAGTATCCATACTGCGATCCAGCAGAGATGAAAATTGCATGCAAGTCATCATTTGCGGCGTTCAGGGCCGGTTTTCAGGTGTTGCCATGCAACCGGCGACGCTTGGAAGCAGGTCCTTACCTCACTTCCGGTTCGCCCGTACCATGTGATGACGACTTCCGGTCCGGTGGAACGCACGCGAGTGGCGTGCGTTCCACAGGCAATCGCACATGCTGTGATCGCTATGGACAGGTGAGTCGGATATACAGGGGGGCGTACACCCACTAGGAAGGGGGGTAATATAAGGAGGTGAGTAACTACCACAAATTGCTCACCCAAATTGCCACTATTTGAGGTGAGACACAGCACTTGCTTGGGACACCTCTCATGTCAAGGCTCGGATACTATACACCATAGATCCGGATTGAAAGTAGGAGGCTACAAACGATCTTCTTTCAGTAAGTAATCTGAGTTTGAATCCAATTTATGAACATTGGCAACTCAGTTTTATATATGAGACTTATACTTAGTGTGTGTTTGTTAATTTACTTTTAGTTACCCCCGAATACATCTATGAAACCCCTGAGGAGGTCTGGAGTCTAGGACCGAAACATGGCATGTAGGGTTTGTATTAGGGAAAAATAGCATAAGGCCCATACTGAGGGACAGGATCGGTATGGGGTCGCCCCTGTCGGGGCGGGTGCTCCATGTGTGTTAGGCAGTTGCTCAAGTAGCCCCCCGCCTATATGTAGGTAGGAAAGACATACCAGGGCTATATAGGAGTGCCATACCGCCTACAGACATCAGCACCTGATCACACAGGTTTTGGTGGTCCACACACTACCTGAACCGTCCTCCACAGGCTGTGGAATTTATCAAACGGGGTAAGATCCATCCTTTATTTGTCTATACTACAGCGGAGGTGTTTGTCCTTTATGTTTCTCACTAAGTGGCATTTATTTTAAATGATCCAGTAAATGTTATGTTTTAAATAATTCCTATTCACAATACAATTCAGTTTGCATTGTACCAGGATCCGATTTTTCAGGAACATAATAGGACATGTTTTATATTTAAACGGACATGCGTAACGGAACAACGGAAACGGACAGCACACATTGTGCTGTCCGATTTTTTCCAGGACCCATTGAAAATGAATGGGTCCTGATCTGGTCCTGATCTGTTCCGCAAAAAACGGAACAGATCAGGAAAGAAAAAACGAACGTGTGAATGGACCCTTAATCTGCCTAATCTCGCCCTACTGTCGCAGCCGCAACCTCTCCCTACGCCAATCAGAGCAGAGTGACGGGCGGCGCTATGTGACTCCAGCTTAAATAGAGGCTGAGTCACATGGTGCTCTGGCCAATCACAGCCATGCCAATAGTAGGCATGGCTGTGACGGCCTCTTGGGGCAAGTAGTATGACGCCTGTTTATTGGCTGCTTTGCAGCCTTTCAAAAAGCGCCAAGAAAGCGACGAACACCGAACCCGAACCCGGACTTTTACGAAAATGTCTGGGTTCGGGTCCGTGTCACGGACACCCCAAAATTCGGTATATTCGAGTTCGCTCATCCCTACTCCCTAGTGGTGGCCATTTAAAAGTATACTAATGTGTCACTATTATCATATAAATGGGTATCTGGCCTGTACTTATGGGTCCGGTTTGAATAGGGAAGCAATTTCTTGGTTTTCTTTTTTCTTTTTTCTTTTTTTTATTGATAGTCTGTTTTATTAAAGTATTGTTTGCAAAAAAAATAATACAGCAGTACTGTCAATTCTTTTCCATTTTTTACATGAATCAGAAAAGAAGTAGAAAATAAACAATTGTAGTCTCAGTTATGAAGATTAAAGGGGTTCTGCAGTTTTTTTAAACTAATAGATCATCAGCATCTGATCGGCGGGGGTCCCGGGTGTCAGCTGTTTGAGAAGGCAGCGGTGCTGGCAGTAGCGCCGCAGCCTTCTCGCTGTTTACCGCAGGCCTAGTGATGTCCCGACTAGTATCAATGGCCTGGGCGCGGCTAAGCTCCATTCAAGTGAACAGAGCTTAGCCCCGCTCAGGCCATTGATATAAGTCGTGACATCACTAGGCCTGCGGTATACAGCGAGAAGGCCGCGGCGCTACTGTCAGCGCCGCTGCCTTCTCCAACAGCTGACACCCGGGACCCCCGCCGATCAGATGCTGATGATCTAACCAGAGGATAGATCATCAGTTTAAAAAAACTGCAGAACCCCTTTAAGCAATTACATTACAAGTAATAATATCAGCCTAATATACATATCAAATTACATAGAAGAACCGTTAGTTCTATAAGGTTATACAATAACTATATATAAGAAAAAAAATACAGAAAAAGGAGGGGGGACTAACACAGGACATGACACAAAGGGGAGAGTGATCAGGAATAAATACACGTCAAAGTATTTATCCCATAATTGCCAAATTTTATCAAACTTATCCATCGCGTTAGTTAGGATAGCTGATAGATGTTCCATTCTCCTAACCTCCATAACACTGGCAATAAGGTCAAGTTGGGCGGGTGAAGTAGTCTTCTTCCAAAAATTTGCTATAAGGCGTCTAGCTGCTGTCCGTACATGTAGAGCCAGGAGCAAAAAAATGTTTTTTTCGATGTCACAGGAGGCATATTCAATAGATAGAAGAAAGGATCAAGCAGAAATCTAATGTTTAGAAGTTGAAAGAGGATATCTTGTACTGACGTCCAAAAAGGACATATCAGAGGACACTCCCAAAAAATATGTATGTGAGATCCCACCCCCGTTCCACATCTCCAGCACCTATCTGAGACTTTAGGGTGGAGATGTCTCAGTAGTTGTGGAGTGTGGTACCAAAACATCAATACCTCATATGAGTTCTCTCTATGAGTAATGCAAGAGGAAGTCAGTGCTGTTCTATTCCAATTCATCCTCCATTCCCCAAGAGAGACCGTGCGACCAAGAATCGTTTCCCGCTTAGACATATATGAATGTTTGGTAGATGACGGAAGAGAGAAGGATGATAGAATAACATACATTTCAAATGTTGTAGGGGTGGATATTTGTGAGGAGTTAAATAAGCTAGTGAGCAAATGCTGTATTTGCAAATGTTGATATCTGGAAGATTCTGGTAGTTGGAAAGAGGATCGCAGGCTATCAATTGGCAATAATTGTAGGGTTCTATGGTCTACTATGTCTGCAAAGCGAAATAACTTGTTGGAGAACCAAGGTCTAAAGAAGGAGGCCTGCATACCCATCGGAAATAGTGGATTAAATAAGAAAGAGGTCATAGATGACTTCTCAGAAGCTAGGGGAAAACGTTGTTTACAGCTTTGCCAGATGCCGTATGTGAAAGACATTGGTTCCAATAGGTTTGGTATTAGTGTAGATGGTATCGGAGACCATATAAGGGAGTTGGGATGTTCAGGCAGGGCCTATCCACAGTTTTTGAATTTCCATCCATCTAGAGTAAGCATAGAGGCTTGACCATGCTGGCAGTCGTCTGAGATGTGGAGCCCAATAATATCTTGTGATATCTGGAGCCGCTAAGCCTCCTTGTGTTTTAAGAGCTGCGAGGGTAGTGCATGCTATTCAATGTCTTTTCCCTTTCCATATAAATCGTAATATAGAGGATTGAAGAGTTGTCAACTCTTTTCCAGGTATAGGGATCGGTAAAGTTTCAAACAGATACAGTAGTTTGGGCAAAATAGACTTTTTCACCGCTGCTATACGACCCAATAGGGATATGGGAAAGGACATCCATCTATTCATAAGAGCCTTAAAGGGAACCTGTCACCAGGATTTTGCGCATAGAGCTGGGGACATGGGCTGCTAGATGGCCGCTAGCACATCTGCAGTACCCAGGTCCCATAGCTCTCTGTGCCTTTATTGTGTTAAAAAACTGTTTTGATCGATATGCTAATGAACCTGATATGTGTCCTGTATCCGGAGATGAGTCAAGCGGAAAGGAGCCCAGCACCGCCCCGCGTCCTCCGAATCTCCTCCTTGTTGGCTGACGTCACAGAGCTGGAGCGCCGAAATATCGCGATGCGCGAGCTAGCACATGCGTAGTTTGTTCCCTGTGCTGATGCCAGCACAGGGAATGAACATGATGCCGACACTGCGCATGCGCTAGTTCACGCATCGTGATATTTCGGCGCTCCAGCTCTGTGACATCAGCCAGCAAGGAGGAGATTCGGAGGACGCGGGGCGGTGCTGGGCTCCTTTCCGCTTGACTCATCTCCGGCTACAGGACTCATATCAGGTAATTTGCATATCACTCTGTCACGGAATGTGTACAGGTAACAAGGCAAAACAACATGCATAAATGACTCGCTGGATCCAACAGCTAAGGAACAAAAGGGAGACCCCTGTAGAAGACCTGGCACTTTCCCTGGCTGCTTAGCCTATGCATAGATCCGAATGGTGGAGGTATGCATATCCACGTACCTTGACTATATAACCCCTGAGCACCCTACAATAGTGAGGGGAGACGACCACCGGCTCCCTACACCAGACACGGAGGGAGTCAGGGTCACCTGGGATCCAGCAAACAGAAAATAACAGATAACAGTTCAACACTTAACTTAGTAGAGGAGAGGAGAACCAGATGGGCAAGCACACATACTCCAGGAAGAAATATAAGCCGCTCAGAAAAGCCTTCTGGGGAAGAATTTAAAGGGAAGCAATTAGTCCAACACATGACAGCTGAGAGAGGCTAAGGAGAGGAGGAGCTGAATACCACAACACAAACTCAAAGAGGAGGTTCTGAAAGGCCTCTGTCAGAGCTTCTCAGCTGTCTGGTTGTGACAGTACCCCTCCCTCTACGAGTGGACTCCGGACACTTAGAACCCACCTTCTCAGGATGGGACCTATGGAAAGCCCTGATGAGACGAGAGGCTTTAATGTCCGTCACTGGGACCCACATCCTCTCCTCAGGACCATACCCCTCCCAGTGAACAAGGTACTGAAGAGAACCGCGGACAAGACGAGAATCCACAATCCCAGAGACCTGAAATTCAAGATTCCCATCAACCATAATCGGAGGAGGAGGCAAAGGCGAGGGTACAATGGGTTGAACATAAGGTTTCAATAAGGACTTATGAAAAACATTATGGATCTTCCAAGTCTGAGGAAGATCAAGACGGTATGCAACAGGATTGATGACAGACAGGATTTTGTAAGGCCCAAAAAAATTAGGATCCAACTTCCAGGAGGGAACCTTCAATTTGATATTCTTGGTAGACAACCACACCAGATCACCAACATTCAGGTCCGGACCAAGCACACGTCTCTTATCAGCCACACGCTTATATCTCTCACTCATGCTCTTTAGATTATCTTGAATCTTTTACCAAATAGATGACAAAGACGAGGAGAATCTGTCCTCATCAGGTAAACCAGAAGACCCCTCTCCCGAGAGTCCCAAACTGTGGATGAAACCCATATGCACCAAAAAATGGTGACTTATCAGAGGACTCCTGACGACGGTTATTTAAAGCAAACTCAGCAAGGGACAAAAAAGAACACCAATCCTCTTGATTCTCCGCCACAAAACAACGCAGATATGTCTCCAGATTCTGATTGACGCGCTCTGTCTGGCCATTCGACTGCGGGTGGAAAGCAGAAGAGAATGACAACCGAACCCCCAAGCGAGAACAGAAAGCCTTCCAGAATCTGGAAACAAACTGCGTGCCCCTATCAGAGACTATGTCTGAAGGAATACCGTGCAATTTGACAATGTGATCAACAAATGCCGGCACCAGCGTCTTAGCATTGGGCAAACCAGGAAAAGGGATGAAATGCACCATTTTGCTAAAACGGTCCACCACCACCAGAATCACAGTCTTCCCCGAGGAACGAGGCAGGTCCGTTATGAAGTCCATGGACAGATGTGTCCAAGGACGGGAAGGAATGGGTAAGGGAAGGAGAGGACCTGATGGCCGTGAATGAGGGACTTTGGCACGAGCGCAAGTCTCGCAGGCTGCCACAAAACCCTCAACCGACTTACGAAGCGCAGGCCACCAGAATCTCCGAGCGATGAGATCCAGTGTGGCTCTTACCCCCGGGTGCCCAGCAAGGACCGTATCGTGGTGTTCTTTAAAAATCTTGTGTCTTAAAGCGAGAGGCACAAACAACCTCCCAGGAGGACAAAGATCAGGAGCCTCTGACTGGGCTGCCTGCACCTCTGCCTCCAATTCAGGAAAAAGAGCAGAGACCACCACACCTTCAGCCAAAATGGGACCCGGGTCTTCAAAATTCCCGCCTCCCGGAAAACAACGTGACAGGGCATCTGCCTTCACATTCTTAACTCCAGGGCGGAACGTGACAACAAAATTAAACCTAGAAAAGAACAACGACCATCTGGCCTGTCTCGGGTTCAGACGCTTGGCTGACTCCAAGTAGGCCAGATTTTTATGGTCAGTAAATACGGTAATAGGGTGTCTGGCTCCCTCTAGCCAATGGCGCCATTCCTCAAAAGCCAACTTGATGGCCAACAATTCCCTATCTCCCACATCGTAATTTCTCTCTGCGGAGGAGAGTTTTCTTGAGAAAAAGGCACACGGTCGCCAATTGGCAGGAGAGGAACCCTGAGACAAGACCGCCCCCACACCCACCTCAGAAGCATCAACCTCAACTATGAAGGGTAACGAAACATCAGGTTGCACCAAGATGGGAGCGGAAGCAAAACTCTCCTTGATATCAGAAAAAGCCTTACGCGCCTCTACTGACCAAGAAGAAAAATCTACCCCCTTTCTGGTCATATCAGTGAGTGGTTTAACAATAGAAGAATAATTCAAAATGAACTTCCTGTAATAATTGGCAAAGCCCAAAAAACGCATCAGCGCCTTTTGATTCTCAGGAAGCTCCCACTCAAGCACAGCGCGGACCTTCTCGGGGTCCATGCGAAAACCAGAAGCGGAGAGAAGAAACCCCAGAAATTGAATTTCTGGAACCGCAAACACACATTTTTCCAGTTTCGCATATAATTTATTCTCCCGCAGAATGAGCAAGACCTGACGTAAATGTTCCTTATGAGTTTTGAAATCGGGAGAAAAAATCAAAATGTCATCCAAATACACCAATACAAATTTTCCCATCAAATGATAAAAAATGCTGTTCACGAAATGCTGAAAAACGGCTGGGGCATTCATCAAACCAATAGGCATAACCAAGTTTTCAAAATGGCCCTCAGGGGTATTGAAGGCCGTCTTCCATTCGTCTCCTTCTCTGACCCTGACCAGGTTGTATGCCCCTCTTAAATCTAATTTGGAAAAGACTTTAGCCCCAACAACCTGGTTAAATAGGTCCGGGATCAGAGGAAGCGGATAAGGGTCACGAATTGTGATATTGTTCAGCTCCCTGAAATCCAGACAAGGTCTTAAAGAACCATCTTTTTTCTTAACAAAGAAAAAACCAGCGGCAACAGGTGACTTCGAGGGTCGTATGTGTCCCTTTCTCAGACTCTCAGAGATATAAGCACGCATAGCGATCCTCTCAGGTTGGGAAAGATTGTATAAACGAGATTTAGGCAGCTTGGCGTCTGGGATGAGATTAATAGGGCAATCGTACTCCCTGTGCGGGGGCAAATCCTGAACTCCACTCTCAGAGAAGACATCTGAAAATTCAGAGAGAAAAGATGGTATAGTCTTAGTAGCAACCTCAGAAACAGATGTCATGAGGCAATTCGCTCTGCAAAAGTCACTCCAACCATTTATTTGCTTCGCTTGCCAATCAATGGTGGGGTTATGCTTAGTGAGCCAGGGCAGCCCCAACACCAGAGGGGTGGGCAAACCGCTAAGGACGAAACATGACACATCCTCAACATGAGCATCACTCACAATCAAACGGATATTGTGAACTATGCCCTTTAATGATTTCTGAGAAAGTGGAGCGGAATCGATAGCAAAAACAGGGATATCCTTTCTCAAAGCGCACACCTGGAAACCATGAGTTATCGCAAATTGATTATCAATGAGATTGACCGCTGCTCCACTATCCACAAAAATCTCACAAAAAATGTTCTTGCTCTCTAGCGCCACCCTAGCCGGCAGGACAAAAAGGGAACTAATAGCAAACGGAAAACCTTCAATTTCCGCTTCAACCCTGCCAATAGTAACAGACAGAACATTTTTCAAAGATTTTTTCCTCTTTGTTTCTTTATTATACCCAGAGAACTGCCTGAATCTCCTAGAGGGACAAATATTTGCCAAATGATTAATACCTCCACAACAAAAACAAACCGTCCCATGCGGGCTGAATCTTCTATTGTCAGAGGCAATCAACCCCAGCTGCATGGGCTCCTGCTCAGGAGGGGCTGACAGCGACTGAGACCCCTGCGCACAGAATGGGACCGCTGCACAGTCCTGGGACCGAGTATGACAGGAAGGGGACATCTCTCCTCTCTCTCTAAGACGCCTGTCAATACGAACGGCCTGAGACATAGCAGAGTCCAAAGAAATAGGCCTTTCATGAAAGGCAAATGCATCTTTCAATCCCTCTGAAAGACCATGGCAAAATTGACTTCGGAGTGCAGCATCATTCCAACCAGTATCAGCTGCCCATCTCCGAAATTCTGAGCAGTATATTTCTGCGGATTGTTTACCCTGGCATAAGAGACGTAGTCTAGACTCCGCCAGAGCAATACGATCCGGATCATCATATATCTGACCCAGGGCTAAAAAGAATTCATCCACTGAACGGAGAGGCCGTGCCCCCTCCGGCAGCGAAAAGGCCCAGGACTGAGCGTTACCTCTGAGCAGCGATATAATGATCCCCACCCTCCGTTCCTCATCTCCAGAGGAAAGGGGAAGAAGGCGAAAATGGAGTTTGCAAGCCTCTCTAAAACGCACAAAATTCTCACTACCCCCGGAGAACGTATCCGGGAGCGAGATCTTAGGCTCAGAACAAGCTCCATGAACGCCAGCTGAACCGGTCACTTGAAGCTGAGAAAAAGTCTTACGGAGGTCAGCTACCTCCAATGAAAGACCCTGGAAGCGTTCAGCCAAAAGTGAAACCGGATCCATGCTTGAGACGGTTATGGCGGCTTATAATGTCACGGAATGTGTACAGGTAACAAGGCAAAACAACATGCATAAATGACTCGCTGGATCCAACAGCTAAGGAACAAAAGGGAGACCCCTGTAGAAGACCTGGCACTTTCCCTGGCTGCTTAGCCTATGCATAGATCCGAATGGTGGAGGTATGCATATCCACGTACCTTGACTATATAACCCCTGAGCACCCTACAATAGTGAGGGGACACGACCACCGGCTCCCTACACCAGACACGGAGGGAGTCAGGGTCACCTGGGATCCAGCAAACAGAAAATAACAGATAACAGTTCAACACTTAACTTAGTAGAGGAGAGGAGAACCAGATGGGCATGCACACATACTCCAGGAAGAAATATAAGCCGCTCAGAAAAGCCTTCTGGGGAAGAATTTAAAGGGAAGCAATTAGTCCAACACATGACAGCTGAGAGAGGCTAAGGAGAGGAGGCGCTGAATACCACAACACAAACTCAAAGAGGAGGTTCTGAAAGGCCTCTGTCAGAGCTTCTCAGCTAAGTTGTTTGGTATACATCCAGTGCAAATTTATATACATATAGTATTTATGCCATATCAGATAAATAAATATATCCCGAACGTTTCGGTCTGTGCGACCTTCTTCAGCGGGATCTAAAGAGATATATAACATGCATAGACTGTAATTACACAAATTTCTGAGTATAATAGACATGCTGTATAAATTAAGAAAAAATTTAGCAAAGCAGCGTTACATAATTTTAAGTCCTAATGGTGAATCTAAAGGGATAGGGGGTGAAAAGGCACACAGGGTGAGGGTTAAAAAGCGAAAACCACAGTGGGCACAGGAGTCAGAGTTACCTATATAAATAGTAGTTTAGAAAGCTGGGTTAGCTTATAAGTAAGTCTTCTCTATGTTGCCATCATTCTATATCGCAGTATAAGGCAAGGAGGTCCTGACATACCTGAAGGCAAGGAGAGTATAGGCGTGCGCTGGATGTGAATTCAGGGTGGATCTGGCGCCCTTTTTAATCCGTGTATGGGCGGCGCTTCACGGTGACGTGTGAGCGTCTGTGTGGAGTGAACGCACGCGCCGGAGTGACGTCGTCGAGCAGCGCGCTTGGTGATGACGTTGTCCTGTGGTAGTAGGCTTGCTGGAGCGAGTATATCTCCCGTTCGGGAGGAGGAGCGTGCGTCCGGACGTAGTGCGTGCGCGCGCGCATGCGCATATTGACTCTTAGTTGTGGTGTGGGCAACGGAATAGGCAAGGGTAAAACTGGAGTATAGTGGGGGCTAATGAAATTGTGGAGGCGGCTGTATATCACATGGGGGAGATATAGTCAAACTGAAATGGATGGTAGCATCTAGATATATCTCCATTTTGTGGTGGCTGCTCGGTCATTCAATATAATCGTCAGATAATAGTTACTATTCTGTGGTAATCTTTAGGTATACATTATATGTTCAGAAATCAAAGATCAAAATTCAGAGATCAAAATTCAAAGAATGTAGATAGCAATACATCATAAGCATTTATAAATGTGTCATAGTGGTGCGGTATATAACCATGATTGTATATACGAACAGAGTGCCACAAAGGAGGAAATATCAAACAAGGTGGTTTCAGTTATGATGCATTAGGGAAAGGAAATATTAGTAATGCGGATACAGGAATATGGAAATCTGGGAAAAACTGCTAGCATGGGTTGAGATAGGAGGGGAAAGGAAGGGGTTAGGGAGGGAGGGGGAGGGGGGAAGGGGGAAAAAGGGAAAGGAGGGTGGGGAAAAGGGGTAATAATCTCACCCATGTTCGCCTAGTCCCCATCAACGATTCTAGAACAAGGAAATGAAATAAAAATGAGTTATCGTCATGATAAT